>NC_067457.1:7062706-7406040 GCF_025434085.1 Hippocampus zosterae
TATTGTATTTGTTTATTAGCACGATTGCATGAAACTTTTATCCAGGCAAATTTTTGGTGGTCTGGTTGAAATGCAATTTTTTTTACATTATTTGTTTCATGTTTGTCGTTCCATCAACTGCCCCCACAGAGCTCACATCCCCCATTTTGTTTTGTTTCCACAAATGGAATAAACCAGTTGTGCCTCTCCCGTCTCGCAGGTGGCAGCTTAGACGGCGACTGCGCCTTCGAGCCCGACTACTACAGCGCGTTACCGCCGCCTCCGCCGCTCTCCATGGCCGAGGGCGTCCAGCATATTCGCATCATGGAGGGCGTGTCGCGCTCGCTGCCCTCGTCGCCGCTGCTCAGCCACCAGGCACTCGGAGTCCGGCTGCAGGCCGTCAAGAAGCTCACAGGTGAGATGGCGGAGCATGGCTCAGCATTTTTTTTTTCTCCCATTGAGGAAGCTGCGGGAGATGTCTGTGATTGCAATCAGATTTGATGTTTTTTAAAAGGTGTTATTCCATAGTTGGCCACCAGGGCGCACCAGAACATGGAAGCTTTGATTCAAAACACACATTAACCGGTTCTGATTTCCACTTATCGGGCAAATGCTGTGATTTAACCCTCTTGTTGTATACTGGAATACACTTCTTGCATAACGGTCCAGGCAAACGTGCATCATGGTGCACAGCATCATAAAAATTATGTGAGGTGCATAATTTACATCATCTTATTTATAAGGCCTTTTTTTTTTTAATGACAGCGATTAAACATCAGCAGATCACATTGCTCCACAAGCACAACAGGAGGGTGATCAGGGTTCATTTTAGGACTATTTATTTTCTTTTATTTATGATGATTTATTATGATTTATGATGAGGGGAGCAGCTCAGGCCCGTGTTTGGTTGCACATTTCCCGGCAGATGAAGCTTAATTTGAGGGCTCTTTGATCAGCCGGAGAAGTGTGGATATGTTTTTGTAGTCCAGTTGTCCAATTAAAGAGGTGCGACGTCGCCTTCTCTCATGGAGTTTCTGCGCTTTGTATTTTTAGCTTTGCAAAAGTTTATCGCCTTTGATGTGTCATCTGTTTGTTGCCAACAAGCGGGGAGTGCATTTTTGTTTATTTGTAGCTTCTTTTTTTTTTTAAATGCTTAGTACGTTTTAGCAAAAATCCAACAAATCTGTAGAACTGATCAAAGTTGTGTGGAGAGTGCATCCGACAAAACTGTCGGATCCCCTTCCGTCTTTTGGAAATGAAGAAAAAGTGGACTCGGCTTGAGCTTCATTCGTCTTTCGTTGCGCTCCTCACCAATACGGCAGCGCACATTTCATTCCGTCACTCCGGGCTTTGTCACCCTTTAATTAATCCAACTCAGCGCCGCGTCCCGCACGGCGTGACGGCGGCAAATGCTTGCGTGCGTGTGAGTGCTCTGACGTCAAAGGCCGCAGTTCACCCTCTTTGTTTATGTTATGGATGAATTTTAGGATTGTTATGATTTAAAAAAGAAGAACAAACAAAGTAGCCTACGCGGTGGAGTGAACTGGAGGAAAGGAAAATGGTAATTTCTTGCAGGTAGATTCCATACCTTATCCCGTTATTTTTGGAAACCCTAGCTTCTTCAATCGGGGCGAGAAAAATAAAAAAAATCAAATAAAAGCGACATTATTTTTTTCATGGTATTTATAAGAACATTTTGCCATTGGTGGTCAGGCTCTACCTTTCATACAAGACTCGAATACCCGAATGTGTTGTCAGATCACCAGATGGGATCCAGAGCTTCTCAGATTTCAACCGCCAATGCAACATCCAGACGCTAAAGCCCTTTTAGCTGATTCTAGCGTGTTTGTGCTTTCTGTGTGCGCCCACTTTGTGACATCATATGTTCTCACCGGCTTTGCACAGATCCCCCCCCCACACGTTGGCTATTTTTAGTGTGCAACATAATGGCTCATTATAAGAGTGCGGCGATAATCGCTGATGTCTCTCTCGTTGGTTCCTGCTCGGACAACTGACTGGTAGTGATGGATCGATTTGACTTATTGATGAAGTGGTTCATCAATAGATACATTTCACGGTAATTATTTCTACATTCTTAGTAGAGCCGGCAAGACGTTCGATACAAGCTGCTGTCTAAAAACAAAGAAATATGCCCACGCCACTAGCTTCACTATGCAACGTGAAATTGTTCGGTTGGTCCTCAGAAGACGCCTGTGTACATTTTGAGGATGCAGACGCTGAAATCATTCAGCCATTATGTTGAAAACAACTATTTGGTCCAATCCCCAAACTGTCATTTGAGGAAAAAAGTCCTTGCCACAAGCTACACCGATCAATGTACAATTTGGTCTATCTCAACAAATGCACTAAAAAGGCTCAATCGAACCCTCAAGATAAACGCAACCATCTTCAGACATCAAAGTAAAATTTGGTGGAATTGGTCAACTACGATAAGATGCATGAAGTCTCAAGACCATATTCCCTAAAATGAAGAGGAAATCGGTTTACTTAAAATAAAGCAGCTTTTTTTCCCCCACAAAGTGCAGTCTGGGGTGGGGTGGGGTGGGGGGGGGGGGCTATTTAGCCACCAGCATGATCAAGCAACGTGAAATTTGTTGGGCTTGTCTGTGACAACAAAATTCATGAAAAAGTCTTCAGGACCACGTTCACTTAAATAAATGTGAAATCTGATTTTAGGGATGAAAGTGAATACTTTGTCCAGTCTCAAAGTTGCCCCCAAAAAACACCACCGAGTTTATTGATCAAATGGAAATTTGGACGTCTTATCAAAACGACGGGATGCACAAAAAAGTCTCAGCGTCCCATGACTGAAAACAAACAGCTAATCAGCCATTTGCTTTAAAAGCAGGACTTTTTTTGCATCCAATCCCAAAGCATCTTTACTTGAACTGACTCAAGCCAAAAGCAAGCCCAAATCAGAATCAGCGATGCCGGACAGATAAACAGCCCGTGATAAATTGCTGGATTTTAGTCAAAGTGGGCGTAGCCTTTGACAGTCCCCCATGCAACAGCAAATCCGAACAACGTGTGTCCAAAAGGTCAGAATTTATCATTCCGTATTCCAAGATTACCCCCCCGCCAGCGGATGTTTTATAAGAGGCGATTCTGTGGATTATTTCAAATTTGTCACGCACACGCAGCCTGTTGGGTGACGAAAGCGTCAGCCGCCTCTCGCCAGCTTCACGCTGCGTGTCGTTGACAATGACAACACGCTGTCGTGTGACACCGCCGAGATAAAACGACAAAGGCGTCTGTTAATAAATGTGTGTAGTCACGGCCGGACTGTACGTCGACGAGGCCGACCGACATTTAGGAGCCTCGTCGGTCAGAGTGGGGAAAAACTCTCTTTGGGGAAATAGGCGTGACTGACGGAGATGTTTTAAAAAGTGCTGATTTTGGTGCTTAATGGCCTCAAAAGATGGCTGCACTTTCAAGGGTAAAACAAGGACACGCAGAAGCCAACGGGGAGCCGCTCGCTACGGCTTTTCATTAATAACCCAACAAAATCTTCCCCTTTCTGATCCCGCGTGTCCGTCAAGCTGCAAAACCGCGTCTTTTAATAACAACGCTCTCCTCCCACCCTCGTCTCTGCTTTCTTTTGGGGAGGGAGGGGGGGAGGGATTATGCCATTTTCTTCCCTGCTCTCTATTCCCACCCTTTTCCTCCCCCTCCTTTTTCTGCTCGCTGGTTGCCATGACAACAGCAGCACTGCACCATTCATCCATCGCTAGGACCTGGGCTCGCGTTCCCGCTCCGCATTTAACGGCGCGAACGGTGGCGGTTGGCGGACAGAGGCGCTGCGCTTCCTTCAAGCTGCCGCATCGCTCCTTAATTTTCCGTGAGGGTGAAGGTTACCTGGTAGACTGGGGTGTCACCTTTTGTGGTACCCTCCCACCAAGCAGCACCATCACCGCCCCCACCCCTCCGCCGAGACACAACCACCTTCTTCCTCTTCCTCTTCCTCACACTCCTCCCATCGCCGCCGTATCGCTTACTGAAGTGCAGCAGTGTCGGCGCCGCCAACCTGAGATTTCACTCCCCCCCGAGATAAGAGGACGTTTTACTTTTTCTCGCCCACTCCGGAAGGACTTCCAGCTCGCAGGAATGCGTGACTGCTCCCGTTGAGAATGGTGAGCGACCGCCGCGCCCTCGTCTCCTGTTCGCACGTTGTCAGGGTCGCCGGCGCGGGTCATGTGACGCTGGGCTGACGGGAAGTGATTTGATGCACTTGTCGATGGCTAATGACACTAACGTAGGCTTGAGGAGGAGCTGTGAATCAAACGGCGTGATCGAGTCTTTATTTATTTATTTTGTTTGGTGTGTTCATGCGTTAGCGTGGGTGTTTCAATAGTCTTCTGAGTGTGTGTGTGTGTGTGTGTGTGTGTGCGTGTGTCTAAGTACAAGCTGTGGGCGGCTAATGATGCACTTTTCCCAGCATAGCAGCAGACTATGTACCATACGCTTGCATAAATAGCTTAAAGTTGTCAGGTGGGAAGGTGGGGCGTCAGAGTTTTTTTTTTTTTGGGGGGGGGTGTTGGAAGGGTGTGGGGGCTGAGGATGCCCACTTCCGACGGAGCGAACGGAACAAAATGTCTCAATAACAGCAGTCAGACGTCATTGCCTGCCTCCGCCGGTTGGCATCGACTCCCGGCTTGCTGATGACGAGCAGTTCAGGAAGGCAATTCGCGTCCCAAGTTGTTGTCGAATTGAGCTGTGTAGTTGTGTCCGCTTTGGCACTTTTATATATATATATATTTAATCCTCTGAAGAAATTGTATGTGTAAATCGGAGCAAGCCAAAGTCAAAACCGACCTTTTAGCCATTCAGAAACTTTGGTAAAGGCCCAGTTATAGTCATCAGGAATATTTGAAGGCAGCAGGTCCATACTACTGTGAATTTTCATCTTGTGGCAAAGAAAAGTTTTTTTTTTTAAAGTATCATATCACACAAAGTCTGCGATGGAAAAGTCAAAACGAATCAGATCTCTTAGCCAATCGGAAATCATTTGTGGGTAAAAAGTGCAGTAACAATAATCAGATGTTGCGTCTGAATATTATGCTTGAAAATTGTCAACCTGGCTTGCGTGTTTCAAAAAAATAATAATAATAAATAAAAAATACTTGCAGCTCAAAAGCCAAGACACGTTTTTTCTCAGGTCTCATTTGTCTCAGTAGTACCAGTGTGACTTTGCCGCTCTACCTACCCGCTATTCATCCAAACGAAGTTACTCCACGTTACCTTGGTGTTTAGCAGCCCCTGCAGTGTGCTATTAATAACCCAGAGAGAGGTTTGCTTACAAAACAGAGGAGTGGGTTACTCGCACCACCGAGAGCTGAGAACACACACACATACACGCAAATAGTGTGCGCGCGGGCGCACGCGCTCGTGACAAGCGTGTCCGAGGTTTTCAGGCCTGCGCAACGACACCCGCGCCACCATTAGCATTCAACACGACTCCGTCGGCTGCAGGCACATTTGCTCCGTTTATTTCAGAGCCGCGTCCGTCTGGTCGGCGGCGCCACCGTCGCCCCGCTAACCCACCGCGGCTTCTTAATCGCTTCTGCTTTCGCTCACTTGTCTTCTTGAGATCTTTGCCAGTGACAAGAAGGGCGTGGTCCTCAGTTTTCAGCGGGGCCCCCGGAGGGCGATAAACATTTGCCGCACGGCCCCCGAGCTTTACTGAAGGTCAGGACAGCGTCGCTATGATGAAGCGGTCGTATCGTGTGCCAGTATGCACCTGGCGGCGAGCGGAATTGCCGTTCGCACCTTCAGAGATGACAAAAGTGAATTATCACAACAGACGATGTGTTAATATTGCCGAGTCACGGGAGCGCAGAGCCTCGGGAATGAGACTGCTGTTCAGTCCCCATTTATCATCCGCGACTCTTCATCCCGCCGAGTCTAATAAGTTGAGATCCTAAGGACTCAACTGGAAAAGATAGCTGTCAATCACCTTTTCCGACGATAGATAAAATATTTTCGCAGAAGTGCTGCAAGAAACCGCATCGTCGAGAATGTCACCCGGTCTCGGCGCAGATCTCCGCCAAGGCGGGAGTTAACCTTAACATTTGTGCGTCTACACATCTTCACGCCGCTGACCCAAAGGAATCGGCCGCAAAAGACGGCAGTTCAATCCCAATTTCCCCTTGCGAGCAAAGGGTGCACTTCACCGACAAAGGCGTGAGAGACGGTCATTTGAATGTCGCTCTGTAGAGGCTTCGTTATCTTCCGCACGGCCGCAAGCGCAAATGCTGCCGAGTCACGAGAGAACAGACCCTCGGGAATCGGCTGTAAAAGATCGCTCTTCAGTGATCACCATTTCCCAGTTGCGAGTAAAAGGGAGGACAATAAATCTTGGACCAGGATGTCACTCGGTCAAGGGTTCGCCATCTTAAAAGTCCGCCTTGTCATACGGCTCCTTCAGAACAGCGACAAAGTCACCGTGACATCAATTCAGCTTGACTGAAAACAAGATTTTTGGGCCGCACAAACATTTCACGGTCGAGCTACGACTTGTACTTTGCGACTTGCTTTTTTTTACCTGCACGTGTAGTTGTTGTACAAAAATCGGTTTCGATATGCCACGACACCGTCAACCTCATGTTGTCAAGTGAAGGCGGACAAGCCAGACTGTTGTCAGTGACTTAAGAATTCCTTTGACGACACATCCTCACATTCCTCCTTCCATTTGCCGGCGGAGCGTTAGTATCATTAGACGCCACGCTGGCCTCGTAATAATGCTATTTATTTATTTTTTTAGGGGATAATGAGCCTTCTTAGCGAATATGCGCCGCGCCCCCGCCTTCTTAAAATTTTGCCTGAGCTTCACCTTGCTCGCATAATCCTCCCAAGGCGGTGATGATTGATACACGCATACTCATTGCGCGCGCACACACACGAACGCACACGCGTACGTGAGCTTACATAAAAATTAGAAGAGGCAGTCTGGCTAATGGACTTCCACTAGATGCAACAACATCTGCTCTGCATGGTTGTTTTTTGGCAATTTGAGCCCAGTCGTCAGTACGTCTTATAAGTACGGACAAACGGTACATACTTAAATCGTACGTACATTTTGATTTTGAGGTTCAATTCAAAAAGTCACGCAACGAAGCTAGCGACTTCTCCAAGAGCTAATCGGATTTTGGAGTTCAATCAATGTGAGGAGAAGAAACGGTCCAAGTATTTTATTTTATGATTATTGTTTTTTGATTATGATAGCAGTTAGGTAGGAAATAGTCGTGAAAATAATCCAATTTACATACTCGGAAAAACACAACTCTACTCCGCGTCGAGCGGTGACAGGGTTAGCCATATGTTAGCATCAAGTCAACAAAAGTTTGAGTTGAACTGCTGAAGTAAATGAACTTATTCTCCCGTAGTTATTGAGATGCATTTGTATATATTCAATTAGGGTCCATATCACGTATGTTACATAAATGAAAGGCCCTGTGTTTTTTTTAAGCCTGTCGAACTAATGATTGTGTCCATTTTAGGGATTGCTATTCAAAGCAATCTTGAGATAAAAATACGCGAGCGTGGCTAGTGGCGGTCTTCCACGAGCTGTCGTATACAATAACGTCGAAGCCACAAAGCCGAAGGACGCGAGATGACGTCTCGTCATATCACAGTTTGTTTTCATTCAGCCGAATTGAATTAATGAGCGTGTTGCGTCTTCTAAAATGCGAGCATATTGTTTTATATATTTATTTGCATCTCTGCTGTCGCCGAGATTAGTTTTTTTTTTTGGGAGCATGTGACCATGACTTCCCTCCAGTGAAACTGGAAACCTTTTGTGGAACACATTCTCATGAGCGTGGAGAAAACATGCATTCAAAATTCGGTCAGTTGAGCGCATCTGTATCGAAATGGCACCCACTGAATTTAAAAAAAAAAAAAGTGAAACAATCTCACATTTGGTTTGTAAGACACACACGTTAATCTGACGGAGCTTTTAGTTCAGAGCTCTGCCACAAATGGCGCACTTCAATAATTATAATTGCTTGTATTAACAGTTAAACTCTACTGTAAATATATCACAAATGATCAGTGAAAAACTGTATATCGCTCAAAAACATGTGGTTGAACCATGCGAACAGGAAGCGCTTCAACATCGAGCCTGCATGTCTGATCGGGTTCGCCATGTGGTGTGTCGCTCAAAATATACAGCAGAGTGCACCTTGAATTTCCCTTGAGGAATTATGGGTATAATACGGAATGAAATTTAAATTAAGGAGAAGCTGAGATGAGAATGCGAGACTCCCGGGATCGAGAAATATGTCAATCAGATGAGCCTTCAAGCCACAATGGTTAAAACGGAGTCCATTCTGTTTACCTCGAATCACAATATTAGTGTCGATGAATAGTTTCACGTTGCTTTCACTTTCAAGTGAATTGATGGCCTTCAAAACGACAGCAATGCCGAAATAACACATTACAAATGATAATAATCTGTACAGGCCTATTTGCCAAGGATCTTTTGTGACCAACACACTCAATACAAATGTTACGATTAGCATTTTAAGGTTTTATGGATTCAAATAGGTTGCCTTTCAGATGAAATAGTCTGAATGCGAACACACACAAAAAAAGACAAATAATGGCAGGTAGAGGAATGTGTGCAGAGTTAGTCTCCTATTGTAAAGAGTATAAAATGTTGTCACACCGCCACGCCTCTTAAAGGCAAATACTCTGTAATTAATACATTTTACATAAGTACTGTACATACAGTACATAGTCTGCTTAAAAAATGTGTTTCACTCAGTTCATATGTAATTTAAGCTTGCGGGAGTTATTCGTTTTCTTGACGCGGTCTCTCCATGTCGCAGATTTTCACCTGTTTGCCATCGCATCTGGAACGTATGCCTCATAATAAACGGGGGTTCGCCTCAAGTTACCAAATTTAGTTATCGTTTCACCGTACTAGCGTTTACTCCGTGCAGCATGTGCATTGATGTACCCACAATGTAGGTGTAGTTATTCATAAGCTCATTAGAGGAGTGGATTTGCATTACTGCCATCCATCAACACTGTCAGCCATCCTTGGCTTGGCGCGCGTTCACAACACAACACCACCGTACATCCGCCAGATTTAAGTCGCCGGGAGCCGACGCCGCGGAGAGGATTTACTCGCGGGGATAGATGGTCGCTCCCGCAACCCTTTCACACAGGTGAAAATCCGGGAGAGAAACAAAACAAACGCGTTAATCTCCAGTTTACGTCGCACGCTGATGGCGCGGTCGGTCGGTGGCGAGGGCGGATGCGCGATACGAGTCGCCGCTGGCTCTTCGCAGTGCCTGCAAGAGAGAGGAGCTTATCGGGATAAGTCCAAATCGAAGTGGATTGAGGCAAAGCTGTTTTGCTGCCGCTTCCTGGTCATGTGCCACCGCAGCTACTGCGCATGCAAAACATCAAAGCAGTCATCGTTCTCTGGCTGTGAAATGCCAACTTGACTGATAGGCACTGGATTGGGAGGATGTTTATCATGACAGGAATCCACAAAAACTTTTCGTCCGCTTTGAATCAATGAAAACTCCAAAAGGTTTTCGTCAAATTTAGTCACAAAGTGAATTGTAATCATAATTTGTATTTGTTTATTTAACGAGACTTTAGAGTGCATTTTATAATTTGGACAAATTTATGGCATATTGGCAAAAAAGAATGGCCTTTATTATTACATAAGCGAGACAAAAACACCAGCCAAATATCGTTGCACGTTCTAAGATGACATGAACACAGCAAAGCTAACTTTCGCCTGCAAGTTGCTAGCAGCCCGTTTGTGCCAGTGGTGATGCGGAAAGCTTTGAGCGTCCTACGAAATCTGTCACGCGCTGTTTATCGAGTAGCATGCCTTTTCAGTATTCATTCATGGAATTAGGCAGTTTACCTCAGCCGTAAGGTGCCCAGATGCGCTCGCGTCTGGTCCGCTTTCAAAATACAAAGTACAAAACGACGAATGAACCCGTCTCGCTCCGCTCATTGCCGTTCGTTTCGAGCAACTCATCTCATGTCTGTTTGCACAAAAGTCCGCGTTTGTGCGCTCAGTCAAAGCCAGACATTTGGAGTAAACACGCTTGTGAACACATTTTGAAGGCAGATGGCAGCGGCGGCCCGACGCATGCTTGCAAAATTCGCCCCGCTGACTCAACAATGCTGCGGAACTGGCACTTTAGTTTGCAGACTCCTCTCATAGCTGTGTCACGTCGCTACTTGGGACTTTGCTGACGTTGTTGCTCCATATCGGCAACATTTTATGTTCATCCGTTATGAAAGCAAACCTGGACCTCATTCATATCCCTGCGGAACTCCGCTCATGCCCCATTTTCAGATGTGATTCATGTTGATGCTGGAGGACTAATGTTGTAAAATGTCACACACAAAAGTACATAAATTGCGCGATACATTGACACAAGTATTGGGACACCACCGGGAAGTTGTTAGCCAAGCTTCCACTCTTTTGGGAAGATTCTATTTGTAAAGTCACACATTGGAAATTATCCGCTTGCTTTTTGGATCAGAAAATAATTTCCCTCAAATGTTCCCCACAAAAGTGTCCAATATATCTTGCTAAGATGAACAATTAAGATTGACAGGGTCCGCTTCAACCTCTTAATGATTATTGATGAACAAGCCTGTCTATGTATTGTCGATGGAGGTTTGTCTGAGTGGTTTGTCTTGAATCGATTGTAAAATTGCAGCTTTACAAGCTCTTTGTCACCCCCTTGTCTCCCCCTTCATCTCCCTAATATATATACGTGTGTCTGTGTGTGCCTTGTCTCCCTGTGTGTGTGTTTGTCTGCTCCCAGCCCCTCTGCGGAAAGCAAAGTTCGTGGAGAGCCCTCGTGTTCCGCAATCGGAGCTCGGCTCCCCCGACCAAGCCTGGAATTCCCACCTGGATAGATTGTGCCCAGGTAAGTTTCTGGCCCTCCCGCCCCCTTTCCCGCATGTCGGCTTTTGTCGCGTTGCTTAATGGTACGAGGAATGTGAAATGTTAAATATTCGTCCCCTAATCTCACACGGCTCCTCTTCCTGGAGTAGTCTGTAATCCGCACTCCAGTCCGGTCTTCGTCAAACGCATATCCCAGTCGACACCCCACCTCTCACCCCCTCCATTCCGTCCTGCCCGGCCCGCTTAAGCAGGTCACTGGAGGATATGCTTCAATTTCTGTGAGGATGTAGACGCGTGAAGCTCCGAGGTCTTGATCGACACAATTTAGCCACAAAATGGTGGACTTTTCGGTTTGCCAGCCTCTCCTGTGGAGCCTGTGCCCGACGGGGGCTCCAAGTAGGTGGTCTTGACAGATGCATTGCAAGGATGAAAGCATTTTTTTTAGTTTATTAGTTTCCAGATATAAGTGTCATCAATACCGTGTTTAGCATCTTGGAGAGGAATAGCTGATTTTCGAATTTTGCCTTTTGGTGTGCCGTTGCACTGCAAGGAGATAATTTAATGTTTTCATTCGTCTATGTTTAATTTTTTGTTTTTGTTGAGTGTTTGTGTATTTTTCAACAAATGTTCCCCTAATATTCATGTCTAATTTGTTTGCTTTGGTATCTAATAGGTCTGCAATTTTTGCCTTTTATTTGTGCATTTCTAAAATTTTCACGTTTTTTAAATATTTTAGAAATATTATATTCCACGAATATTTTTAAGACATTTTAACCCAGAAGTTTTGCATTATTTTTCTCGTATTTGTGTATTTTTTAAAATATAGTAGTATATCTGTCTATTTAAAATGAACTATTATATTATTTTTATTTTTTTTAAATATTTTCTTTCATGTGCATTTTTCATCCAGTATGTTTCCCACTCTATTCTTTTTTAAAATAATTTTCCCCTATTATTTTTTTATATTTCCATTTTTCCTGATATTTCTCTATTAATTTTTATTCCATCTAATTGTTTACTTTCATCTAATATGTTTGTCACCTTTCCTCCTTAGCGTATTTGTGTATTTTTGGGGTAATGGGTAATAATATATTTTTCTCTATATTTTCTATTTTCTAAAGTTTTTGTGTGTTTCTTTTTTCCTAGTTAAATCTGAGATTTTGGTCTTGTTTAGTATTTTGCATACAACATTTTCCCAGTATTTGAAACAAGCACTGGGCAATAAGCATGATCGCTTTACTCTTAGTGATCTCACAATACCGTTGGTAGTGTCTCATTTCTGATCCATTGACGTTTTCCTGTATCTTTAGTGTGCATTTTTCCCAACCCAAAGTTGAGTAGGATCAGGCACCCGCCTCTGCGAGTTACTGCAGATGCGACACTTTTGGGAAAAGTAATCAATGGCGCCACTGAAGCGAAGATAGCGCTTGATTCCAAATGCGATGGCGTCTGGGTCTTTGGTAGAACCGCAGAAAGCGGTTGGGGGGGGGGGGGGGTAGGCGGCGGGCGAGTCAGGCTTTTATTTCCTAGGCAGACAGATGGACATCTTAGCTCTTAACCAGCGTTTCCTGGCGCAAGTCACGGCATGGTGTCGACTTAACACCTGCTGGTGTGCCAGATCGTGTCACTTGTTTTATTTGGTGACTTCGCTTGAGATTTGGTCCCTTTCGTGAGTCAGCACTTCGCAATAAGAGGCGTGACAAGAGACTGTGCCTTTCACACGAAACCGAATGTGGTGGAATATGCGTGCGATAAGTCATTGCATTTCAGCGCAACGGGGTGGAGGATCCACTTCCACACCAGTTCCACGTTGCTACCGTTCACACAGAACCTGACGTTGACCGTGTGTCGTAAGGGAATTCGTCTCGACATGATCGAACGATCCGACCGCGGGATGCTGTATGAAAGCACAAGGTCAGCAAACGTTTTGTTCCAGCCCTCAAGTGGCAGTTTTATGCTTCATGTTAACATGAGCGTGGATGGATGCAGGCATGGACAATAGAAATCAGTCTCGAGGGTTCATCACCATGTAACAATAAGAGAAAACCGCACAGGGTAGCTGCAAGTGGCCGGTATTGTTTTCACAAGTGTGTGTGTGTGCGTACGTGTAATTATATCTAAATGTGGCCAAGCTGAAACACAGAGTGGAGCAGGAAAAGTCCACTGTGGGCCTTTGTGGTAAAGGATGACAAAACCGGTCATACGTACTGTTATATTGATTTGAAACCCCAACAAAGGGTCCCTGGGATGAGTAGTATTTAAAAAAAAAAAGCATCCTACGCGGTAGCCACTTGATTCCCTGGCATCATAGATTGGAAGACAAAGCGTTGAGTCATCGCCGCTTTTGTCTTTCGTGAACAAAATGCCAAGGAATGTACAGAGTGGAAATTTGGTAACGGCAAGGATGCATCTACGCTCCAAAGTTTTCTAGATCCGAGAGCACGTGAGCCATAATAATGTGCGTGAACAGCTTCTGTGGGATTTTTTTTTTTTTAGTGTTGCTGCCAAATGGATCAGATGTTGTGTTGCTGTCGCTGGTGTAAACTGTCACAGCGTATTTGCTAATCATCCATTTGAATCTATTCATGAAATAATCGACAAGGCATCCCTTTTTATTCGTGTTTCGCGTTTTCTGCTTTTTATTTGCTTTGGCTTTTTCGTGCTGCATTTGGCATCAACCTAAAAAAAAATATATAGAAAAACTGTTTTCCTTTGAATTTCCAGGGGCTGAACACTGTAGTGACTGTAATAATAAAATAAAATAAAAGCTGAGTGAATTCAAAGTTTCAAGACCTCAGAACAATAACATTTTAAGTTGAGCAATTGGGAAAAGTAGCTTTCCCTGCCATTCACAACAAAGGAAAAATAGTTTACCCAACTAAATTGTTCCTTGCACTCTTCCCAAAACTTCCAAGATTGAAGTAAAAGCAACTCGGCAAATTCTGGAGCAAACGACTTGTTGTGCTAACTAAAATATTTGCCATTCATGTCAATCATTTCCATTTTGAAATTGAACATGCGGAGCCTTCACGTGTGAATGAAACTTTTGAGATTGCAGATAATATCAGAGGAAAGTGATGTTCCCGATTTTCTAACACGCTGCTTTTTTTAGTATTGGGATGTATTTCCACCGATGTGAAAAGTGAATTAGGTGTCGTCCGTTTTTCCTGCTGTTCCTCGTGCATCAGACTTTTTTTTTTTTGCTCTGTGTCCAGGTGAAAACTGAACAGTTTTCCCTTTATTAATCCGCTTTTCCCGGAATGCACGGACACGCATTCCAAGCTCTGTGGTGAAAGATAGTTGCCACGGCAACCATCTGTCTCCCCTTTTGCAGCTCAGGAATCCAGCGGGTGGGGAGCGGGTGTGCGCGTGTGTTTTCATAAGCTCACATTGGGCCATTAGGGAGCCCGGAGGCATCGCGGTGATGGGACGACATCCGCTTGACTTGCTTAGAAGTTCGCGCGATGATTTTCTTTACAAAATGGGAAGTCTGTGCGGTGGAAGAGCTCAGGATAGCATTGAAGAGAGCGCCACATAAACTCACGACACGGTATCGGTTTATTCGTGCGCTAATGAGCTCATTTGTTGAAGTTTGACGTGACAAACGAACAGCAATTTGAACCCTACATATTTTTTGGTATATGAGAAAACTTTTTTTCTCTTTCGTCTCGCCAACAAAAACTAACATTCAGCAGATCATATTTTACTCATCAAAGAGCCACGTTTAGCTCGTCATTATCTTATAGTGATGAAAAAATAAGGGCGTTAGCAAAATTATTTCATCATCGTTGACGAAAACATCACCGCACGAGTCTCGATACCAAAGTGTGCTTTGAATTAGGCTTTCCACTTTCTTGGTGCTGGCCGAGGTCCGGTTGAGGTTATCAAATCCAATCGACTTTGTGTAGTCTGTAAGCTAACGCTAACGGTAACTTGTGTTATGATAACGTACTAGCAAGCTAGACTGACAACATCAGTTAGTGTCTTTTCCAGAAATGGCTTTCAGCCTCCTACTGGCAAAAAAAAAAAAAAAAAGGCCTTAAAGTTTGGACTGAGGGCATTATCATTTGTTTTCTCACATGCCTCTGTTTGTGGCAAGGATGTTTTATTTGGTTTCATGGTGGCGAAGAACAAAAAAGTCTTACTTGTGTACGTACTTTGGTTGAGTTCACGTTCAGTGCAGTAAGGGAAAGAACATGCTTGTGTCAATAGTAAAAGATTTAATTATATTTAAATGGAAACAAACCAGTTTGTCTTCTTCGGCAACGAACAAAGCAGGTCAGTAAAAGTTTCAAACATGTGACTAGTTATGCTTTTCAAGGACTTACAATTACATGACTTACTGCCGTGACTCTGTTTGAAGATACGGCGAGAGGAAAATAGTTTTGTACAATAGTAACAGCGCTTCGAGAAGGTGTTTGCTTTCCAGAAGCTGAGCTGGACTGTGGTTGTTTGCGGAGTAGGCATGCGACTCGAGCGGCGGGCATTCCCAGTTGCTGTCGCTTACCTAATATGTTCCTTGTACTGTAATCGCCCGTACTGTTACATAATTGTTCCTTCATTTGTTTATTATAATATTTATGACTACATTTCAGCAGAAGTAATTTGGGACATTGAAACATTTTGGGACAAGCTTTCACAAATGTTACTATAAAATCACACACAGCCCACATCAAAATGTTACGAGTTCAAAAGTTGATCTCGTGTTTTGTTGAAAATGGCTTTCTCAGGCCTGAGATCGGCTTAACAAGTCCCAAAGGTTGAATTCTGGATTTGATGATGGTTTTCTAGCCTCTTAAGCTTAAAACTGCCTGTTTATTTAGACATAGGGCTTCGTTTAATGTCATGACATGACATTATTCAGTCTTCTGTCTAACGGACACCGCAATTACCTGCCGGTCTGGTCTGACCTGCCTCGCTGGAAAACGATGACAACAGAGGAAGCGAAGTGAGCGTCTCCGCTGTTTATTTAAGTTCAGACCGTCCCGATCGTTCATCCAATTACAGCCACTCTGCTCGGGAACACTCCCGGGTAGTGAAGGAAACCAGGAGGGGCTTGATGCAGTCTAATGATCTAATATGATAGCATGTAAATAAGGAAGGCGACTGGAAAATAACTACAGTAAGACGGTTCTTTTTTTATTTTTTTTTTATTTAAACCATTGGCCTTTCCTAATGTGTTGTTATTGTCATTGTGGGTGTGTCAGCAGGGTAGGTATTGGCATTTCACAGCAACTATATTTTGTGCATGTTAGGATGGGCTCCGATAGGCTCCGGCACACCCACGACCCTCGTGAGGATAAGCGGTTTGGATAATAGCTGGATGGAATGGTGTGTGGCTAACTCGGTGTAGCATCACAGTACTGTTATCATCGCATATTGTCGGGTTGAATTAAGATTGCGAGAGCAAATCCATCCCATCCACCCCCCCCCCTCCCCGATGATGAGCCTTTCACTTAGTGGGAGCCAAAATTTGAAATAGGAGCCACTTCGCTCAAGTGACGTGAAATAAAAGGAGGGATTATGATACTGTAATGACCTTGCATGTGCGCCGAAGCACTTTCAGCCGTTTATTGAACACGACAGGCAACAGTCAAAAGACTCGAATGCAAATAGAGGCTGCAACTCACGCCTAGGCACTCACAGGCAGACGAATCGACTCCAGCTTGTGACGTCACTCACGACAGCCACGCCTTTTTATTGAACACATCTAACACATAATTTTTTTTAATTAATTAAATAACCCATTATTTTTCTCCGAGGTATCCTAAAAATCAAAGGCACTGACTAATTCTTATCTTTACTCTTGGAGGTCCTAAGGGACAGAAGAGTCTGAAAAAGTATATTTCTATTTTTTAATTAATCGTCCGTTTAATTGGTTAAAGTATATTTCTATTTTTTAATTAATCATCCGTTTAATGGGTTCTCATCATCGCAAATATCGGAATCGGGCTCAAAAATTCCATACGTTTAATAAATCTTCACATATACCTTCTATTTTGTTGTTGTTGTTGTTCTTCTACACAATGCAGTGCTATTTGTTTTAAAATGTAACTGTTGTTTTTGATTGGCTAAAATGGTGTAGTGCCTATTTAAAAAAAAAAAAAAAAGCTTTGCTATTAGGGTGCATTCAGTTTCGAGCTTTGTTCCAGAACAAATTCAACTTGTGAGACAAGATGCCCCGGTTCACAGAACGTGAGGTGCTTGTGTTGATGTTGTCAGCATTTACAGTAGGTCAAAGCACCACATGTTGTTTTACTTTTTTTTTTTTTTTGGGTGGGGGGAGGGTGGAGCTTTTTCTTTCCCTCGTTGCCGCAAAGAGCGTGTGCAAACAGGACAGAAGGGCGTCGCCTGGCCCGCTTTTGTCTGCCGTCGTCAAACAGGTGAGCGGCGTGTCTTGTTACGTCGGGCGTGCGTTGTCGCAGAAGAGGAGCGGCTGTCCACGAGTAGGCAGGAGTGACGTTTGCTTCTCCTGAAAGGCTCGTGAATGAAGGCATTTTGGACTTTGTTTAAGACGTCCAGGCAGCAAGGGCGGGATGTGGGTGCGATGCATCCAGGTGGACACGTCGCCTCTTATATTAGCATCTGCTTTATAGCTCTTATTTCCCCCCCGCCACCTAACGCTCATTCTCCCTCTCTTCTCTCCTTCCCGCCGCCTCCGCAGGGGAGTCGAGCCAGGAGCTGGGCCCCCCTCCCACGGTGGATGAGGCCGCCAACACATTGATGACGCGCCTGGGCTTCCTTCTGGGAGACAAAGCGAGCGAGGGGCCAGCCGGTCCCCATTACAGCATGGAGGAGCCCGAGGCCAGACAGGTGAGAGGAAGTGACTCTTATTTTGAAAGACCCACAGGTAGGATGCAAACCGGCATTCAAATCACCTGTTGACTTGAGGTCATTGTTGGATGCTTTGTAGGACTCTCGGCAGGGCTGAATATGTCCTGTTGTTTACATTACTAATTCATCTTAACGGTATGATCGTCATCACAGTAGCTTTGAGTCATAAAGATTTGAAACGGTAGTACATACTTTGAAATAGGACTTTCTTCCCCTTTAAAAATGTTCTTTAACATCCTCATACAATTGCATCTTTGTCTTTGGAAACTCATAAAACTCTTTATTCTCACCTTTCATCCCGACATGATGATATTGAAAAGAGTGATTTGATTTTGACCATGGTGGCTTTGTGTATGTGTGTGTGCGTGTGTGTGTTTTTTTTTAAAGGATCCAAAACCCCAAATGTTTGAGAAATCTCTGAATAATGGCTTATTCTTTGAAACCCCACTTGTATGATGTCACATTTTTCTTCAAGAATAAGCTGCAATGGTAACATTTGATTTTGTAATTCCACTCAATAGTTGAATGTGTTCTCTCTAACTAGGTCATAGTAGCCTGTGGCCAAATAATACAATAAGCTGTTATTACAAAACTAAAATAGGCTTATTCTCCGACCCCCCCCCCCTTTTTTTTTAACTATCACATTTTATACAAACATGAGAAAATGATAGCATTTAATTTCAAAATTGCGCTCGTTAAGCATGAGGTGTTGTGTTATCTATGTGACCAAAGGGATAGACTAATCCTTTATTTCCGGACAAATAAAAGCCTTTTCTAATCCTGATTTTATCAAGTCACATTTTGGACAAGTTCATGCGGAAATAATGGCGTTTGATTTCAAAAGAGCAATTGATACTCTAAATAGCTCATTGATTGTACGGCCAAATACACTGAACCTTTATTGGACTAATAAAGGCTTCCTCGCCGAACCTCACTTGTATCGCATCACATTTTGCAAACGTACGATGGATTTCAAACCTTTTGATAATTGAATGTGAACTTTAAATTGTGATGTCGTAGTATCAGTGTGGCTAACTAATACTTGATCTTAAAAAAAATAATAATAATAATCACTTCATAGCTGAGCATGACGTGTCGTGCCCAAGGAATAGACTTCTATTTGACGCTTATTCGTCACGTTTTTGCACAGGTACAGTACGTGTGGAAATTTTAGCATTGTGTGATGGACCGACTGCTGCTTGAAGTGAGCGGTGCTGTCACGGCGGGGGTGTAGAGAGCGAGAGAGGTTGATTCAAGCGCCTCTTTTTTAAGAGATGTGACTCACGCCGGCCGCCTGCTGCACGCCGTGTACCCTCGTCTTGTTTCGCTTACCTGCCCTTAAGTACAATGTAAACATGTCGAGTACACTGCTTTGCCTTGAAAAAACACGATGCCTGTGAAACCGATGCATAAATCATAAACTAAAATATTAAGCGATTGCTGGTATTAGCTCGCTTAGTGTGATGAACAATTAGCTGCCAGTACGCAGTGGAGTGATGTAGCTATTTTGCTCAAAGCTTCACATCTACCACAGAGCAGTTAACATTATTAAATAATTCTTTTTTTTGTTTGTTTTTTTTTTTGCTTGTGTTAATGTTGTTTGAGCTGGACCAAGTTGGGATAGCGATGTTAGCATTTGCGTAAAGCTCCATCGCTACCATCGTTATAGCATTACAGGACTGCTAGGTTTCCATGTCAATAAACGATGTAAAATTAAACGGCTATCGGGCTAAATGTGACTTATTTTGCTTGTGTAACAGTGTAACATCGGTGTAACAGTATCTTACGTTTTGTGGATGTACGTCATGCGCAACTATCACGAGTGTGTTCCGCAGTCAGGTGGATGTAGCCTTGAGCACCACTTCACCTTTCCTCTCCTCCCAACGGAGATCTCCACACACTTCACATACACGTGCATGATTTTTTTATGCTCGGGTGCGTCTGAGGGTACTCGCAGCCGGAGCGGCCGCTTTTTTTTTAATATTTTAGGTCTCCCGTGGTGCTCGGGCTATGAACATGAGCTGACACGCTGGGGACTCACCGCAGGGAGACGAACTATGACTCTCTTTCTCCGTTGTTGCGTGAGCTGTGGCCGAAAAGTTCCGGTACCGCTGTCACAAAAGATGGATTTCCAATTTGAACGACGAGTTTTCTCTTTGTGGAGTCTTAACACACCTTTGCAGCCTTTTATGCATTCCTGGAAGTGTTCTCCTGCTCCTTCGTCAGGACCATCTTGATGTCGTCCACATCTTCAAAACGGAATTTTAACGTATGCGTGTGTGTGCGTTTGTCGCCGCAGGGCCAGAACCAGCGCATCAGCCCATGCTCCACGCTGACCAGCAGCACCGCATCACCCCCTGCGGGCAGCCCCTGCTCCACCTTGCCCGCCCCCATGTCGGGCCAGGCGGGCACAAGGGATTGCGCCTACGGCTCGGTCACCAGCCCCACCTCCACACTAGAGAGCCGCGACAGCGGAATCATCGGTGAGAGTGCCTTCGAATGTCCCGAAGATACTAAAAAAGCAGGATTAAGGGTTACAATTGAGCGTTAGGGTTTCAAGTAAAAGGGTTAGGCATCAAGGGTTAGGGCTGCAAGCCTCTGGCTATGGTTTCAAAACAGGATTTCAGTATTGGATAAAGGTTTGAGATTTGGGTTCCAAACCAGGGTGAGGGGTTGAAGTTAGGGGTAGGGTTTCAAATCTGGATAAGGGTTCTTGGTTAAGGTTTCAAATGTGTTTTTTTTCAAGACTGTTTTCGGTTTTCTAGTTAGGGTTTCATGGCTAGGATAGGCTTTAAATTTAGGGTATCAAATTGAGGTTAAGTTTTCAAAGCTATCTTCCAAATTTGTGTTTCAAGGCAGGGTTTCGAACTAGGGTTAGGGTTTCAAATTTGGTTGTCGTTTTAAATGTGGGCGATGGTTTCAAATTGGGTTTTGAGTTAGGATTATGGTTACAAAGGATGGGTTAAGGTTGCAAATTAGGGTTACAGTTTTCAGTCAGTGTTTCATACCAAGGTTTCAGATTTGTGTTTCAAATGAGGGATTCAACCCAAGGTTAGAGATTGAAGTTAGGATTTCAAACCTGGGTCAGGGTTTAAAGTTGGGTTGTCAACATTATAGTCTCAATTTCAATCTGCCACGCGTGGTTCCCAACTGGCATGATTTGTCTGTGCAGCCACACTGACCAGCTACTCTGAGAACATGGAGCGCTGCGGCAGCAAGCACGGCGGCGGTGGCGGCGGCGGCACAGAGGGCTCGCGTGGCAACCTGAAACTGTGGCAGTCGCAGAAATCAGGCATGGACTCCTTCCTGTACCGCGTGGACGAGAACATGACGGCGTCCACGTACAGCCTCAACAAGATCCCTGAGCGCAGCCTGGAGAGCATGTCCTCGCCCTCGGCACACTCCATCCCCTTGTACCTCATGCCCCGACCCAATTCTGTGGCCGGTGAGTCCCCTTCCAGACCTCTCCCTCCTTCCCTCCCTCGCAGAAATATGCTTGCTCGGCTTTTGAAAACACTCGCAGCAGTGACATATTTCAGCACCCAACCTCTTTGCTCCTTTCTTTTCCCGCTTGCCTTTTTCCTTCGTGAGGAACTTTCATCATCAGAATTCAAATTCGGGTTTGGAGATAAGGGGCGAGTTTTCAAGCTCGGGTTGGCTGATTGAAGCCACGGTAGGAGTTTGTAAATGTCGCTTTCATGCTCGTACTTGCTGGCGTTGCAGTATGTTAGCATTGAGAGCATGATGACGCGGGTCGCCTTCGTCAATATCGAGAAAGACTGAAACGGCACAATTGCATCATTCCTCCTTCTCGCTTTTCCCCGCCACCGTAAAGAGCCACCGTGACGCCGGCTTCCCATTGGCCGCTTTTGCGTGGCCGGCGGTACATCAAAAGCCTCGGGCGCTAACGCTCTCCCATCAGGAGGAGGAATCCATCCTCCAATGAATGCCTCACTTCCATTACTCAGCACGCAAAGTCCTCGTGGTAGGCGGGGCAATCTTGCAGCCGCCATTATTGACTTCCAGGCGTAATTATACAGTATTATCGCGTTGTCAAACAATGTGCCAATCACGCTCTTTCTTTCTTTGCTTTTTCTTCCTTCCTTCTCCACTTAGTATAGTCTTCTCTTTTCCTTTCTTTCTCCTTCCTTCACTCCTGCTTTTCTCTTTGTGTCCCCCCCTTCCTTCCTTCCTTCCTTCCTTCCTTCCTTCCTTCCTTCCTTCCTTCCTTCCTTCCTTCCTTCCTTCCTTCCTTCCTTCCTTCCTTCCTTCCTTCCTTCCTTCATTTCCTCCCTCGCTTCCTTCCTTGCTTCCTTCCAGCCGTTTTCTTCCACCCTACCGGTTTAGTTTTTCCTTTCAAATATCCCCCTTTCTAACTCACCGGCAGAGCTACGTGCTTCCACCAGTTAGTTTTCCCCTCATGTTTTTTTTCCATGTTTACTTCATAGCAACATTCTTTCCTTTCACTCTTCAATTTTAATTTTTTTTCTCCTCTTTCCCACCTAACATTTTCCTTCTCTTTAACAGGTTTAAAGAGTCCCCCCTCCCCCTTCCTATCCAAAGCTTATTTCTACGTATCTGCTTAACCTTCTTTCCATCGGGTTAAACATCTTTTCCTCTTCTTTCCTTCCCGTCCACCTTTGCTTCCTCTTTTTCCTCCCGCCATTGTGCCTCGGCGCAGACTTATCCCGTTGGCACAGCAGCGGCGGACGTGATGTGAACAGACTGCTGCATTGCAGATAGACAAGATGAGCACACCGATTGGAATCCTCGCATTGAAAATTGAGAAAATTGAACCTTTTCAGCTCAGTGGCCCTGAGTCATTCCTCCTTGACTTAGCAGCAGATTAATGTCTCCTCTTGCTCCTCTCAGAGACTAAGTTATAGACCCCCCCACCCCACCCCACGCTCCAACCCCTCCAGGGTGTGCCTTTCAATGTTCTCATTTGCCGTTTAACTTCCACTTTGGGAAGCCCGTGCAGCTCATGTTTTGGCCCTTAGAAGGACACTTGATTCGTCAGCAGAAGCCTGATGGCGCTTGGAACGAGACTAAGAACCAGGTCAGGGCAGAGGGGCTGCTGTGTCTTCCTCTCGGGTTGGTGGTAGGTGGGATGCGCTTTGCAGAATTACCAGGACGTGATAACATGCTATTATGATGGTATAAAACTTGCTTTATTCACAATTGGAATATGGTGATAAGGACCACTAACACGAAAGAAAAATACTTTCTGGAATGGGGAATTGAGTCTCGGTGCTATTTGGACTGCAAATCATGATGAGTGGTTTTGAAATAGCAAGCACCGGGCAGGTAGTCTCTTTCAAAGCATCCAACTAGTGGCGTTCATGATAATGTCGACTATGTAAATAATGCCGAGTTAGTGTCTGCCTGTCAGGCTCCTCGTCGGGTTGGTCTAAACCTCTCAAAATGATATGGAGAAAAGGTCCGGTTCGCTTTTGGCAGTGGTGGGAACTTGGAAGTTAACATCTGATCCGTTTGTGGAGAAATTTGAACTCCAAACAGCCTTTAATTGTCAGTTTGCTGAGTTGTTGTTGTGCGAGTACAACGATAACGACTGGATAGCTGTCGCATGGAGATTAGATGAGATTTTATCTGAAGTGGATCGGCACGCACAACAGCTGTCACTTGGATAGTTTTTTTTTCTTCTCAAGAAATTGTCTCCTTGCTTGTACAACACTAATCCATCTATTCAGTTAAAAACACCGCGGTGGTCTCCTTCGCCATTCTTTTGCCGGCCTCCCTTCATCCCCGCTCATGTTCGTTATCAGGAATCGTTTGCGCCCTCGTTTGTCACGACGCCGGCTTGGGCTGTGAAGGTCTATCACGTCCGCGGCCGATCTAATCTCATTGCGTATTGGCCGCGAAACAATCAGCAGCCAACGCCGGGCTTCATGAATAAGACATTCATCTGAGTGGCTAATTAATCCTGAGAGATCTGCCGAGTGACAGACGGCGAGAGGAGGGAATTCTACAGGGCGGGCTATCGCATCCGCCGAGGCTTCCTCTGGCGGAGGAACGCTTCTGGAGTCCATCTTGTTGCAAGCACTTTTCCCATGCGCACTTACTGGCCACTTGACATGATCACAGCCTGCATGGAAAGCTGATGGTGTATTCGCTATCCCTGATATCCATCTTAAGGCCTCTGTACTAGTTTCGCTCACAAATAAGATAGGTCGACGCACTCATAGGAGGACTTCTGCATAGTCGAATGACTCTGTCTGACTAATGTTGAGTTTTCTGCTTGCTAGTGTCACTTTAGGTCTACCTAACTGTGGAATGTGATTAGGCCTTCCGACTAGCGGTCAGCAAGTCATACTGTGTGGCAATACGAATTTGATAGGCTGATATTCACGCTTTTAAAATCAGCCTAAACATTTTGTCACAATTATTATTTTTTTTTATACATCACAACAGAACGCAACGCTAATGACATTCTAACATTCTAAAAATTCTAAAAATCAGCTTCCTTCTCACTCTGCTGTAAAGTTGATCAGACACTACAAGACAAAATATGACGTATGAACGGTCAAATGCTCTGCCTGTGTAAGTGTTCAGGAACCAAAAAAAGAATTTGTTTTATTTGTTGTGTAATTTTGAAGTCATGTTTATTTGTATTAATTTTAAAAAAATAAATAAATAAAAGAGTCTCACGGGGCTTCACGAGCCCACAGTTGACAAATATTCAGCGACATCCCATAAACGGACCGATTAACTGATCATCCAAACTTTATTCTGCCAAATATTGTAATCTGCAAAACAATCAATACAGGCCGGCCCCTGAGCTAACACTACAAGGCTCCTATTTAGTGGGCAGGTTACACACTGGTAGCCTTCAAGGATATCGAAAAAATGAAATACAGTAATCGTTCTCAAATAGTTTTCTGTACCTAAGCACCAGGGAGACATGCCCTAAAAGTCATTACTTTTTGCAGGCGCTTCTATCCCAAGTGTAACAGGAATCATGAAAAAGCCTCAAGGACCCAAGCTCCAAACTGAACAGGAAGTCGTCCATTTTGGTTTGAAGGAGCCATTTTGCGCAGATTCCAACTCTTACTAGGGAATTTGCCCAAATGAGCCGCAATTGGAAGAAGAGTCCCAGACAGATGGGCGACTCTAATTTGCCATGGCTCTTGCCTACGATGTGTCATGTGGGTGGAGAATGGTGTCAAAGTTTGATGATCATTTCGGAGGATTTGCCATGAAAATGGTGGTGCCCCGGGGGCTTCCATCCATTTCAATTAGGAAGTCGACCGTGATGTTTAAAAGTGTCTTTTTTGTGGTGATTTTGTTGTTCTTTGTACTTCATTGCTGCAGGCAGCTTTAATGTTTGTTATTTTGGTGGTAGCTTGCAGCGGTCGGCAACACATACTGAGAGCTGTTTATAATATTATGAGCGTCTCATATAGTGAATAAAAACATTACAACCAGGTCTGCATGCAACAGCACGTTCCACTAGAGCGGCACTCGGTCGGGGACAGACCTCTTCCTAGCCAAGAGTAAATGTTATCTTCCAGATTCATGAATTATTTACCGAGAAATTAAGGAAAGTGAACAAAAATAAATTGTGTTTTATTGTTATTATCGCTTGCGCATTGCCAGTTCTGCTATAAATCTGAGCATTATTACTTTTTGGAAAGGCATTTGTTGTGCAACAACAACAGTGTGCACTTAATATTGGGCTGCATGTATTTTCGTACATGTTTGTTACAATAATTCTCCCCACTCCACCCTTTTCATACAGCCACCAGCTCGGCCCACCTGGAGGACTTGGCCTACCTTGACGAGCAGAGGCACACCCCCTTGCGCACCTCGCTGCGCATGCCCAGACAGAGCACCACCTGCGGGCCCGTCCGCTCAGGGCCGGACCTCAGAGGTCAGTGCGTGCCAGCTCACAGCACACACGCACGCGCACAGACTGACGAGTGGGAAGGCGGGCCTGAATGACCTTTCAGGGAGCCATTTTGAAAGTTGAGGTTGAGACCGCCATGGCTACAATGACTGACCATTCCCATCATGGCCCCAGGACCCTTCCCCTTTTCTCCTTGTGGCTTCCTTCCTTATGTTCACCTCTTCCTTACCTTGGCACCGCTTCTTCCTTCCTTGCATCTTTTGTTCTTCGGTCTTCCTCTTCCTTCTTGGACTTTTCTCTTGCTTCGCCATCTTCTTTTCATCCCCCTCTTCCTTCCTTCCCTTCTCGTACTCCTTGGTTCCTTCCTTTCATCAATCTCTTCTTTCTCTGCACCCGATCCGAGCTTGCTTCGCCATCTTCTTTTCATCCCCCTCTTCCTTCCTTCCCTTCTCGCACTCCTTGGTTCCTTCCTTTCATCAATCTCTTCTTTCTCTGCACCCTTCCTCTTCCTTCATGACATCCTCCTCTTCCCTCCTTGCCGTCTTCACCACCCTTTCTTGCAACATTCTTTTTCTTCCACGCATCCTCCCCTTCCTTCATCATTTCCTCACGTCTTGCCTCTTCGTCCCGCTCGAGAGCGCTCAGCCACCGTGAGTCATTGTCACCCGGTGAATAATTCAAACGTCTGGCGGCTGTCTGGCGGCCGTCTGGCCACCGAGCTTTTCCGTGGTTGCGGGCGAAGGAGGATGCGGAGGAGGCCAGCAGTGTTGCTCAATGTCACCCTAAGGTGGCAAAAGGTGCGTTTGGGAAGTCTTTGATGACCGATGGAGCGTCCATCTTTCCGTAAACAATTCCCCGCGCCCTCATTGACAACATGGCCACCGTCTTTTCCTGGAGTAGCTGATGCCGCGGAGGAGCAAATTTTGCAAAACCGGAGCCTAGTCTTGAACCTCTAACCTTAGTTTGAAACCCTCTCCCAGGTTTGTAAGCCTAATTTGACAGCCTTACCCCGGGTGGAAACACAAAAACTGATTTAAAGCCCTAATTTGAAACCATAATCCTGAACACAGGCTTAATTTGAAAACCCAAAGTTTGCATGATCCCCAAGTTCAAACCTTCACCGCAGTTTGAAGCCCAGAC
The DNA here is from genome assembly GCF_025434085.1 of Hippocampus zosterae. Taxonomy (NCBI): domain Eukaryota; kingdom Metazoa; phylum Chordata; class Actinopteri; order Syngnathiformes; family Syngnathidae; genus Hippocampus; species Hippocampus zosterae. The sequence goes on from NC_067457.1 coordinate 7,089,436, forward strand.
TCTTGCCGCGAAGCGGACACTTTTAGGCTCCCCGAGTTTAATTGGACTAGGCACACTTAAAACAGTCGCGCAGAGTGTAGTTTTTTTTTTTTTTTGTTGCGTCACGTTCTGTCTTTCACCCAAACAGAGGGCCCTTGCATCAGCACAAGTGCGGGGCTTTCTTCCTTTTTCTGCGGATTCCTGGAAACTTTACGAGCAGCACTTTAGAGACAAAGAGCAGCAGAGCAACCGTCTGTGGCTCAAGGAAAACGATGAAGAGGAAATATGGGCTCATTATCGCACCTTAGCTGGGGCTCTTTAGCAATGAGCCATTTGCAAGGACACACTAATGTTCTTTAGAAACCTTGCCAAACACTGCGCATAAATGCTGCATCATGTACAGACACACCTCTTTCGCCAGTTCGAAACCTCGAAACCACAAAACCAGGTCCGGAAAGGCGCGCTTAGAGGAGTTGTGAAGAACAAGCCTTGCGAACACGTTTAACCCCTGAAACGCGAGCTCTCATTTTCTCAGCTTATTCTTGTGTAGGTGTTTCACACCAAATGTAATTTTTCTCGAAAAGAGTATAAACTTGACACCTTCCGTTGGATCATGAATTCAGTTACCGCCGTTGCAGAAGACCGCGATGCTTCACCGTGATTCACGGCGGGAACAAACTTTATATGCCTCCTAATCGATGCCGATTTTCTCAATGATTTGTAAGACTGAGCGCGAAATCTGTTCTGGCAGGTTTCTAATATGCTACTGTTGTCGTAACGTCATCATGTCGACTTATATAAATGGCGTTTTGTAGAGCGGCTTTGTTTGTTTTTGGTAAGGTTTTCAGTAATGAGGTGCAACTGTGACGCAGGCAGTCAGAATTGCTCGACTCAGTCATGTGACGAACTGATGAAAAGGTCCATTTGCCAGCTTTATAGGGATAGCGTCAAAGGCGGGACAGCTCCCGTATGAAAGAAATTGCCGAGGAATGGAACAGAAATCTGAAGTCTAACACCCGACAATCACTTTCCCCACATTTGTTGAGTCATAACAAATCGCCACACACAACTGATGGAATTTTTTCCCTCTCCCAAAATGTACACATGCGGAATGTTGACATTCCACAGCACTAAATAGTCTGCTGCTTCTTCTTGGGTTTTTTTCCCCCACCTTCACTTGACCCCCCCAACACGCTTTGTATCGTCTTTGCTTTGCCTCAGGTTCCACGAACAACTCCCATGCCTGGCAGTCGCAGTCACGTGAGTAACATTGTGTGTCTGTGTTCCATAATGTCCCCTATTATGTCTCATTGGATTACATTTTGTTCCCTATCGTCTCATAATATCTAAGGTTGTGTGTCATAATGCCCCATTATGTCCCAATATGTCCTATTTTGCACAGTAGCGCCCATTGTTATCCCCTTATATGTTCCGTTTTATTCCATAGTGTCCCACAATGTCCCCAATTATGCCTCATCATTTCCTGTTTTGTCCATTCGTGTCCCTTAAGGTCACCTTTATGTCTCATCCCATCCCATTATTTGTGTCCCACATTGTCACCGATACTGACCCGTAACAAATATAGTCTAGCAACTCCCCCTAGTGTCAGAATAGGGCAGTGCGAAGTAACACTGCAGCCTGGGTCTATGTGAAATGTTCTTGAGGTTCCGCATTTTTGTCTAATCGCCAGGAATGTGTGACAAAAGGGGGTGACAAAATGTCACGATCGATCCCAGTGTTGTCTGCTGAAACTTGAATCCTAAATATGGACTTGAAAGACAATTATGAAGTCCTCGCTGAGTCTTGAAACACTTTTGCGTCAAGCTGAAACTTGAATCCTAAATATGGACTTGAAAGACAATTATGAAGTCCTCGCTGAGTCTTGAAACACTTTTGCGTCAAGCTTTACTTTGACACCTAACCAGATGTATGACAAAAATGCAATTTAAAATGGGGGGGGGATGACTATGCGCAAAATACGTGCTCTTAATATATTTAGTTTATCACCTGACATTTCTCAACGCACGTATAAATGATCCACCAATCAACGGTAAGGGTTTTGAAGTGCATGAGAAAATGACCTACTGTGATTCCACCTCCAGGTCAAAAGGTTCCCTTGCATAGAAATTTCCATTCAAGGACGGCACAAAGCTGCCGAACGCCAAACCAATATTAGACCTTGCCTCAGACCAGGGGTGTCAAACTCATTTTTTGTCATGGGCCACATTTTAGTTACCGTTTCCCTTGGAGGGCTGTTATGACTGAAACCAAATTTTAAAAAGTCAATAATGGTTTCTTCAACTATTGTTTAAGTTCCTGTACTAAGGGGTTCGGTGACAAGAAAATGCGTACAGTATGTCTCTTATTTATTACATATAAGAATTTTAAATTTTAGTAGAGATGTTAGCAAGCATTATGGAAGGTGACATGTTTGATTTGCTTTCGCGGGCCACATAAAATGATGTGGCGGGCCAGATCTGGCCCCCAGGCCTCGAGTTTGACACCTGTGCCTTAGACCGCGTTGTCGTTGTTGAAATGCTTTTCTCCGCCAAGTGAAACTTCTTCGTCTTTTCTGACTCAGCAGTACGTTTTGCGCCGTACCGGCCCCAGGACATCACCCTGAAACCGCTGCTTTTTGAAGTGCCGTCCATCACGGTGGACTCTGTGTTCACCGGCCGCGAGTGGCTCTTCCGGGAGATCGACGGTCACCTCAATCATCCCGGCAGCACCCGAGGCGTGGTGGTCGTTGGCAACATCGGCTTCGGCAAGACGGCCATCATCTCTCGCCTGGTGGCGCTCAGCTGCCATGGGACACGCATGCGACAGATCGCCTCCGACAGCCCGCAGGCCTCGCCTAAACGTAAAGTTCCTTCAATTATGATCTTTCAAACCAAAAAATAAATAAATAAAGTTCTAAAAGTACAATATTTTGATTGGGAATGTCCGTGGTTGCGTGTCCAGATGGCGAGGGCCTCCCTCTCAGCCAGCCACAGCCCACGCATGGCACGCTGGGGGGAGGCAGCTGTCCAGGGACCCCCGAGATGAGGCGGCGCCAGGAGGAGTCCATGAGGAGACTTGCCTCTCAGGTACACGGCCTTTTTTTTTTCCCAGAAAAGGGGGTGCGGCAGCAGATAAAATAGTTAAAAAGGAGCATGTCCTTGAGAAAATAAAAATTGAAATATATAATGATAATAATAATAATATATAATATATAATAAAATAATCAGTAGACACAAGTAGAGTTTGGCCTTTTTATTTTTAAAGGTGGTTGCGGTGCAAAGGAGGTGCGTCAATATATATAATGATAAAAGCAGACAATTTCCTCTGTAAAATCCAAATTTGAATGCAAAAGAAAAAAAAACGCAGAAAACTGTATCTACCCTTTTTGTTTTTGACTTTTTTTTTAGGTGGGTTGTGTGCGGTCAACAAGAGGTGGCTATTCTCATTCCAACAACAAAATTAAAATTTCACATGCAAAAAAGGGACAATTTTCCAAATGAAACAGTTCTTTTGCGGTTTGTTTTTTTTTCATGGTTTGTGCACCAACAAATAAATTGGTCGACTACATCCATGTTCTCGATCAAATGACATTTTCAAAAATTCCCTCATAATGTTGCGAGTCGTGTTGCGCGTCCCAAGTCCCCGCCACGGCACGTGCATTATGCATGTGTATTAAAAAAAAAAAAAAACAACTTAGCCAGGGAGTCTTATGAAACATTAATCCATGCAGAATGTCACTTCCCAACCCTGCTATTAGATCTTGTTAAGTCTGCATATTCATAATTGAGCTCACTCACTTTTTCACCCTCCAACTCTTTCTTTTTTCTTCTCCTTTTACACCCTCTCCGTTGTTCTCATTGTACTATGGACGGAGATTGTCTTTTTTAATGGGCACGGTCTCTCTGCAGACGAAATTAATGAATTATTCATATCTGAAAAGCACAATGGAACAGCGGTGTCAACTTCCTGTTGTCCCCCCCCCTCCCCCGGCCCCTTCCTCTGTCGGCCCCCGCAGGTGGTGGCATACCATTACTGCCAGGCGGACAATGCCTACACTTGCCTGGTGCCCGAATTTGTGCACAACGTGGCGGCGCTGCTGTGCCGCTCGCCTCACCTGGCGGCCTACAGGGAGCAGATGTTGCGTGAGCCACACCTGCAGAGCGTGCTGAGCCTGCGCTCCTGCGTCCAGGACCCCTTGGCATCCTTCAGGAGGGGCGTACTCGAACCCTTGGACGCGCTCTACAAAGGTAACGTTTGGATTTGTAAGCTCTTTGGATTTTTGGATCGATGGGCTTTCAAGTACTTCACACATTTTATATATACTGAATATATAGGTTACATTTTTTTTAACTCTCCAGAGAGGAAGATCAATTCAGAGGAAGACCTGATCGTCCTCATCGATGGCCTGAACGAAGCCGAGTTCCACAAGCCCGACTACGGCGACACCATCGTCTCCTTCCTCTGCAAGACCATCCACAAGTTCCCCCCCTGGCTCAAGCTGGTCGTCACGGTGCGGACCACCTTGCAAGAGATCACCAACCCGCTGCCGTTCCACCGCATCTCGCTGGATGGCCTCGAGGAGAACGACGCCATCGATCAGGACCTGCAGGGTTACATCCTGCACCGCATCCACAGTAGCCTGGAGATCCAGAACAACATCTCGCTCAACGGCAAGATGGACAACACCACCTTCGGCAAACTTAGCGGACATCTCAAGGCCCTCAGTCAGGGCTCCTACCTGTACCTCAAGCTCACCTTTGACCTTATTGAGAAGGGCTACCTGGTCCTCAAGAGCTCCAGCTACAAGGTGACACCTCCCCCGCAAAAACAAAACAAAAACAGATTTTTTTGTTTGTGATGGGCAGGCAACAAAAAAAAACCCAGCAGATGTCTCAGTTTTACTTACGTTCAATGCGTTTATATTTAATACAGGGGACTGATTCAGCTGCAGAACATGTCTCGTGATTTTTTTTATTCAGTAATTTTAATGTTTAATACAGAGCAGGTATTCCAACAGAACCATTGTAGCCCTTCCAACGTTTTCAATCTTCTTTGCTTGTTCAGGTGGTTCCGGTCAACCTGGCCGAGGTGTACCTGCTGCAGTGCAACATGCGCTTCCCCACGCAGTCGTCGTTTGAGCGGGCGCTGCCTCTGCTCAACGTGGCTGTGGCCTCGCTGCACCCGCTCACCGACGAGCAAATCTACCAAGCCATCAACGCCGGCTCGCTGCAGGTCCGACGAGATCCACACTCTTGACCCGAGATGTTAAACGGCGAAGCTATTTGCTAACCGTGGTGCTCATCCAGGGTACGCTGGACTGGGAGGACTTCCAGCAGCGTGTGGACAACCTGTCCGTCTTCCTGGTGAAGAGGCGGGACGGCACCCGCATGTTTGTCCACCCGTCCTTCCGGGAGTGGTTAATATGGCGTGAGGACGGCGAGAAGACCAAGTTCCTGTGCGATCCCAGGTCAGCGGAGGGGAGTGCACGCCCAGGGTTTTATTTGGAATGTGTTTCTTGCATGCGTCTGTGAGATCGGGGCTAAAAAATATATATTGTTAAATATTGTCACCTTACTAATCCACAAAAACCTGAGCCCCAACTGCTGATTATATTATATATTTATTTAATAGTTTCATTTCACAACAATAAACATGTCATAGCCATATGTGCCCGACCCTGAGTTGTTAATTGATACGAAACATTTATGATGACCAACCCAATGTGTTCAAAGAGCAAACATTGTCTGTGAATAAGCCATGCAGAAATGTACCTCCAATGCCGCATTAGTCAGCCAGGCAAAAATAGACGCATCTCATTAGTCACCATCAAGGATCAGATATTTTTTTTTTCCCCCTGAGGAAGTGTGTCACGCTGTAAATCCCACCCGCAAATAAGCGTTTTCTGGTTTCAAGCAGCTCAAAGTTTGTTCCGGTTGTGCGTTCACAGGAGCGGCCACACCCTGCTGGCCTTCTGGTTCTCGCGGCAAGAGAACAAGCTGAACCGGCAGCAGACAATCGAGCTGGGCCACCACATCCTCAAAGCACATATCTTCAAGGTATTGGCTGGCCTCCACGTTCACAAACACTCATCCAATTGCAAGAAAAAGTCAGTGAACCTTTGAACCAACTTGGATTGCTGTTCACCAAAGTCACAGCAATGGGCGTACATTGTTCTTCTAGTACGCCTACGGCACCTTAAAAACCAACTGCAGCTGTGACATTCCTTTGCGTTTTCTTGCGTGTATATATTGGATATAAGTAGAAACACACAAAAGTTCCAGCTGGAGTATGCCATCTGTTCAAGGGTCTCAGTAAGAAAGTGGGCGTGTCCTCGTCCATCTTGCAAGGCCTATGGGTGTCCTACAGCACGGACGGTCTGTCGGCAGCGCTCTCGTCACTGAGGAACCTCTACACGCCCAACATCAAGGTGAACACCTATGCTGTGTCGTTTTTATAATAATTCAGAAATGAATGATTCAATATTTAGATTAAAACAATCAAATGTCATCAGCCAGTAATTTTTACATCATAATAAATCATTTGTTTTCATTCTATTAATTTTTCATTTCTGGTCCAATCATTTTTAAAGTAGAATAAAATATTAACATGCGTCATTGAAATTTGCGGAAATAAGTTTAGAAGCGCATTCGTTGCACCGCGAAAGGCTAACCTGCCACTCATATCAGATTGATGCATGCGTGCGTGTTTGCAGGTGAGTCGGTTGCTGATGCTGGGCGGAGCCAACGTCAACTACCGTACGGAGGTGCTCAACAACGCTCCAGTGCTGTGCGTCCACGCCCACCTGGGCTACATGGACATGGTGGCCCTGCTGCTGGAATTCGGCGCCTATACAGACGCACCCTCCGAGAGCGGCCTGACGCCGCTCGGCTATGCCGCCGCCGGGGGTCACATGGCCATCGTGACGGCGTTGTGCCGCAAGAGAGCCAAGGTGCACGTTACAGGCTTTTACTTGAGTCAGACCGAAGGCGATTTTTGGACTAGGTATTCGAGAGACTTGAACTCGAGCAATAGAATTGTGAAAAAACAGACGGCAACACGCGGGGAATACAAGTCAAAGGAAAGAGGCACAGCTACAAGTTTTAACTTCTTCCATCAGTTTTAAAAGTTCAATTTGACAAAGTCATAGACAATGACAGGTCTGATGCGCCTCCAGGTGGACCACCTGGACAGGAACGGGCAGTGCGCGCTGGTGCACGCCGCCCTCCGGGGCCACATGGAGGTGGTGAAGTTCCTCATCCAGTGCGACTGGAGCGGCGGGTCGGCGCAGCACTCGCCGCAGACCCAGCAGCAAGCCACCTTCACCAAAAGCCACGCCGTCCAGCAGGCCCTCGTCGCTGCCGCTAGTATGGGCTACACCGAGGTACAACCGCAGAGACTCCCGAGGCATATTTTATGGGCTCGGCAACACATTAAATTAATTGAATAAAGACGAATACATTTTAATATATATACAGTAATATAATGAGACCACATAACTTGGCTAGCTGAATGCTAACACTTAAAACAAAATGTTGCGGACCGACTAACAAAATGAGCATCCGTCTTGCGGCGTTTTAACCGGTCAAGCAACAGATATCTGAACACAAATATTGCAGCGACACTTGTAGAAAGATAAAATAACAATAGTCAGACACATATTCTTTAGGATCTGTGAAGAAACAAAAACGACTTAATATTGCTGCAGTTGTAGCGAGCACACACCAGAAGTAGCTGCACGAAATCACGATGCACAAACTGTTTTGTTTATACAGTATGATTATATAATGTGCAGTACCATAGAATGCCATTTTTTCCCTATTTGAAACATGTTACGGGGGTCCGGAACGGATTAATGGCATTTCCATTTACTTCAATATGAAAAGATGATTTCAGTGTTTTTAGCTTTACATCAGTTACTATTATGGCAACACTTTTTTGTCAGTTCCGAACTTTTTTTTTTCTCCACATTTCTAATCAGATTGTGTCCTACCTGCTGGACTTGCCGGAGAAAGACGAGGAGGAGGTGGAGCGAGCACAAATCAACAACTTCGACTCGCTCTGGGGCGAGACGGGTAAGTGCGGGCTTCACACATGTCCCGTCCAGCGTATCTGTCCTATAACATTGTTCCTCATCCAGCTCTGACGGCAGCCTCGGGTCGAGGCAAGGTGGAAGTGTGCCGCCTGCTGCTGGAGCAAGGTGCCGCCGTGGCTCAATCCAATCGGCGAGGCATCGTGCCGCTGTTCAGCGCCGTCCGACAGGGCCACTGGCAGGTCAGCATCTTTGAGAACGATAGCGACTGTCATACTAATCGTAAAATAATCATAACATTTGTTTGTCAGATAGTAGACCTTCTCCTGACACACGGTACCGACGTCAACTTGGCGGACAAACAGGGCCGCACGCCGCTCATGATGGCCGCCTCGGAAGGACACTTGGGAACGGTGGAGTTTCTGCTCTCGCAAGGTCAGTATCGTTTGCACTAGCATCGGTGTAGCTGAAGAACATTTGTGAATTGGGGGCGAGGGGTATAGCAGAAAAGCATTACCTTTTGTCCTAAGGAAACTCCTCACCTCACTTCAACGTAGGTCGGTGGTGGCAAGCACTACTTCACTACACTGTCAAAATGGAACTCCTGAAATTGACGGCGTCAAATCAACTTTGTTAAACAGAGCATTTTTACAGAGGATAGGTTCTCAAATAGTTCCGAGAATTTGTGAACGCTGAGCCGCACATATTATGGGTTTATTGTATATATATCATCATATGTTTTTTTAAACTCGCGAATGAGCATAAAATCACTTAGAAATGCCAACCTGGATACATTTTACTTGAGTAGAATACCATCTCTGTGCTCGCTTCCTTCCCAGGAGCCTCCCTTTCTCTGACGGACAAGGAGGGTCTGACGGCGCTCAGCTGGGGTTGCCTCAAGGGTCACCTGCCGGTGGTCCGATGCCTGGTGGAGAGCGGAGCCGCCACCGACCACGCCGACAAAAACGGCCGAACGCCACTCGACCTGGCCGCCTTCTACGGCGACTCCGATGTGGTCGGTGAACCGAGCGCGTGGACACGCGCAAAATGTCGAGCGAGACTCCATATTCGCATACATAATCTTCTTCAGGTCCAGTTCTTGGTGGACCACGGCGCCATGATCGAGCACGTGGACTACAGCGGCATGCGTCCTCTGGACCGGGCGGTGGGCTGCAGGAACACGTCGGTGGTGGTGGCCCTGCTGACAAAAGGCGCCAAGATAGGTGAGAGCATCACCGGAGTAGACATTTATTTTAAATGTGCCACTTGTCCTCATCAAGAAAGAAGATAATGGCCCGTTTTCCCGCTCGGAACAATCAAAAGGCGAGACCATGAGCGCCCTCAATGTATTCCACGATGCGTCTTGAAAAGAATTGAACCGATTGTCCAATTTTTGCAGTGTCGTCTTTCGTCATCCCCACTGCAACACGGCTGCTGCGATTTGTGTTTATTGTGGTCTTACTTTCTCTTTCCTGCGTGTTCTTTTGTCAACCTTCTCTCAGTTGCATTTTCTGTTTTTCTGCCCCGGAAGCAGGACGTGAACAGCGCTTGTGATTAGTGACAGTATTTCTTTGGTTATTTTTCATTATTTTGCTTCTCACTGCTGCTTTTTTTTTGTGTTTCTTTTCTCACTCCTCCATTGCCTCTTTCTCTCTCTTCTTCCACACTCTTCCTCCTCCCTTGACCTTTAACCCCCCTCACCCCCGTCACCTCCCCCGCCTCGCCTCTCTCTCCGGTCCCAGGATGTCAGACACTGCCCAGTCGGCCCCGAGGTAAAGCCAAGGCTGTCGACTTCCCACCCCAGCAGGCATTTTGACAGCTCTATCTCCTTTCTCTGTGTTGTCTGCGTTTCCTCCCGAGCGTCGGCGGGCCAGCTTTTAGATTTAGCTAACTAAAGTGACTAATAGGTGTACGCTTTGAGGTAGATGGTCCGAGCCGCTTCCTGGCAGCATGGATGCATGACAGAAGCCTCAGAGCGACACTGTGTTTGTTTGTTTGTTTGTTTGTTTTTTTTAGCAGGAAGTGCATGCACGACATTGTACCCGCCGCTGCCGCGCACCGAGGTCGCGCTCAGTCATCCCGACGTCACTCGACGCCCCTCCCCTACAGCGGCGGGACTCCTTCCGCCGCCTTGTTTTCCTATCGCCCTATTCTTGTGCCTTTGTGGTGTTTTGTTGGTTTGTGTGTGTGTGTTTCACAGATTGACGATACACTTCTAATGACTTCAGCCTAACTTAAAACGGGGCATCTGGAAAGGATGCACAGCACCTTACTTATTTTCATATTTTGTTACGTGAGAGTAGGCCCGGCTCAAATGCATAATTGTAAAATGGGCAGATGGTCGGTTCAATTCTATATTGGGAAGAAACAAAAACATGGCAGACAAAATAATAAGAATAATAGTATGCATTTAAAAATGTACAATAGCTATGGTTAGATCCATCCATTACCATTAATTTGTAATTAATGAACAAACTGTAGGCGGCCCGGTAGTCCAGCGGTTAGCACGTCGGCTTCACAGTGCAGAGGTACCGGGTTCGATTCCAGCTCCGGCCTCCCTGTGTGGAGTTTGCATGTTCTCCCCGGGCCTGCGTGGGTTTTCTCCGAGTGCTCCGGTTTCCTCCCACGTTCCAAAAATATGCATGGCAGGCTGATTGAACACTCTAAATTTTCCCTAGGTGTGAGTGTGAGCGTGAATGGTTGTTCGTCTCTGTGTGCCCTGCGATTGGCTGGCAACCGATTCAGGGTGTCCCCCGCCTACTGCCCGGAGACAGCTGGGATAGGCTCCAGCACCCCCCGCGACCCTAGTGAGGATCAAGCGGTTAGGAAGATGAATGAATGAATGAATGAACAAACTGTTTAATAAAATCAATTTAAATTGCCAAGTCACCCAAAATTTTTTTATTGTATCACAATAAATTAACCAGATATTTGTAATCTAATTAATTCAAATAAGTTACATTTTATGAATAGTTTAATATTGTGTTTATAAAATATTCAAAAGATTATATATATGAGATCACAATTCAATTAACAAATTGTAGAAACATTTGATATATGAATGCAACGAATACTATCAGAATTTTGATAACTTTGCCTACCACTGTTATTCCATATTGGGGGGAAAAAATCTATTTTTTCCCCCTCAAAATTCAATACACAACACGCTATAATGACTACATTATTATTATTTTTTTTTTTTTAATGAAAGTAAGTATTCGGTCATGTATGTTCTTGCTGTTATTTCCCTTTTTTTTATTTCACAAAATTCTCAGACTATGTCTTGTCATTATGGGGCGTTGTATGTCAAATTTTGAGGGGGGTGAAAAATGTCCTTAATGTTGTCACATAACAAAATATGGAAAAAGTGAAGCACTGTGACTACTTTCCGGATAACACTGTTTATATCAAATATGAATGATGTTTGGGGTGGCTAACCCTTGGAAAAGCAGGTCCTCATCATTTCTGTCATGAGACGCTGTTGCAGAAAGCCATAGTTTCCAATTTCAAAGGCGTAATCTTCTCTCGACAGTGGATTGTCTTGTTTTCCTCCTCCATCTACCATTTTTAGTCCCACCACCACCACCCGTTGAAATGATAATTGTTTCCGTACCCCACTCCGATCCACTGGATCATATTTTGAGACGTTTGCAATAACACGTGAGAGTGATCCGAGATCACACGTTATGTTTTCGCTTAAATGTGCAAGACGGTCCAGAAAATGTCTGGTGGGGTACGCCGCATTTCTCATTCAGACGATTACGTGTGCGTGTTTGTGTGTGTGTACGCGTGTCGTTTTGACTTCCTTCCTCTCTTCCTTCTACTCCTTGCATTATTTTTCCCAAAGCGCCGTCAATCCTCACTTTGCCATCTTCCCCTGTGACGCAGGTCCGGCCACGTGGGCAATGGCCACCTCCAAACCCGACATCATGATCATCCTGCTCAGCAAACTCATCGAGGAGGGCGACGGCTTCTACAAGGTGTGAGCTAAAACTATTTATATCGATAGAAAGACAGGGATTCACCGTTCTTGTGAATTTGTTTGGCTCTCCTGACAGAAGGGGAAGGTGAAGGAGGCAGCACAACGCTACCAGTACGCACTCAAAAAGTTCCCGCGCGAAGGCTTCAGCGAGGACCTCAAGACGTTCAGGGAGCTCAAGGTTTCGCTCTTCCTCAACCTGTCCCGATGTCGCAGGAAAATGCACGTGAGTCGGGGACGATCCTGAAACCCGTTAACATCAATGTGGTTTTTCCGAGTTGAGCGTTGCTTTCTTACGTCCAGGACTTTGGGATGGCTGAGGAATTTGCTACCAAGGCCCTTGAACTGAAACCGAAATCCTTCGAGGCCTACTATGCCAGGGCCCGGGCTAAGCGTAGTAGCAGGTACGCACACCGAGGAGACTCCCAGTCTGTTTGTTGTCAATATCCAATTTCGCTTACATCAGGAGTGTCCAAACTTTTTTCCTCAGGGGGCCACATAAAAAGATATATAAAATAGCAAGATCTTTACACGGTAAAACAGATTAAGCATTTATATAAATATAGTTATAGTTACCGCTACATCAAGGCTTTCAAAGTTGAATATTGTGTTTCTATTTTATCTGTAAATTTATTTGTGTTTTTTGCATATCTAAAAAAGTGTAGTAATAGTAGTAGTAGTGCCCATTATTCACATCTCCTTTTTGCAAAAGTACACTTCTAATGCTAACCACCCTAACCCCACCCCTTTTTTGAATAACAAAAATTATCAGTACTATAGATGCCGTGGGCCTTTAAACATTGGACGGGGGGCTGCAAATGGCCCCCGGTCTGTCGATTTCACACCACCGGACTATATTGTGCGACTACATTGGGTGACTCGTGTAGTGGAAAAAAAATATTTGTTCCGATATTGAGGAGATCTGAAATAAATCTTTGAAGAAAAAGTCATTTTGACAATGAATTATCTCGAACGCTTGCAGGCAGTTTCCCGAAGCCTTAGAGGACCTGAACGAAGCCATGAAGCAGTGCCCCAACAACCGAGAGATCCAGCGGCTGCTGCAACGCGTGGAGGAGGAGTGTCACCAGCTGAGCCGGGGGGAGCTCCAACCTCCAGACCTGGAACTGGAGCCTCCCCCCTCCCCACCTCCGACGCCTCCTCCAGAGGACGAAGAGTGCCAGTCCCTCCCCATGCCTCCGCCACCTCCCCCGGAGCCCCGTCTGGAGGACATGGAGCCCGTCCAGGATCTCTTTGAGGATGAGGACTACCTAGAGCAGGAGCTTGAGGCCATGTCCATGGGTCTCCCCCCGCCGGATTCCCTCGCCAATCCCTCCGGTCTCCCCATCATCCAGAGCCCTCCTCTTTCCCCCACGCACGCAGACCAGATCTACCGACCTGGAGGTTCTCCGATGGGGCAGCCTTACGAGTACCACCCCGCCTCCTCCTCCATGTCCTCCCCTACCCATGGGTCTTACCAGACCACACCGCCCTCCCTCTCCCCGACGCACCACAATTCTCACTATCGACACAGCCCGCCGCACACCTCCCCGGCGCACCGGCCGTCCTACCGCTTCAGCCCGCCCCCCGCGGGCGGCGGCGGGCAGGGGATGGAGCGCCAGAGCCCGCCGCCGTCTCCTCTGCGCCGGGCTGCCCAGTACAGAGCCAGTCCGCCGGTGGACAGCGTTTGCCTGTACAGGTCTCAGTCGGGCTCGCCTGCGCGCTACCAGACGGAGCAGCACCCCGGTCGGCCCAAATCACCCCTGTCCAAAATGAGCAGCCAGCGCTCCTTCCAGCTCAGCTCTCAGCCCTCGCTGTCGTCCCAGCACCACCAAGCCCAAGGCCTTCGTCTGCAGCCTTCCATCGCCCAAATCGTGCGCACAAACCAGCCCAGCAGCGTGATGGGCAACAGCGGGTACGGGGGGCCGATGGGTCACGCCATCGGTAGCCGTTACCAGGGCGGTTCGGTGGACGTGGACAGCCGACTGGTGTACCAGCCCTCGCTGGACGGGCGTTCTATGTCGCAGGTGCAAGCCAGCCTCAGCTCCGGCGCCCTCTGTCAGCACGGCGGCCGAGGAGGGGTTATGGAGTCGGGCCTGTTGAAAGACGAGCTACCCCAGCGCCCCTCCTCTGCCTACCGCGCCGGCAGCGGGGGTCCGGCGGGCATCCGTTACGGTCAGACGCCTCAGATCAGTCGCAGCCAGTCCGCCGCCTACTACCCGGTCTCCGAGCACGCGCTGGACCGAGCCAACGCCGTGCCGCCTTGCCAGCTGGGCTCCCCCGAGGTCCCGCATATGGTGAGACGCCCCATCAGCGCCAACACCACCGAGATAAAGCCGCACGCGCCCGCCCCGAGGCCACTCATTCACTCGCAAAGTGTAGGCCTTCGTTTCTCCCCCTCCAGTAACAACATCTCCACCGGCTCCAGCTCAAACCTGGCACCGGGCTTCAGGCCATCCTCCTCCATCCAGCAAATGGAGATCCCCTTACAGGCCACCTACGAGCGGCCTTGCGATGACACGTCGCCCATCTCTCCCTCGCAAGGTGGCGGGGGTCTGTATCAGAGCGAGCCCACCCGCTCCCGTAACACCCCTTTCATGGGCGTCATAGACAAGACGGCGCGGACTCAGCAGTACCTGCACCAGCCCTCCCGGTCCCGCGCCATGGACTCGGCAGTCAGCCCCACCTCGCCCGGCCAACTGGTCCAACAGGGGTCCACCTACAGCCCGCCCAGCTCGCTGGGAAACATTGCCTATTACAACAAGACCAACAACGCGCAGAACGGCCACCTACTGGAGGAGGACTACTACGCCCAGACGCCGCCGCCCTCGCTGGGCAAGCTGGCCAACGGCTCGCGCGCCACCGGGGACATCCTGGAGCGAGTCAGCCAAGCGCCCACCTACCCGGACGTGAAGGTGGCCAGGACTCTGCCTGTAGCGCAGGCCTACCAGGACAACGTGTACCGCCAACTCTCCCGAGACTCCCGCACGCAAGGGCCCTCCTCACCCATCAAACCAAAGAGACCGTTTGTGGAGTCCAACGTGTGACGGCTCGGATCACGACGCACAGAAACTCTTAACAGTGGGAAACAAAAACAAAAACAAAAAAAAAGAGACTCGGTAGAACTGGTGCGAGTGTGGCTACTCGCACTATTAAGCTCTTGGACTTGAACTTGACTGACTGGAACGCCATGACTTGACCATCCTGTAATGCTAACAGACTTGACTCCAGGCTCTGGACAACGACCGGTGCGCTTCTTCCAAAAACTGCACGGGAACATCTTCTCGGACCGGTACTCTTATCTCGTGCGGTCTTCACCGCGGTCGCTAGTAGACTCAATTCAGTGTAATAAAGTACTACATGTTCAATACTGTACATTGCTCGGCAGAATACAAAATAGCTCAACAACTTAAGTACTGAGAGAACAAATGACCATATTTATAATTAAGTTATATATTGTACATAGAAGTGAGAGGAAACATCGTTTGAATCGTAAACCGTTTACGCAGCCTTGGTGTCCCACCGCTGGTCCAAGGAGGGACGGACGTGCTAAAATTCTTTACATAAGCTCACGTTTTTGGGGGCGATCATACACATGCGGCGCGTCATTACCGCAAATTGGGTTCGTTTATTAGGTCTTTGCCGATGTATTGACATATTCTTCAAAGACCAGGAAGCGCGGCAATGTGCCGAAAGAAAAACCCGCGCAAATAGGTTGACGGTCGCCTTTTGAGTAAACACGTTTAAAAAGCAGTTAAATTAGGCCCGGGGTGGCGGATTAAAGCCACTAACGTACGTTTGCCTTTGCAAAGGCTCACACAAGACTTCAGGATGAAAAGCAAGCAAATGCACACGTCCTTCCTGCACTTTATGATTTTTTTTTCTTCCCATTTCTTTCTCGTCTGATTGTTGAATGCAAGCGGCCACATCAGTATCAGAGATGAGATTTACCAGAATTTTTAAGACTTGGAGCGATGTAAAGACTTTCTAGCACAAGTTGTACAGGTGCAGCCTAATGGTCAGTTGAAAATTTGTTTGCATCCGGCACGGCCACAATCGATAATCCGGCTTTGTTTGAAACAGTGTCGCCACACTTTCCCGGTGAAAGGTTTCAATTCTCGCTTTTTGCAGCACCCACGGGGTGTGTGGGTGTTAAAACACCCAAACGTTTTCCTGGTGAAAGGGTTCAAAATATATATATTTTTTTTCCTGGTCACTTTTCACGGTGAAAGATTCAACACCCACGCTCGCTGGATGTTGTATTCTTTCGAATGTTTCAACACTTTCACAGTGAAGTTCAAACCTCACGTGTCATTGCAACCCCGCAGAGAAAATGTTTTAACACCCACACTTTTGCCAGGGAAAAATTTCAACGAGATGTGCTTTTCCTGCTATTATTACACAAAAAGCAAACTTACACAAGCCAACCTACCCCAAAACCTGCTAGCGGGAGTTCAACCTGGTACCGTTAATGTTCCCCTTATCTTTACTGAGATGAAGTTGTCGCCTGTATTATACTTACTTTTAGATCTTCTAAATTGAAGCTATCCAAGAGTGTATGGTTCAAATGTGCGTGCGCGTGCGTGTTAGCTGGCGTTAAATAGTCCGATGCATGTTCTATTCTTCTCAAACGGAAACATGTATAGCAGGCCGGTGTGCCCCCCTGCCATTCCCCATCCCGGTTTCTTTTTTTTTTTGATTCATGTATTTGCTTGCCGAGCAGAGTTCTCTCGTCTGTACATGTGAGCTTTCAGATCGCTGTGATATACATAAATATTATTTAAAAAAAAAAAGTAAGCAGAATGTGTTTTTATCTCATGCTAACTGATTGTAACCTGTACAGTACAATGTATTGAGGGGAAAAATCATATTTATAAATGGTTGCCTACCGAAACACGGGGCATGTTTTAGTCATTTATTGTCTGCAACGCTGACTGACTTCGAGGGCACTATATAAGACAATCAACAAGCGACAACTTAAATGATAGGAATACAACCGACTTTGTCCCACATAAAGATAATTTGCCCCCGCAATTACAGCAACTATAACAATAAATTCATGATGGTACGCCACCACAATCTAATTGGCATCCTTGGTTACAATTTGTGTGCCATATACCGCATCGTCAGGTTCGTATGAGGTCAGGTTAAGTGAAAATATAAAGCTATTTCACGACATTGCCCAAATGGAATGCGACATTTGAACACGATCCAAATAAACTAGAACACAAGTTTATTTGGATCATGTTCAAATGTTGGATTCGAGACTCTCTAATTTATATCAAGACAAAAAGCAAAAATAGCAACCCCAAAAAATCCGAACGCAAAGTTCTCCAAAAATCTAGCTCCTCTTTATCTTGCGCATCATGAAATGGATCAATCCTGGCACCAGCACCACAATCTGCGGCACCATGGCAAATTTGAGAAAAAACAGCCCGTAGTAGAGCGCCGGCGGTCGCAGCGGCAGCGGGGCGCTGCACACCAAGTACAGAGCCGCAGAAGAGAGCACCGTGGACACGGTCTGTGCCCAGCAGGGCAGCGGCCAACCGCCGGGCTTCCAGCGCTGGGCCAGACCAAGGCCCAGCAGGGCACCGCAGTCCCGAGCCAATGAGGTGAAGGGGGCCACATCGGGCCGAACCCACTCGGAGCGGCTGCACCACTTCTTCGCCAATGCCAAAGACCTACAAGGTGAAAGATTTCATTTCTTTGTGTGGTTTTTATTGAACGTAGACCTATCGGTTCATTTCAAAGTCAGCACGTGTCACTTTTGCGTTTGGCAGATCCGCATATTCAAATGTTTTTCTTCAAATATTTTTTCAGAGTTGGGATTGTTTTCCCCTCCATTTCCTCTGTTGTTTTTGGGTGAAAATCTCATGGCACACCACTAGAAATAAAAGTCAAAAAAACATGTGCCAACACTAACGGGAGAGCAAATAATTGTTTTGGCCGTCAATAAACATCACTGGCGCCAATACATTAGAATACTCATTTGTCTGCAACCAAATGAGCCACCAAAAAGGTCTCACCAGGACAGGTCGACGCCCAGCTGCCGCAGTCCTGCGTTCAATATCAGCGTGCCAAGGAGCAAGGAGACGGAGACACCGACAAAGAACCGGAATGAGCGCTTTTCTGGAACCCTGCGGTTCAGGTACATTCCCACCACAAGACCTATCAGAAAAAAAAAGAATTAGACTAAGTCAGTATTTGCCGGGTCTATTTGCCCATTGCACACAAAATAAATTGGACAAAGTCAGTACGGTATTTGTCAAATTATTTAATTAGCACAGACAATAAAAGGTTCTCATACCTGCAATGGAACCAGTAACCACCTGGTGCGGAAAATGGGCTAAGACAAACACTCTAGAGATGCCGACGACCACCAGCAAAGTCCCGTAGAGCAGGTAGGGTATATAGGTGACCGGTATACTGTAACACAAAAACAATACAAGTGGAAAGAAATCAAGTTGTTGTGCAGATTTGAAAGGTCCACCGGTTATTTGTTTATTTTTTTGGTGTCAGTCAATGCGGGAGGTTTTTATTCCCTCCGGGCCTTGCAGCATTTCCGCATTGAGTATCCTTTATATTGTCAATCTTCACGTGTTGCTACATCATTTGCGTTCAACGATCGTTTGCTCTCCGGGCCGCAACACTGATGCTCTTTCTTAGCCCATCCATGGCATTTCCCATTATTCGTTAGCTTTACGCTAGAAAACAAAGGCAAAATTATGTGGTTGTTTGTTTTATGTTTAGTTGGACAGTGAACTTAAATAAGCATCTTGCAGCATCTTCTGCAGAGAATTATCAAACTACAATCAAGTAGTTTAAGCTAATTCCGTTGAGCACCTCACCTGCAATTATGGCGGTACAGGAAGGACCGCAGGGAAGAGGTCACCACCCACCAGACCGCCGCGGTGACCATAGCGTGTCCCGACGGACTGCCTGATAAGGGAGGGTGACGCATATTCAAAAAAAGGTTCCAAATCGAAAGAAGAGTTACAACTCATCCGGCCCGACATAAATTCTCACCTGGGCCATTTTCACAGGTGGAGGAGTACTGCCTAACCTTGGGTAACTTGTTGATGAACGCTTGGGATTCACCGATCCACCAGAATGGTCTTTCACCAAAAAGCACACTAGAAATGTAATCGGTGAAACAAAAATCATTTGGGGGACCATTTTAACACATGCACACACAACAGTTGAAATTATACCATAAAAAGATCCAATTTCCATTCGATTTTTCCTCATCGTGCGCCACACTTCACAGTAAAGTTTTATTGAAAGCGCACATAGGTGAATGAAATAAAATACAAACAAAAAAAATATTTTAAAAAATTAAAGTTAACTGAAACTACATCTTACCTTTATCAAACTAAAACTAACTATAAATATCACGAAAATGGCCTTCGTCTTCGTAATATTTATATATTATCTTAATTATTAAAACTAAAGTTAAAACGAAATAAACGAATTATAAAGAACAAGCAAAACTATTATAACCTCGGGCCTGAGCATCAATGCTTTTGCAAAACTGCCGTTTAAACACTTTAAATATAAAAAAAGGAAATTAAAAATAATAATTTTTAAATACATTTACCATTTGAGCATCAAGTTGAGCCACTCTGTCACCGCGGCCACCCACAACACTGCGACGCCAGTACGCCGGCAGAAAAAGTACGAACACGGGAAGACGAACAGGAAAGCCGCCTTTGGGCCACCAACGTGGCTGATGAGCAGCCAGAGGTTCTCCAAGCTCTTCGTCCTGTTTTGAAGGATTTCGGCCATCCAAATCCCGTACTTGTGGATACAATCCATCACTTGTCCTTGCGTGACTATCACAATGAACGTTTCCACCTCGCTTCCACTAGAGTTCGCTCTAACGTGAATGAAAAATCACGTGAAACGTCAGACTTGTCATCGTGCACGCGAGTTATTATAACGACGCTAATTACAAAGCGCGTCTGGCGAACGTGTGACCGTGTGACGTTATGAAATATTTCATTTGTGTTTTGCCGTAACGTAGCGTCGTCGCGGGGATGCTGGGCGGCGTGACTCGCGACACACGCCCCGCCTACGTCATCACGTCGCGCTACGTAAGGCACGCGCTCCGGTTTGCTGGCGGAGAAGATGGCGGCTCCTGGACCGGGGGAGTATTTCAGCGTCGGGAGCCATGTCTCTTGTCTCACCTGCTTGGACCAGCGGTTGCAAGGAGAGGTGGTTGCTTTCGACTACCAGTCCAAGATGTTGACTCTGAGTATCCTTTTGGTTTGGGAGCCGGGCGGCGGTTGGCCGGCCGGCCTGGCCCCGCTCGGAGGGCCCGTCGGCTCGCCGAAAATATGTCAAATAGTGCTCCGCGCTGGCGTAATTGGCGCTAGCCGGCTTCGACAACGCCTTTCTGCGTTTTAAGGGCACGATTCGGGACGCCGTGGCATGCGCCCGCGTTCGTGGAATTCGGGACGCGTCGCCGGACGCGCCGGCGTGACCGCCGCGGCCAATGGATGTGTTTTGAATCCGCTCATTGTGTTTCCAGTGGTCGACACGGATCACTATCTGGCAGCGTCAGGCATCATGGCAGTGTGTGCGCAAACGGTGGCAAGCTAGCGGGCTAACGCAGCCCGCTCTCCGTATGTTTGAATTCGGACGTGTTCGCGTGTAATTGTGTGGCGGCTACGTGCAAAGTGAGGCGCGTTCGGGGTCGCGGGTTTCCCGTGTGCCACCCGCTCACCTTCTCGCCACAACGAGGGGCTGTGTCGGAATGCTAACATGCTAGCTAGGATCGTTCAAGCTCTCACCGGCCTTGCCGCTGTACGTCCGTTAAAGTTGCCCGCGCGCACGTTTTCGCCACTTAAGTCGAGTCTGCTTTTCAACGGAAACGTTGACAATTATCGCAGTTACGAGCGAGAGAAGTCGTTCCATGCGGGGCCTTCTGTTAGCCGCTAGCTTCACGTTGAGCCATTCTGCAGCCCCTTACGGGTGTGTGATTCTACAAGTGGATGTCTGTGTGTATACACTGTACCGCCATCCGTTATACAGTCGGCTCTATTATCTTAAAACGATTAGCAATTCACACCACGTGTACCTTTTTCATTGGCGTTTGAGCATCCCTGTGAGGGAGCGTGATTTTTTTTTATAAAACCTGCCAGTTTGTGTGTCATTGAAGTCATCATGGGGTGTGCTTGCTAAGTCAAAACTGGTGTGTAATTGAACCACGATGCCACCGCCTGATCTTTCAAGGTCACAGTTGTTATCTGCCAGGAGTCCCCAACAACCGCAGGCCATTTGCTACGAGGTTGCAGAGAAAGACTGAACCATTTACCATCAGAGCCTGTAGGAAGTGTTATTTTAGTAATAGTGTATTTGCTTGTGCACGTCGTAAGGAAGGAAAGCCCTCCAGCGAGCAAAAAGTAGTAAAATAAACATGTTTTGGAGAGCTTTTTTTTAAGGAGGCCAAGTATTGAGAAAGAGAGCCTATAACTTCTCCAAAACAGAAGCTGTATCAAAGGAACAACATTGCCATAATGCTGAGTTGCGTTTGTTTCTATCATGTCATGTCAAAATGTCTTTGTGAAAACGGCCCGTGAGGCAAAATAACCTCAGGGCTACCGTTGTACACTACTACTCACAAAAAAGTGAGATGTTGGGGACTTTTTGGTTAAAATTTGTGTACAAAAGTAGAATGCACCGCAACTCCCTCTAAAGTTTTGAATAGACAAATCCAAGCGTTCAATGCTTTTGTATTCTCTCACGAGGGGCCAAATTTAATTAGTTTGATCCACGCATCAACCAGTATATTTCCAAGGACATCTTTCTGTGACTCTTTCTCTCTCTGTTGCAGCTTGATAACATGGTTCCACTAAGCTCAATTCTTAGGTGTCGTCCCGGTCTCATCAGGGCAAGTGTAAGCAAGACTGTTAAAAAAAATCTAATTGAACAAAGAAATATCGGTCTTTTCATAGATCAAACACAAATGATGAAACGGAATAGTTGGACTCCAAACTTCAAAGGTCAAATTAAGTTAACCTGCAATGTCAAAGTGCTTTTGGGGTCATCCTGAAGTTTCACTTAAAACCCCAAATACATCTTGCGTGTACTGTACCATACAGTGAACCTTTGCCCGTTGGTGATTTTTGCCCCCTTTGTAATTGTTTCTGTAGAACCCAACAACTATCAGCTGAAAAATGCAGAGATGCTGCCCAAACCACCGCGCTCCTTCGGCCCGCCACACATCGTAACACGGGGCCGAGGTGTCTGCTTTCTGATCGCATGCATGTATTGAGGGGTGGGATCGGGTTTTTTTTTTTTTTCAAGCGGCATGCTACTTTTTGTTAAATATTGCAACATGCTCGTTTTACTTTGTGATCCCACCACCTATTTGATTTCTGCATGTTGCCCAAAAAAATTTGATTGCCGATATAATCTACTTCTAGCTGTAATTATCATTGTGGATTGGTCACTTTTCCGCCCTCCCGCCCAGGTACTTATGAAATGATAAAAGTATTTAAATATTGTTGCGAAGCACAATATATGTATACTGTATTTGCATGGCTCATCTTGCCGCCGGAAACATTTTTTGGGGTGTGTGAGAAAGGAAGCTCATGGATGTTTTTATATTTTGTATCAAGTCAGTTGTTTGTCACCCGCTCTGGTGCCGCAGTCCTTGACTACCCGCCTCCAGAATGTGCTTCTTCCAGCGGCAAGCCCAACCTCAGCGACGTCGTCCTGATCAACCTAGCCTACGTTTCCGAAGTGGACATCATCACCGACCGCACTGAGACTCCGCCCCCTCTAGCATCGCTGAACGTCAGCAAGGTCAGTGCGACGGCTGCGCGTTTGCAAACAGGGCCACGTCGAGCGCATATAAAGAATAACTGATGCAAGTATGACTTTATCAGAATTGTCTGATAAATGAAGTGTGCGCTACGACAATGTTTTGACAGTCCTCTGAGCAGGTCACTGCCAAGTTCAGTACGGCTGAACAATTGAATCGGGTGTGTTGGGGTAGGGAGGGACCTAAATCGGGCAGGATATGGCTCTTGAGGAACTGGAGTTCCCTACCCGCGGCTTAATGTCTGCTTGAGGAGACGTCTCCATAAAATGAAGTTGAGCGGCGTCCCCAAATAACCCTGCCATAGATGTACCTGGGCGCTTGTCTTTGTGCCCCGCATTTGGCCGGCGACCGGTCCAACAGTTGGACGGCATTGCATTTCAAGATGATTTAAAAGCTAATGGCTAACTGGAGCTACTGCGGTGGATGCCGTTAAAAGTAGACACCAAATGCGTCCTGAATTTTTTTTTTCTTTTCCACCGTGTTCTTTCATGTCATGTTTGATGTTGTGGCTAAATGTGTGTGAATTCAGCTGAGCCCCACCATTTTTTTAAATTTAATTTTTTATTTTTTTTTTCCAGCTTGCCAATCGAGCAAAGACAGAAAAGGAGGACAAGCTGTCCCAAGCCTATGCAATCAGTGCCGGGGTGTCTGTTGAGGGCCAGCAGCTATTCCAGACTATTCACAAAACGTAAGCGCCATCAAATTCGATTGTGCGTCGTTGTTGTTGTTTTCCCTCCATTTTCTTGTCAACTCCTTGCTCTCGTCTCCACTTGTGCAGCATTAAAGAGTGTAAATGGCAGGAGAAGAACATTATCGTGATGGACGATGTCGTCATCTCGCCGCCTTACCAGGTGGACAACTGCAAAGGCAAAGAGGGAAGCGCTTTAAGTCATGTACGCAAAATAGTGAGTACGCTAATCTTGATGATTACTTTGACGTGAATCGTTTATCTTGCCGTTTCGAGCAAAACAATCAATCTGGGCGGCTCCTTAAAGGGTAAACGTGTATGACTTTGAAACGTATTCTGTTCGATTTTAAAATATTTCTTTGTTCTTAACGGTAAAACTATTTGCAGCCACACCGGAATGAAGTCGTACTGTCGGTCTACTGTAGTATACGCCTGATTCCACATGATGTTTCTCCCTCTTTGGGAAATGTCAGTTTAAAGTTTATAATATCCTAAATCAGGGGTGGGAAAATGTTTGTTGACAGTCAATTTCTATATATATTTTTTGTTTTGTTTTGGATACTTTAAAAGTATTAGTAAAATGTTTTCAATGTACAATGTTTTCAGTTGTACTTTAAATTATTTAATTCACGAAATTACAGCAATATTACAGTACCGTTAATAAAAGAATAGACGGAGCAGGCCGGACATCTGTGAACTCGTATACACTGACAAGCATATGAATCCTTTGGAATTCTGGCGATTTCTGCACAAAATGCTGATAAAATGAAAACGGCGTGGGGATCGGTTGCCGAGAAGCACGGGCGGGTGCAGGACAGTAAACGAGGCAATTGTTCAGTGCCAATAGCCTCTCAATTTCCACCCTGTCCTTTTTCCCCTCTACTTTTCAGCAAAAACCTCTACTCGGACAATTGCGCCACATTTTTACGTTCGATTAAAAAAAAACGATATAATCTACGGTATACCGCACGCGTTTACCACAAAAACTTAGCGGCTCGTTTGTCTCTCAACTGTGTTAAAAGCCTGTATGATGTGAGCGAGAGGAAATGGGGAAGTTATGGTGACGTTGACACGGTCCCCGCCCACCCCCAAACCCCCTCATTTCCTCCTGCACAGGTGGAGAAACATTTTAGAGACGTGGAAAGTCAGAAGTCCATGCAGCGTTCACAAGCACAGCAAACACAGAAGGACTCCACTTTATCTTCTTGAGGCGCCGCCGCGGGGAGGCCGGGCGGTGGCGGCATAGGAGGATGAGGCGGTTGTAGGGATGGGGTCTCGGGTCGGGCGCCCGCCCTTCCCGCTCCTGCCGCCGCCGCAAAGCCGAGTCGGCGTTCCTTGTCCTAAGCGCAGGCGTCCTCTACGAGGCGGTGCGCTGAAGTTCCTTCCTGGATCATGAAGATGACAAAAAGAAAAAAAAATGCGAAAGAGAGAAAGATTAAATCTTAAAATTAGACTTTATAAAGAATAATTTAATCATGACCCATAAAGCCACCATAGTTTCCTTAACTAACTCGAATCCTGCCTCCCGCTCCCCCCCCATCCCTTCCTTCCCTCCCTTCGCCTTCAGTTTCATTTCAGAAAAGACAAAAACTAGCGCAGTCAGAAAGGCTTGTTAGCTTTATTTTCTGTCATCTTTTTTTTTGTTTGTTTGTTTTGGCCGTCTCCCATGTTCTACTGTCTGTATTTTCTGTATTTTAAAACAAAATGTGACTTGAAACGCCACACTTTAAAGGACATTTTCTAAAATAAACGTAACAAAAATTCTGACTGTAAATTAGAGCCATTTTTGAAAAGCCATAGGTTTGTTTTGTTTTTTGGACCAAGGTAAATTTATATCAAAACGCGGTTAGTCGTGAAGTGTCATTGTCGCGCGGGGCGCAAACGATTTTGAAATAAGAAAAATGTTAATATTATTGGTTTTTAAAAATGCAATTGTCTGGATACCAGAGATTTGAATGATATAACTCCAAAAAAAATGACAATCCCAATTGAAGTTGGATTTAATCCAAATGACTCCATCCAGTGAATTTATAAGATCATATCATTTTAATGACAATGGAAATGTATAAAAGGAGATATTTACATCAAAAGCTTGCAAAGAAAAAAAAACCCCAGAGTGTTAAGGGTGCCGTTACGGAGCATCAATCATCTCGGAGTTTCCCATTCAGACTAATTTAAGATGTAGGACTGCACCAGAAGGCTTCGGGGACAGCATGCGGACAGTCTTTTTCCCCCCCAGCGGATGATCTCCTAGGCATCCGTCGCCAGGATGAGCACCGCGCCGAAGATTCCCACGTTGTGCCCGATGAGCTTCATCTGGTTCCAGAATTCCACCTTGCGCGTGTGGTGCCAGTAGGCCAGGTTGCCGTCGATGAGCAGCACGACCAGCGGCAGGGCCGTGGCGAGGATTTGTGCCGCTGTGCACACGTAGCGCCCGGACAGGAAGGCCACAGCCAGCGCGCCCAATGCCGCAGCCAGCAGCGTCAGCGCCACATCGCCGCCTGGTAGGTGGTTCAAGTAGGCCAGGCGGTCCTCTTTGCTGTGCTGCAACGAGTACGCCTGCAAGCACGCACCCACAGTTATCGTTTTGTCGGTCACAATGTAAAACATCCCGTCCCCCCCGCGACATGTATAACCTAATATGACTTTACAAAAATGAAAAGGGTCACGTTGCGATGGAGATCTTACCACACAGATGAGATAGACTCCCAGGAAGATTTGTCCGGTGGACTGCAGGGACCTGCTGCGAGCTTTCCGCCGGTAAACCTCTCCCGCCCCACTGGCCATAACCAGGAAGCCCCCGACGATGGCGAGCGCTCGGGAGTACATGCGCACCTGTTGAGAGGCCGCTCATTTGACCACTCAGTTTTGCCACGATTGACAGACATCCGTCGGGACGCTCACCTTGAGCCAGTCGCCGTAGTGCACCTGCTGCCCGACGTAGGATGCGTATGTGCTGACCGCAGCCTGGACGGCGGCGGCCATGGCGAACCAACGCCTCTTCACTCCAAACGACATGAAGCTGGCGCAGAGTACCGCCGCCCCCATGTCCACATACAGGTACGGCACGGGGATGTCTGGCTTCCTGTAGGTGACGATCCAAACTATGCTTAATCATATCGTTGATGAGTTTTACATCCCCCCCTTACAAATGTGATGCGCAATTAACCATTTTTTTCCCTCTAAAGACATATAGTTCAAAATGTATAGATTGTGCCAGAACAACACAATTCAATAATGTAATGGTATTCAATTAATATTAAATCTATTTAGCATGGGAGAAGAGAAAAGCGGTGAAGCAGAAGTTGCACTGGACTTGACATCAGTTTTGATGAGTAGAGCAAAGGTGTATCCCCTCTTTTCCTCAGCACCAACAAATCGTACTTTAGCGCCATCTAGTGGCAACTTATTGTTCCATGACGAGTGGGAAGACCAGTGAATACATTTTTAAGCGCTTAACAGGTATTCCCCCAAAAAAATCTTATGATAGGTGGATCGGTGAGTAGCAAATGATTTTTTTTAAGACTCACAATTTTAAATAACACTGGCGATGAGGGTTTCGATTTAATTGTAAAACATTGCCGATTTGATCAGAAAATTATTTTGAAGTTTTTTTAATTGTATTTGGCAAAATTTAAATTCATCTACATGTTATTTTCGCTTCTTTTTTATGTTCAGGGCACAAGATGGTTGAAACTTGAGAGCTGGAGTAATAATTACACGATTCTACGTAATTACAGGTCTTCAGTGTGAGGAGGTCTCAAAGACTCAACAAACGCAAACGATATACAGTACACCCAAAACCGAATTTTGACCTCCCTACTATGGAGACCCGGAAACGATTTGATTCCACAATCAAATACTGTATACGTAAATCGTCTATAAATAAGACGTTCCATGACAATAAATGTCAGAAGGGGTTCATTTTTTTGTTTTGGTTTAGCTTTTGGCTAACTTAACCAAACATTGAGGCTTATAAAGACCTCGTATTTAAATATATTTATGTATATTTTACCTTTTGGAGTCGGCTCGTTCAGCAAACAGCATGAGCATACAGAAGCAGTTCCAGAATCCAAAGCGGGTCAAAATAAAAGCACCAAACTGGCTAAGAAACCTCAACAGCTGCTTCCTATTCGGCGCCGCCATGTCGGTCGTTTACGACTACCGAGCCACATCGGACTACATCATGTCAAAGTAAAAGCTCATGTCGTTTTCGACAACGTAAACGACTACAATAGACTCGTCATCATCTATTATTTTGAAAGAGACATTTCGCGCGAGAGGAAGGCGTCTTGCCATTGGCTGACAGAAACACTGCCTCTTAGAGGGGAAGTGCAGGATAGCATCGCGCGTGTCTCGCGGTTTCTGTTTTTCTCCCCGTTTGGTGAGGTCGTTATGCCTCGTTGAGTTTACATACTTAAAAATTAAAGCGTTATAAGATAAGATATCCTTTATTCGTCCCACAATGGGGAAATTTACAATTTTTATATATATATATATATATATATATATATATATATATATAAATTTATAGCTCAAAATTGAGACTTGTCTTGCTGTCACACGTTTGTGTTTTCCAACAAAAACAAAGGAAGTGCACCATAATTTGTTAAATGAGACCCTGCCAAGCGGCAAAACGTATTTACTCATGAAAGCTGATTTGCACAATACAAATTTGGAATATTTTTGTTTTAGGTATCCATTGCGGCTAATCCATGGCGACGTCACTGAATTTAAACTGTCGAGTGAAAGAGCCTAACCCAGATATTGAAAAAGGCTTAAGTGCTGACTCCTGCTTAAGGTGTAGATGGAAAAAAAAACAGGGCAACACGCTCCTTAGACCTGCAATTCGAACCCTCCCAGGTGTCAGAACACTTTGGAATTGCCTGGATAAATTGGTCAAAGATGATCAGCTCGCATTCCAAATCACAACAATCGATAGGCTGCCTCGAATATCACGCAAAAAAAAGTTTTATTGGACAAATCGTATAAACGTGCAGCAGGGCAAACGGTCAGGGGTCGGTCTGAATGTGACAATACAGTATTGGAGGTGTAGGTTAATGCTGCCCCTGGTTAAAAAAAAAATCAATAAATGTGTTTTCTATTCCCAATAAGTGTTGCCCGACGTGAACTATACTTTGCACAAGATTCGATGAAGTCCAGCATTTAATAATTGTTCATTTGCATGTTTACTACTACTACTTTACACGTGGAGTCCCACAGGGATTAGTACGTTGTAGAGTTATTATACATGTTTCTGCGTGGTGATGGACCCTATGAAATGAAAAGAGTCGCATACTTTTCCACACCGCACCGTGAATGTTACAAAGTTTTGTTCCGTAAAACCACGGAAAACTGTGCGAGCGGTGTATTAGTTTTGTCTACAAATCCGCGTCATCTTTTCCTACTCAAAGCGGTCACAATTCTTGAATGTTTAATCCAATCACAGCGGATTGGCGACATCAGGTGATCAGATGAGCCGGGATGAAGAGCAGTGGGACAGGATGAGTCGGTCAGTCGGTGCGAAGACCGTACATAAGATCTTACTCAGAGACTTTTTTCTTCTTTGCTTGTCGGCGATCCCCGCCATTCCACAGGTAAATATTCCTATAGAGAATTTCCGATCATTTGGAATGCGTTGATGTTAAATTGGGATTGTTTGCACTGAAGATTGTCGGTTTCTCTCTACAGTCAGGATGGCTCGGGATATGTCTGATAAGGAGATCTTGAAAATGGAGTTGGAGCAGCTGAAGAAAGAAGTGAACACACCAAGGACAGCAGTATGTCTATTAATGAAAAATTCAATGACATTCCAACCTTTGTATTGCATCTCAAACGCTCCCGATATGATTTGTGACTTCTTTTCCAGGTGAGTGCAAACTGCACAGACACAATCTCCTTTGTGGAGGCGCTGCTTCCCAACGACCCGCTCATCAAGGGAGTCCCCGATGACAAAAACCCCTACAAAGGGGACAAGGGTGGTTGCCTAATCACATAGCGCGCGGCTGGAATTTTCTACGACCACCGACCGAATTCTCGCAGATGGAATGTACAGCACGCTAGCAAGATCAGATATGTAAAGTATGGCTCTTTGTAATTAAATGCGACCGGCTTCAAGAAAGATGAGTCCTGACTTTTTATAAAATTACTTATCGGTCGTAATGCTCAAACAAGGTTAACTGCTTCAGTCAAACCTCTAATAGGATTTGCTTGCATTTGTCGGCATCCGGCGTCACTTCCCGCTTCTTTCTGAAGCTTCACTTCATCCAATTAGTCTTTCCGGGCCAGGAAGCAGATTGCGGCTGCCAGCAGTTGATGCATTTATCCCTTTCATTATTGAACAACTTGATGACGGAAACTTAGCATTTTCATGATTTTCCTATGAGTACACAGTTTCCCCTAAAATCTTGTGTCCGTGGAAATGACTAAAAAGGGACATTTTTCAGAAAGAATTCCGCCGATGAATTTCTTTACGCAAATCAATAATAAACCAAACAATTGTTTTTCTGTCAGTGAATTTTATCCCGAATGATGCGTGTGTGTGTGTGTGTGTGTGAGAGAGAGAGAGAGAGACTTTTTGCTTCTTGTTCTTCTGCGATGCGGCAAAAATATTCGTGCCCCATGAATTCTTGCTCATCCTGTCCCACCGCTCTTGGTCCCGGCTAGAATGGTCAATGGTCAATGCTAGAAAGCTCAAGTCACACTATTTGTTTGAGCAGATGTGGTATTTAAGGTTACTGGCATTAGTCCTTTGACCTCGTTTAGCACATCAGCACTTTTACAATGTGTTAGCCAATCCTCAGATGTCACTGGTTGTTTATCGTTTGGCGACCTTGGGCTAACTTCCGTTACTTTGTATTGTTTCTGGTATCGTGAATGGTTGCGACATGTTTGTGTTCTTCTTTATATCTTACATCAACAGAGTGTTTACAACTTGCTTTTAATGTGGCTCCGAGTTTGTAAGCTTGATAGTATGCCTTGTTCATGTTGATGATGTGATTTTACATGATAGAAAATGGGTCATTGCACCATTTTCTAACATGCCTCCTCGTGTTTGTGTTAAGTCCACTAACTGGAACACTTTACACAAGTCGAAAATGACTCATCCACAGGACGCTTGTTTATCTTAATTGCCTTATCAGATAAGCATAATTGAAGATACCTAACCGATCATCATAAGCTGCGATGATGGCGGCTTGCAAAAACAAAATGTATTGCGAAGCCTCTAAATGTTTTTCTTTTTTAATTCTTCAGTGTAAAATTAAGAACGAATATGTTTAAAATGTGAAATAAAATCAAAGCTACCATGGCGTAAAAGTGTTCGAAACCCAAAGACCTTATCTTTATGACTTGCGTATGATACGAATGGTGTTATGTTATTTAACTCCCCGCCCCGCGCAGGGATCCATTTGCGCCTACTAAAAGGTGCGTCCCGACCGGAGAAACGTTCACAAACTGTCGCATCCACCATGTGGTTCCTCATCTTCACGGCGTGGTTGGTAGTGTGGCTGGGGGGCGTCTACTGGTATCTTTTTGGCAAGCGCAGCCCCTTCTCCCTGAGCTCCGTCAGGCCTCCTGGACCCCGAGAATTTGACCAGAAGAAGCGGGACAAAGTCATCAAACAAGGTAAGGTAAAGAACGCTCTACAAACGCATCATTGGTTTCTCATTGCAGAAAAATTGTGCATTTTCTGATTTCACGTTCTGTATCGATTGACATTTTTCCCCAAAATGTTGCGCTTGTACATGCCTCCTACTGCAAGTTGGTTACACCAGCCAACCACATTTATCTAAGCAAAAGAATACGAGCAATTCTCATAACGTAGAACATACTGTGGGAAAACTTTTGAAAATAAGTTTATTAAAATAATGAATGATGAGAAATAATGAAAAAAAATCCTGTTTTTGTTCCATTTTTTTAGGTGCAACTTTGAACTAAAACTTAGTTTGAGCATTTATCATATCGCCCAAGTATGTATTTTATTTTTGGACAGCAGTTTCTAATATTTATTATATTTTGGCAAAATATTAGGTCAACTTTCAGCATGGCGCACGTACAGTTGAAAACATACGAAAACACACCATAAATATCTCAACATCCATTTTCATGTTTTTATTCAGTGTTACGTGCGCTAATTACATTGAAACTATAGAAAAGTTATTTTTTACGCGTAGCATAAAAATACAAAACTCAAATTAGTTTAGATATTTTTTTTAAAATCATGCTTTCCGTTACTCTTGGTTAGCAAGACGACTTTTAAATATAGTTGAAACGGCGCAATTTTATTTTCAGTCATGCTGAGATGAGCTAGTAGAAAAAAAGTTTTCTCTAAACCTATTTTTGATTTCAAAAGCCTCAATAAGAATGAGCGGTGTTACGACGGCTTGTTTCATGGGAACTGGTTTATCACTTGCCGAATACGCAATCTGCTGTTAATTGGAGTGTTGAAAAGCTCGGAGAAAATAGATTAACCTTCAAACCGTAACGCGCTGACAATTGTGCAACACAATAACATTTATGATGTCTGGACCGTTGACAATCTTGTCAACGTCATCCTTCACTCGCTTATGTAATCGACGTATGCAGGTTTCAGCTCGGACAAGGTGCCGCGGGACCTGGACGTGATTGTAATCGGAAGCGGCATCGGCGGATTGGCCGCCGGTGCCACGCTCGCCAAGGCCGGCAAGAAGGTTCTGGTTCTGGAGCAACATGACCAAGCCGGAGGCTGCTGCCACACGTACATCGAGAAAGGCTTCGAGTTTGACGTCGGTACGAAAACGCTAACGCGAAACAACCCCCTACCGCAAACGGCTAATCACAATGTTAACATTAGCCTTACGCCGGGGGTGTCAACGTCGTTTTTGTCGCGGGCCACATCGTAGTTACGGTTTGCCTTGGAAGGCCGTTGTGAATTTTGGGAAAACACCTCCACATATTACACATACAGCGCTCAATAAATTGATGAATAACTAGTTTTGACGTCAGACGTCAAGAATGACTGTTATTGTTTTGGTTCAGACTTTAGCAAGCATCATGGAAGTTTGACATGCTTGATTAGCTTTCGCGGGCCACATAAAATGATTACAACTTTGGCACACGTTGACACTTTGACACCTTTGCCTTACGCAAACCCCGTAATCGTATCGGCAACCTGTAAACCTTAACCCCAATTCGAACCCTTCAAGTTCCTCAGGAGGTGAGATACATGTTGTAAAGTTTTACATCGGTACACTAATGCTAACCCAAAGAACGGTATATCAATCGCTAATCCAAGTGTATCGCTATTTCGCAGGCCTTCACTACATCGGTCAGCTGCACAAGAACGGTCTGCTTCGCATCATTTTTGACCAACTGTCCGAGGGCCAGTTGGAGTTCCAGGAGCTGAAGCCCCATTTTGACACGATACAAATCGGCCAGGGGGAAGACAAGCGGGAGTACACCATCGTCTCGGGCAAAACGGAGATGAAATCTCACCTCTTGAAGCAATTTCCCGACGACGCAGACGCCATTGAAACCTTCTTCAAGATCATGAAGGTTTAAGGACCAGAGTCTGGCTTCTTATGTCAATGGGTTCAACCGGTTCCGCATAGTAAACCCCACTTTGATGCGTGCCAGATTTCAGCCAAGAAGACTCACTACCTGGCGACCCTGAAACTTATCCCGCAGTGGCTGTCTCTGTTCCTGTTGAAGTCAGGAATCGCAGACCTCGTCTCGCCGGTTTTCCGTCTCAGCGGAACGCGCGCGACCGACCTGGTGAACACACTGACCGCCAACAAGGATCTCCACGTCATCTTCTCGTACCTTTTCTACGGTGCGTCTTCTCTCCAATTTTGACCAAAGGTTTTCCAGTGTTGGAGTCATTGACATTTTTTCTACATCTTAGGCGTACCTCCAAAGGATTCCAGTATTTTGATAAACGCCCTCCTGGTCCATCACTACAAGCGAGGGGCATACTACCCTAAAGGTGGCGCCAGTGAGATCGCCTTCAACATCATCCGCACCATTCAGAAGTACGGCGGTAACTGCCTCGTGCGAGCACCCGTCTCGCAGATCCTGGTGGACGACAAGGGGGCGGCGTGCGGTACGAAACCGAATCCCAAGTAGATACCGAAGACTCTCGAAGTCAAGATTTCATCTCCGTGTCACGTCGCAGGCGTGAAGGTGAGGAAAGGCGGAGAAGAGGTGGCGATCCACGCGCCGGCGGTCGTCTCAAACTGCGGCGTCTTTACCACATTCCAGAAACTTCTCCCCCCCGAGATCCAGGTCAAGCCAGGTGATGCGAAAGCAACGTTTTTTTTTGGTTTATCAAAGTTGGAATGTACAACGTTCAGAATGAAGAAACGCTACGCCTCTGCAGACATTCAGGAGAGGCTGAACATGATGAAGCACGGTCGGGGATCCTTTTTGGTCTTCTCCGGTTTCGACGGCACAGAGGAGGAGCTCGGTCTAGAGTCCACAAATTTCTGGCTATTCAAAAACAACGACATGGACAAATCGTAAGTAAATGCGTAGAGCAGTCCAAAGTTTTATTTTGTCCCATTGAACCTTCTTCAGTCCTTTGACGCCTTCTTCAGCCTTCCTGTTTGCCGAGGCCGCTCCTTGTCGGTTTCACATATTTAAAATATCGGCCACCAGGGGGTGCCGTTGTATAAGAAGAGCCGCGCGCGGGCACGTTTCAGCGAGAGAAGTTTTCCATACGTAATCGATCGAAAGAATTTATTGTGTGATTGCGTTCTTAGCAAGCTGCATTTCTCATCGGGTCCTCTAGATGACGGGTCGTCAAAGTCAAGACCCCGGGCCGAGATCTGGCGCGCCACATATTTTTGTGGCCCTGTAAGCAAATCAAACATGTCAACTTCCTTGCAAAAGTCTGAACCAAAATTTGACACACGTAATCCTAAATAACGGATATCGCAAGCATTTTCTCGTTACAAAACCCCTTAAATATATATTTTTTAAATTCTTGATTCTCGACAGATTTTAAAACTAGTTATTGATTGATATGTTGTGCGCCACGTACGTAATTTCGACAAAATTCAGTCGTAATGGGCCTCCAAAGGAAGCCGTCACGACAAAGTGGGCCGCGACAAAAATGAGTTTGACATCCCCGATCAAGACGGAGGACGCCCTCCCCCATTTTTTGTGAAATGTCTGGATGAACTCCATTTTAGATGTGTCCTTTTTGCGTTTGTTGTAGGATGGAGGACTTTTTTAGTTTGAGCAAAGAGGAAGCGCCAGACAACATCCCCATGATGTTCATCACCGTGCCGTCTTCCAAAGACCCAGAGGCCAAGATAAGACACCCTGGTACAAAGCTACACTTTAGTGTTTTTGAGGAAATGACGGTCGGGTACATTGAAGACTCGTCCACAAAAGGCGCCCGCTCACCCGAATTAGGTTTAGTCGGATCTGAAAAAATGTATATGTCGCTGTTTTGATATCCATAAACGGTGTCCGCCACAGGAAAATCTTGCATGACCATCCTGACCATGGTGAAATACGAATGGTTCGAGGAGTGGAAGGACACGGCGGTCCGCAAACGCGGCGACGAATATCACAACTACAAAATGAGATTTGCCAACAAGCTCTTCGACTGGGCCTGTCAGTTGTTCCCAAAAATCAAAGACAAGGTCGGTCGACGGTCGCAGGGACGTCGGCGATCTGTCCGGCGGACATTCCTTTTATAACCGCCGCAGTTTGCCTTCCCAGCTGGTCTTCCAGGACGCGGCCACGCCGCTGACCAACGAGCACTACCTGGGCGCCCAGCGCGGAGCCATGTACTCGGCGGAGCATAACCTGGAGCGCTTCCAAGCCGAGGCGGTGGCGAGGAACCGCTGCCACACCCCCGTCAAGAACCTCTACCTCTCCGGTAAGAACCCTCAGAGCAACCAACCCAGGCTTTTAAATTAGAATCGGTTGTTTTGGGATAGGGGTCCCAATACAGGAGGTAGAAAAATTCCACGGACCCCCCTCTGATAATCCCAATGTCAATTGAACATAACTGTACCCCTCAATTCCTTTTAGAACCTAAATATTCATTTCCCGCTCAATACTTGATGTTAACCAAATTGAAACTAATTTCAAGATGTATCCACTGTCCTTACCTCATATGCACCGTAGAAACAATATCGGCAAAGTGACAATGGCAAAAAAAAGTTCCCCCAAATTTTGTATACTGTATATCCACCTTCGATCGCTGATGTGTGACGTACACCGCTTCCGCTAACGTCGCTGCAAACATCGAGCGCCATCAATGTTGCCAACTTTGCGATTTGGTCGCGATACTTTGCAACTCTGTTCGAGCTACTATTAAAAAACCAAAACAAAAAAAAGTGATGTTTTGACCTCAAGAAACAAGTTCCTAAATTGCCATCTTTTCATTATTTTCCCACGGAGCAAATTTTTGACCTGAGGTATGTGCATGCGAGTCGGAACTATTTTTCTCAGGTCACCTTCACCTCACTTGTACAACTCTACATGAGAAAAGAGGAATTCCGCATGTGTGCCGGGATGTAGGAAGGAGTCACGTGTTAAGTTGTCTTCCAGGTCAAGACGTATTCAGCTGCGGAATAGCGGGCGCGTTGCACGGCGGCGTCCTGTGTGCCTCGGCCGTGCTGGACCGCATCGTCTACATCGACCTGCTCTTCATCAAGAAGAAGCTGAAGCGGCGTCAGGCCAAGGAGCTGGCTCCGCTTGCTCGGAAGAAGACGCAGTGAGCGGATGCACTTTTTTTGTTTTAAATTTTTCAAAACGGACTCTCAGGATCAAAGAATAGCTTCAAGCTAAGCCCATTAACTTTCATGGAAATGTGAACGATTGTTGTCTTATTTATGAATCTACACTATATGACCAAAAATATTTGCCCACCCACTCCAAATGACCCGAATCAGGCGTGGCGCCGTCATAGGATGCCACCTGCGCAACAAATCCAAGTTGTGAAATTGGCACTCAAGTTCACTTATGAGTCAAGGCGGCTGAGCAAATACTTTTGCAGTGATTGATCCCTCTCTACTTTGCGGTTCGGTTGTGATTTTTTTTCAAACATATTAAATTATTATATATATAATATATATCTTTGTCAGTAGTTTTTTTCCTTTGAAACCTCAGTTGCGGTGCCCACGGTACAGAGTAAGTCATCGTCACCGGCGGTGTAGAGGTACACACTCCGGTGCTTGGCGCAGCCAACCCCGGTTCCAACCCTGCACCAAGCAGCTCCTTTTTCTAGGAACCTCTGGGGAAAGTGAAGGCCAAATGCGCCATGGGCGCAGGACAAGTCATTGCCACTGGAATGGAAAAGGGTGTATGTGTAACGTGTTTTGTTGTGGGGGGGGGGGGGGGTGTAAAAGAATGACAATGTAGAATGATTTTGAAACGATGCCATGACTCCAATAAACGTATGGGGGGGGGGGGGGGGTGCCTGGTGATGTTTCTGCCTGGGGCAGTTGGGCTCTTGTGCAATTTACTTTATTTGCTGTGAATACAGTACCGTCTTCTCCCCCGACCCCCCGTTGTCAGTCATGCTTCACGGTTTAAAGTTGAAGTTTGATGGTCACAATTGCATGTTACTTTTATGATAGAAACGTGTTGCCTTATGGTCCAATTGGCTGCATCTGACCAAAACAAAAAAAGTACTCTTCCTATAATGCATGCACTTGAGGCAAAATCTGCAGCTTTGTCGGTTTTGTATTCCTTTGAACTTCAAATAACGAGTTTCTGCGCCGATGAACAAAAATGTACCTTCCACTTTAAATATTTACTCCCAGGATTTGCTGTCGGCGGGTGGCCCGGTGAGGGAGGAAGCGGTTTGTGTCTCGACCTCAGGGTGAGGGGTGTGGGCTCTTACGATTAATGATACAAGTTGTGGCAGCTTTAGTTGGTTAGGGTTAGTGACACACATGGTTAATTGGGACAAAATTCAATGGTTAGTGCGGTACACATACATACATACATACATACATACATACATACATACATACATACATACATACACAGCATTTATACGCGAATGAATAAAAAAAACGAATAAATGTTAAAAAATTATATATATATATATATAAAAGAGCGTAGGGGAGGTGGGAGGGGGCGGCGAAGCCGCGGCCCAGACCCAACCCCGAGGTTCTTTTTTTGGGGTGGGGGGGGGGAGGCGGCGGCGGCGGCTATTTTATTCGGGGGAAAAAAACAATTGTGAACCGATCTCACAATGACCAATTTGGCTCAAATCCAGATCGCCTCACCTGCTGGTAGCCAACGACAATGCCGTCGTCGATCGCTACGGCAAACCAGCAAAAGTAGTTCTCAATCGTATACAGTGTTTTCTTCGTTGCTTACGGTCTGATTGATAAAGCAATGAAAGCATGATGTGCGTATGCACGGTAGGCCGTTGTAAGGGTTGGGTTGTTTTGTTAGGGGAATCGTAATCATTTCTAAGGGCAGCTATTAGCCGAGGTTGACAGGTCTGCAAAAGGAATTGACTTTCCCAGTTGCAACTTGTCCAGAGGATCATAAACACAACGACAAAGACCAACGTGGTGAGACACCACCTGGTAAAGGTACCCAGAGAGTTAGATTTTTTAGGTGGGACTGTACTTGGAAAGTTGAGAGCCACTTCAGTCGAAGGTTTGTCATTCCTATTAGTCACCAGTAGACGGCGCCATTGCGTTTCATTAAGACCTTGTCAACACCGTCGACGACGGGCGCGACCCTCTTGTGAGTTTGCGGTCGAATTTGACAATGATTCTTACTGTTGTTAGCTGACATTGGAAAGCGAAATCGGGTTTATTGTTTCCCCTTGCCAATGGTGGGCCCTCTGCTGGAGTTCGAGACCGAAATGTTTCTGACCCCGTCCAGCTGTGACGGGCTGCTCGTGGTGGCGGCGGGGCCGGGAAGAGATCGCATTCTGCTGGAGTTCATGCATTGTCGACAGTTGGGTAAACTTTGTTTTAGAAGTGGTGGGGTGGGGGTGCATGTTGATCGATATACAGTGAATAGTTTGAGGGGGGAAAGTTATCGGGGCCCTCAGAAAGTCATCCGTTGTTTCCTCTCCAATCCGAAACGATGTTTGATTTCACCGCGATCCTTTGGGTTTTGCAGGTTCTTCAGCCCCCGGGCCCTTTGGGAACAGCAGAGAACACGCCGCAAGCATCCAGACGAGACTTGCGTCTCAACTATTCCAATGGAGTTGGCCTGATCAACAAAGCATCTTGATATAATGAATAAAGTTGGCTATATATAAATCTTCAAATCGTGTTGTGAAGCATTTGGAGCAAGCCCAACTAATTTGTTTCTTTTCTATCCACAGGCTTTGCATCGTCTACAGAATGGCCAAATCGACTGCAACAAGGTAAAACTGCCACTTTTGAATACATATCAGACTAAATCCCAAATGTGTCTGTTCTCACTTCTGTCTACGCAGGCTCACCTCGACAGAATGACTCTTAAAATGGCTGCCATCCTGTGGCGTTTGGATCTTCCAAATATCGGGGTGCCCAGCCGCACGCTTGCAAGGTTTGAATATTTAAAAGTCGAGGGTTAACGTTACCGTGTCTTTCAGCCCACCGTGCTGTCGAAGAAGCGTCCAGCTCTGCTCTCTTCACAAGTGAAGCCAACTCTTTTATGGAAGATTGCATGTGAGAGTACTCGTAATTACTAAAGGCACCTAATTGAGCACAGGTGTCAAATCCAGAAATTTGAAAAAAAGTTTAGTTTAACCACAGGACCTCCTCCTCAACCAGCTCCAGAGAGCTGGTTGAGATGGCTGTGGCTAAAATCAAACGGTGGCGGGGCTCCTTTCTTGCTCTCTCGCACACCGAGACAAATGATCATATTTGCTGTCGGCTTTCAACGACTTTGATGATCTGATCATTTGAATCAGGTGTTGCACCAGCGGAGGAAACGGGCGGGAGAGTGACGCTCAACATTGCGTTTGTCCGTTGTGAAGTCGAGTCGTCCTCAAAGTTTAGGCCTGTCGCAAAATTCCAATCAAAGTCCTGGAACTGTTGGTTGGAGGCGGCGCTGGTGCAGGCTCTCGGGAAACGTGGCGTCACGATCCACCTGATGTCATGCATGTCGTCAGGTGACGGAAGCTACAAACTAAACACAGCACATTGAATTTTCAAGCACGCTGACCTGCTTTTTCTTTCATTCTGCATGCAGTGCAGCTTCCAGTCTGACCCTCTGCCTGCTGGGCAAAGGGACAAATGCAACAAGTCAAGTCAAGTCAAGTCAAGTCAACAGTATTAATAGAGCACTTTCAAACAGCCATCGCTGCATACAAAGTGCTGTACATGGAGCGATTTAACATATACAATAAACAGTAAGACGAATCAGTAATAAGTAATAAGGCGGTAGAAAGCACCAAGCAGTAAAACCAATAGCAAATCTAAGTCATGCTGATTCAAACGCCAAAGAATACAAGTGAGTTTTGAGGAGGGCTTTAAAGATGGGCAGCGAGGAGGCTTGCCGAATGTTCAGTGGGAGGTCATTCCAGAGAGATGGACCAGCAACAGAAAAGGCTCGATCCCCTCTGAGCCTCAGTTTAGTTCTTGGTACGTCTAGCAAAGACTGGTCCACAGACCTGAGGCGCCGGGCAGGGGTGTAGGGGCGTATGAGCTCAGAGAGGTAAGGTGGCGCGAGATTATTCAGAGATTTGAAAACAAAGAGGAGGATCTTAAAAATAATTCTAAAATGAATGGGGAGCCAGTGAAGGGATGCCAAAGTAGGAGTTATATGCTCCCTCTTACGAGTACCAGTCAAGAGGCGAGCAGCGGCATTCTGTACCAGCTGAAGGCGCTTGATGGAGGACTGGCTGACTCCAAAGTACAGGGCGTTGCAGTAATCGAGCCGGGATGTGACAAAGGCATGAATTACTGTCTCAAAGTGTTCATGTGAGAGGAAAGGTTTTATTTTGGCCAGCTGTCTAAGGTGAAAGAAGCTGGATTTAACAACGGCACCAATTTGCCGATCGAGTTTGAAATCACTGTCCAGTTTAAGTCCCAAGTTTGAGACCGTTGATTTCAGATAAGGAGATAGGGGGCCCAAGTCTACAGGAAGGAATGTACAAGGTCCACTGGGGCCAAACAATATCACCTCTGTCTTCTTTTCGTTGAACTTCAAGAAATTTTGTGCCATCCAGGTTTTGATTTCTTCCAGACAGGATAGGAGTGGCCTTAATGAGAAGGTGTCTTTCTTGCTCAGTGGGACATAGATCTGGCAGTCATCTGCATAGCAGTGGAAAGGAATACCATGTTTCCTTAAGATGGAACCCAATGGGAGCAGATACAGCGAGAACAGCAGAGGCCCCAGAATTGAGCCCTGTGGAACACCACATGACAGGGGAGCAGTGCGTGATTCAGAGCAGCCAAGGCTGACACAAAAGGTCCTGTCAGCCAGATAGGACCTAAACCAATCAAGAGCACAAGCTTGTAGCAGGTCCTCACCGCTGCCTCCATTTTCAACGTTGCCGTTCAAAGGTACAAAAAGGAGTTGACGAGCCTTGTTTTTGACATTGGCAGGTTTGACCACCTCGGATGAGTCACTGGACCAGTAGCAGCTTGGCTTGTTGGTGCTGATCATGCTGGACCAAGTGTTGCGGCAAAAGATTCCAGTGAATTAATCGGTTGAAAAATGAAGAGCTTGTACAGCAGCAGGTTCGGTCAAAATGGAACTGCATTTTGGTTTGCAATTGGTGTCTACTCACCTGCACTTTGTCATCCAGATGAAGCCGGTGGAGTCTGAGGCGACATGTGAATTTCAGGTCAACAGTCGTATACCATTGAGGTATAGACTGACAGTAACACCTGCCGCTTTTACATATATATATATAACAAAGAACGTCAATGTGAAGGAAAAAGTAGTTAGTGCCAACACCCGGGCTCGATTTTCAGTTCACCAGGTGGGACTCAGTCGTATACCATTTGGCTATAGACTGACCGTGACGTCTGCCCCTTTTACATATATATATATAACAGAGAACGTCAATGTGAAGGTGAATGAATTATTAGCTACCTGAAATGTTTGTTCAATGACCTTGCATGGTCTAATGGATAACGACGATACTTGTTACCCGCAAAAACCGTTTTCGATTCTTGCTTAATAAAATATTGATAGTAGTAATAAGTAGAAATGTTATTAGCAGTAGTGAATATGACAGATGCACAGGGGCTGTCTCGACGTTCATCACCACTACCAATAATATAATCTACTTACCATTTTTATTCTAAAATTATTTTTTTATATGTCCAACATCAAAAAATTAGTACTTTTCTGTATAACCCCTGTTTCCAACCAGTGCCGATGACTTGTACTGTGCCCATGGTGCTTTTGGCCTGCGCTTTCGAGGGGTTCCTAGAAAAAGGTGCTGCTCGGTGCAGGATTCGAACCAGGGTTGCCTGCGCCGAACACAGGCGTGTATAACTTTACACCGCCAGTGCTGATGACTTGTACTGCGCCCATGGTGTTTTTGGCCTTCACTTTCCCGAGACGTTCCTAGAAAAAGGAGCTGCTCAGTGCAGGGTTCAAACCGAGGTTGCCTGCACCGAAGACTGGCGTGTATACCTCTACACTGCCAGTGACAATCTGTACCGTGGGCAGATTTGACACAGCAATTGAGGTTTGTAGTTATTGTCGCATGTTTTGAGGTTTCGCAGGAAAAAACCCACAAGTTTCAAGTTTCATTTCCACATGTCACCGAGCGGGATTTGAACCGGCGCTGCCTGCACCCAACGCCAGCAAGCCTACCGCTAGAATACCAGTGACTGTGACTTGGTCTACACTTTACTCACATTTGACACCGACATTTTTCAAAGGGAAAAAGTCACGTTGCATTTTCACGTCGCAGTTGTAATGAATGCCGCGCAGCCGGCGGACAAAGCCGCGCCATCGGTAACTGGGTGTTGCGGTTAGCCGAAAAAACCCGTGTTTCATAAAACATATTTAGCTGGGAAGAAAAAAAAACAAGGTATTTTAAGCCATTTGTTTTTATATGACCATTCATATAGTAAGGCGTTTTTAGCCGACTAAAGCCCCCATGTGGTAAGGTGGTTCTAGCCCAAAAATGAAAAAAACAAACAAACCAATGCGTAGTATGTAATTTTTGGCCGAAAAAATACCCCGGACCAAATATAGTAAGGTGTTTCGAGCCAAAAAAAAAACAGACCGCATATAGGAAGGTGATTTTAGCCCAAATGATTGATCATGTACATCAAGGCGGGTGGGGGGAGGGGGGGTGGTTAGTCTAACAATCCTAATTACACAGTCGTTTTTTTCGGGGTTGAAACACCTGACGTACCAAGTACAACTTTATTGTCAAATGTTTCTTCCCTCTCAATCGGAAAACAAAAGGAGCTGCTGCGGGTGCCCGCGCCGCCATTAAATAAAAGTTAACGTCATGACAAAATACAACTGAATGCACAAGACGCATACAGTCGCTCAAGACGGTCAAAGGGAGGGACACGCGTGCGGTTGAGAAGGCGCAACCGCCGAGCGCAGATTCTTTTTCTTTGATGAATCTCATGGGCAAAAATGCTGAAAACAATCCACAACAGCTCCACACAACATAACATGTGATAAAATACACAAAATAAACAGACAAACACGAAACTCTTAAAGAGTACTCTACTCAGGTACCATCTTGGGGAAAAAATAATGGTCGGATCTTTTTTTTTTTTCAGTCAAAAACGCCGTACTACATTAGGTTGTTCTTTTTTTCGCCTAAAAACGCCAACCGTGAATAGTCGGGCATTTTTGGCCCGGAAAAAAGAAGAACCGTGTATAGTAAGGTGTACACAACACCTTACTAAACACGGTTCTTCTTTTTTCGGGCCAAAAACTCCATACTATACTATGTCGGGGGGGGTTTTCGCGGGTTTTTTGGGGCTCAAAACACCTTACTGTACGATGTGTTTTCGGGCTAAAAACGCCTTACTATGACATTTTTTGTGCTTGGGCTAAAAATGTATTACTATACTATGTCGTGTTTTTGGGCATTCTACTTCTTTGAATATATAACTGTGATGATGTCTGTTTTTTTCCATTTTATTATTTTTACTTGCCTTCACTTTTGTCAACCTGAGATAGATATTTTTCCCTCCAAATACTGTACATGGTTCACAACACTTTTCTCAATAAACCAAGAAAGCCCCCCCAAAAATAACCTAGAGTGGAATAAAGCCAAAGATAAACCATTTCGATCCAAAGCCCGGGATTGAAGGAAAAAAAAAACCCCAACGCAAAACAAAATGCAACAATGCCCCGCATAAACGCTATGGCCCAATAATTTAACAAAATAGTGCTTCTAAAACGTTCATATTGCCATGTACCTCCAATGAATGGTCAAAGTCGACCCTGTGAAACACCAAACGTCAAGTGCGTGTCATTTCGTGTCGTCACTCCGGAGGTGATTGGATCAAACTGCGGCCGTTGGCATGCGTGTGTAGCGGGCTGGGGGGCACGGGGGGGATCCTATGTCTTATTAGTTTTCCTGTCTTATTGTATTGGCGGTAAAAAAAACATAATAATAAATACCGATACAAACAAAGGCCGGGAACACTATGACAGCACTGCTTCTAAAAGGAAGCAAAGATACTTTTTTTTCTCCACACCATTATTACTCTCTACAGCATTATTACTAGTTCTATCGCCGCCAGAGATACACAAGGTGCATCGGTGTCTGCGTTTCATCTTGTGGTGAGTCTCTGCGTGTGTTTTTGTGGATCAGTGCTCCGAGCTCGCATTCTCAAAGGATAAACTGGGAAGTGTCAGTAGCTTGGGGTTGGCGTTGGGACTTTGAGAGTCACGATCCGGCCCTGAACTCTCTCCGACCCCGAGGTCAAAGGA
Organism: Hippocampus zosterae; assembly: GCF_025434085.1. Classification (NCBI taxonomy): domain Eukaryota; kingdom Metazoa; phylum Chordata; class Actinopteri; order Syngnathiformes; family Syngnathidae; genus Hippocampus; species Hippocampus zosterae. The sequence goes on from NC_067457.1 coordinate 7,133,768, forward strand.
GTCTTTGGAGTCACTCGAAAGCGCTCGCCTCCTCTGGCAGGTGTCCGGATTGAGCGGGGGTTGGGGCAACCCGAAGCCACCGAGAGCAGGGTAGAGGCTGGACTGGGGCTCCGATCCATCGGGGGCTTCCGCGGAAATGCGGGGAGGACTCATCTGTGAAGTCTGAGTGGAGGTCTGGCTGTGGATTTGCAGACTGTCAGCCTGCGACGCGAAACCGGAAGAAGTGGACGTGGCGCTGCGCTGGGGGCCGGACTCCACCGCGGAGCAAACCTCCGACCGGGAGTAGGGGCGGGGCGGGAGAAGGCTGCGGCCTTGTGCGTCAACGCTATGAAACCTCTTCGACGCCCCCAAACGAGAACTCCCGCTTTCTTGGAAGTCCGCGTTGTTTTTGCTCGCCTCTTTCATTCCGATGACGCTGCCGCTGCATAGTTCGTCACCCGGTGCCGTGATGTCATCGCTTCCCGTCAACACTCCCGCGGTAATTAGAGACACTTCCGGATCCGCGGAGGCCCGATTTTGTTGCTGCGGCGTCGGTGAAGACGAGCGGGGCGAGCGGTCCTGGTCGCGTAGCTGGGTGTGCACAGGGACCGGATGGAGAGCTGGCTGCTGTTGCGACAAGGTGGAGGAGCAGGAAGAGGGGGATGGAGGGAGGCCCGGAGAAGCCGCATTCGTAAGTCCTTCACTGCTTTCCCCTCCATCTGAACACAGGGCCTCCCGCGACACTGCATCCTGCGAGATGGAGAACGGGGTGGGGTTGGGGTGAGATGGATAAGAAATGAGATGGGGAAAGTGGTTAGCGGATGAGGGTGACGAGTCGTAGTTTGGCTCATAGTTCACGAGCTGGGTCAGACATGCTACGATTGTCATCTGAGGAAAGGATCGCTGGAGTCGTTGCGGCCGTTCGTGAAACATAGCGCTGCAATGCCGGGCGTTGCAGGGGCACTTTGACCAAATGATTATGCTTTAAGCGGTGTCAATACTAACAAAAGTTTGATTCGGCAAAGCGACTTTGGTATTCGTTACAATTAAAATGCTAAATTTACTCCATCCGCAAAGTCTTTTGACACATTTTTGTTATTTGGCACATCGATATTGTCGATAAATATTACAGAGGGTAAACTTCTACTCATCCATCCGTTTTCTATCATACTTGACCTTTTGGGTGAGCCGGAGCCTATCCCGGTTAACTTTGGACAGGAGGAGGCCTACCTGAAAACTACAGGTCAAATTGCCGCTCGATTAGAAAGCCTTAGTCAAGATTTGAAACTTGGAACGAAATAGAATTTGACGCCTGACTCTTTTGTCAATCCAAAAATGATATTCCCTAAATGTGCGAGCGACATTTAAAAAACTCTTGCCAGATGATCCCATGAACTCTGAACCAGACCGCTTGCCTCACTACCCTTTCACTTTCACACATGTAATTGTTGAAGCAAACGTGTTCGCGACGTGACAACAATACCCGATGACGGCTTCTTTTCACAACGTCATGCGTATTAAATGTGGCACAATAGAGACGCCTAGTGGCCAGAGACAGTATACCCAGACTGGACGAACACAAGATAAGTAATGACTAAATGCTGTCCGTAATGCATTCTAAAACAATGCAAATTTTCGTAAATTACCCTGTTACATGAACTACATGGACTAGTCAAGCGCCTCCCAAAAATCTCAAGTGCTCCATCGCAATGACTAAATGCGTCGCGTTTGGACAGTGTTTCTTTTTGTCGTTTTGAAAGTACTTCTGTTTTAACATCCCTCTAAGCCAAAGTACAAATCCGGTCCGTCTTAAATCCTGTACATGCAGTCGCCCTGTCGTGGTAACCTTGTATTACATTTCAGATACTCAGCGGACTATTGCCTGCTTGGCCACATTTGTAGGTGGTGGTCTCAATATTTGAAGCCTGCAAACACACTAGTCACTCAAAATCTCGCAGATATGAACATTTTGATTTCAGCGTTTCTGGAAGGCCAAATCGTAGCCCGATCCATTAAAAAATGTTTTTTTTTTAAAACTCCCTCACTGTTTCAGAAACAGGAGTATCTGTGCTTGAACGGTAGCTCCGGTTCGGGCGTTTTTTGGGCCCTACTAAACTGGAATCAGATCATAACACAGACGCGGTATGGAAATTTACACAAATAAATAAATGAGTTAACAAATCCGTGAGTGGGGGAGGATGGGGTGGAGGAAGGGGAAGAGGGGATTGACATTGTTTAGAATGAGAAACAAACAGAAAATCAAAATGTTTTCAATGCATTTGTTTATACTCATAATGTAGCTTCCTCTTTTCTCCAAACTGCACTTGCTGTGAAACAGTAAAAAGGACTTCATTATTACGATTATCTGGCAAACTATGTTTTACGGTGACCCTACCGATCCTTTTGCCCTAAACTGAAATCTTCTGCAGTCCAGTTTGAAAAAGTCACACGCGCACAGTCCTCACTCTTTTGGTTAAAAATACCGGTCCTCACAATGTCATGAGTACAAGACCACACAAACACACACGCAAAACCTCTTTTCACTTGTGGTTAAACACGGCGTATGCCACTTAAATCCAGTCGCCGCACGAGAAAAGTCAAATGCGACCTTCGTGAAAGGTTCAAATCATCCCGGAGGCATGAGTGGAAGAGGTGTGCGGCGGTGCCGGTTGGGTCACCTGTCTACGGAGCTTGCGGCTCACGGCGTGCGTGCGTCTGGGAGGAGGTAGTCGCGGGATACCTTCAGAGTCCGAGTGGGCGTGGGGGCTGATGGGTCTGAAGAGGTCGGTGGGGATGGTCAGTCGTTGAGAAAATTCTTCAGGTTGGGAACGCACTGAACCCCTGGAGCCTGGAAACCAAAAGATGGGAAGTACATTAAAATAATAATAATACTACTGTCACTCACCAGACATCCAAATTTGGATTATTCATAAATTCAGACTTTTGGGTACTGAGCATTTGTCTAAATCAATAGATTACGTAAAAAAATAAAATAAAATAGAATCTTGCCGATGCCGATGTTTGTATGTATCTTCACAATATGACAATCTGTGGGCGCTAATTATTGCATCCGGTGTTACCTGACTGGGCCCAATGGGAGCCCGGTACGCGTTGGGGTCGAGGCGTCTGTGCTAGAAGTTGTGCTGAAGCTGCGACGGCCTTGCCAAAGGCCTGCTGGGGGAAGAACATGTAGCTGTCGTTGGGTAGGGAGTGCGTGCGTCCCACCGCGGCCTTCCTGACACTCGGCGGGTTGTCCTCGGGGGTTTCGCCGGGGTCGGCCAGCTCGGCCTGTCGGATCGCAGAGGAGTCAACTTTCCGATGCGAGATAAGTGGCTGAATCTTAATCGTTTAGACCAGGGGTGTCCAAAGTCCGGCCCGCGGGCCAAATCCGGCCCGCGGTCGAATTTCATCCGGCCCTCGGCCGCTGTCATAAAATCAGTGCCGTCTGGCCCGCAGGTTAGGCGCAATGGAACATGTGTTGCATTGACTGAGGTCTCGTAGACTGGTGAGTGATGTTTCATAGAGTATTGCTTCCCTCTAGTGGCTAAATGAGTAATAGCATTCACTAAATGAGTAATAGCATTTAGACACTAGAGGGCATCACTCACGAGTTATCAAGACATCATTCCGTGTTTATATTGACTGATATGTCATATTTCAAATGATCCTTGCAGTTGTGGATATGTGTATTGCTTGTTCATTTCCCTGTTGTTCGAGTCAAAGGTTTTGTGACTATTGAAAAGTCATGGTGATACATTTTATGTTTCAAATCAATCAATTTGCACCCAGGAGACTTCTGTTTAAGAAAAAGTCAAGTGAATAAGCAGTTGCATGTGATATACCTGTTTCAAATGAACCAAAAGAAATTCTTAAGATTGTTGAAATTAAAATAAAAATGGAAATGTGAAACAGACTGGCTTACTAAAATTTGTTAAACAATATTGTTGTTCAATGTAAAGAATGTCAGCCAAGGTCGGCCCCCCGACATTTTACCACATAAAATCTGGCCCCCTTGGCAAAAAGTTTGGACACCCCTGGTTTAGACTAATGTTAGAAGGTGGCTGGAACAAAGCTGCCGCAGGTCACAGAAATCTTAGCGAACCGAATTTTTAAAAAACGGCTTCAATAAAGCGCAAGCTCAACTGGAGCTAAAGGTATGATCTTGCCGTCAGCTGGGGCAGCGTCTCGCAGCCCGGCTAGTGGGTGCTCACTACAAGACAGAGGGGAGACCAAAACACGACATTGACACTCACATGAAAAGCGCAGTGGAGAAAGGCGGAACAAACGTGGAAGGAGATTCGAGAGGGAAAGAAAAGGCCTTAAACTGCCAAGCGCACTACTCTACTGCACGAGCACACGCCGGGCTGGAAAGATGGAAAGGAGGTGGGAGACTCGTGGTTACATTCACAAAGGCCTTCCGTTCTCACTTATAGCCCTTGACTTCCCCATTTTTATTGTTATTTTTTTGCCATTTTCATTGCTGCCCGTCTGGCAAGATCGAATTAACAGTGATTTCACGTCATGTGCTGGCTGAGGCTTTTATTTAAAAACAAAACAATAATAATATGGACTCAAATGTTTCGCTTAGCCAGAATGCAGTATGGACCACGGTTAGAGTGACCGCTGGAGGAAGGGAAGCAACAATTTGAGTGGGAATGTACACGTGAATGTACGAATTTCTCGTGGATCGCTAAAATTGTTCAGGTGCGGATGAGAATTTGTAAAGTGTCAAAATGTGTAGCCGCAATATTATGTAGGGGAGGTTGTGATCCAGAAAGTCATATTTTAATAAAAAGTCATGGGTTTAAAAGAATAAAGTCCGAATATCAGAAGAAATGCGTCCTCAAATTGCATAATATATTATCAGATCGCCGGAAATCAATTTTGATGTTATTCTACTTTGTAATAATGCAGACTGTAATGAAACATGGCGACCCGGCGTCATTTTCTGTACTTCAGTAGTTGTTGCCTTTTGCCAAGAAAAAAAAAAGCTCCATGACCAAATCACACTTCACGACAGTGGGGGTGGGGCTGGGGGGGGGGTGTCCTGGTTGGGCAACAGTCACAATTGGGGAAATCAAAACGTCAGGTCTGTTGTACGACATCATCAGTGTGACTTCCTTGCCAAGGTAAAAAAGTCTGAGGTCGCTAACTGCTTCCAAATGTTTCATTCCCCCCCACGTTTGCTTAATTAATTCTGAAAATGACATCCTACTACTTTTTCCACGCAGTGAACTACATTTTCAAAAAGCATTTTGCGTCCGTCTCTGCGAGACACTTCGAATGACTTCCTGAATGATGCTCATTTCGTGATGGTTTCGAAATGACTTATTACTTCCAAATGAGTAATGCAACCTCAAGGCTACACACTTCATTTGATGGAACAGTAAAATCTTTTTGCCGTAGCCGTGATTTCAATGATTGAGGTGTCGTTTTAGGTGCGCCGAGACACATCTGGCTTTTAACTCATCGTTTTAACAAGTTGGCGCCCGGTTGCTGCGCCTGTGACGCGTGAGCCGTGGAAAGGGCGGCGAAGTGGGCTAGTGGCTTTGGAATACCCTGGAAAGGAAACACGACTACAGGATACTGCAAATGGGAGGAGGAGGAGGGGGAGCGGGTATGAAAGAAGAAAGAAAAAAAAAAGGAACCGTCAGTACATTGAATTCCAGGCTGCTTAGGGAGAGGGGATTAAAATCGTCAGCGAGCGATTCCTCTGTCAGAACTAGGGACCAGGATTTCTCCGAGGCCAGAGACAGAGCTTCCATCTCAGCTAGGGGAATCTAAACGGGAAGAGACAAGTGGCGGGTGAGCAGAGAAAGCAAATCAACACAAACACAAAGGTGACATAAAACCGGAGCGTTTGGCGCGACATGTTTGAACAACAGAATACTCATTAACTTAGAAGACTCATAAAAATTTAACGAGCATCAAAGGATCGACCTCTGTATGTTATTTTGCTTTTTGTGGCTTTTTTAGCGATTTACAAAAGAAGGGCCAGCCTCAAGGGATGTAAAAAGAAGAAAATGTAAAAAGAGGCGAAACTGAAAGAAACGGACTTCCGTGGCCCCGTATTCGGTTCTCGCTAGGTATCAGAGTTATGATATTTAAACGGTCAATTTGCCTAAAGAATCCGCATTAAACTTCGAATTTGCCGTTCAAAAGTTACGACTGAGTGTTACCGTACCGTTCTCCTTTCAAAATGTCGAAATGTAAAAATAACGATGCCGGGACATTTCATCAAGGTTTTACAAAGGCGACAATTTGCCGATTCAGATGTCGAGTACTGTTGATTTTTATTTGGAAATCAGAGGTGACGGCGTTCTAGAACAAACTTCGACTTTAACCAAAGTGCATTTACAGCCGGTTTCTTGTCGGAAGATAAACCAATGACACGTTGTGAATGCCAAATACAGCTGTGACATATGATTTCAGGTACTTCTTATTTAAGATTAAAAAAACATAATAAGCTTGACCTTTAACCTCTGGGACTGACATTTTGATGCAGTGTTCGGTTTGTTACAAGGTCCGGCAGGAGTGTCGATCTCTTTTTTATCACGGGCCACGTCATAGCTATGATTTCCTTCGGCGGGCCGTTATCACTTTGAACCCAAATAAACGCGTAATCGTTTCATTTTACATTTTGGCGACGCAGCAAATTGACAAATAAGTACTGTTGAAATCACAGGCCCATCACTTTTTTTCTTTTCAAATATGATTACATTTATCTTAAAGACGGGCTTTGTGACACAAACGCTTGCAATGTCGCCCTCTTTGTGAAGACGGTTTGCCATTCTGTTATTTTAGCAAGAACCAAAGTGCGCATTATTTAATTTGGCGGGCCAAATAAAATGATGTGACGGGCCAGATTTGGCCCCCGGGCCTTGAGTTTGACACCTGGGTTTTGGAATGAGTTACTTAGTCTTTAGGCGTTAGAAGGAGCCATTTAGTCTATTGCCAAACCAAAAAAAACATTCTAAACCACTATAGCAAAAAATACTACTACTACTACTTCTACTAATAAATCCAAGAGGAGGCTTCAGCGCTAATAGCTCTGTGAGAGATTCTCAACCGTCAGATGTGATCCATTATTTAGTTACTCGGTGCTCAATAGAGTTTGGATCAAACAGACCACAGGCTGAACTCAAAACATCAAAATTGAAGAGAAATATCTAGAGGGCTTTGGTAACTTTGCGACAACTGATGACAACAAGCTGGGTCCGGAACACCCGAAGCGGCCGCTGCAACTTATGGAACAGACAGAGGGTGCGCAAACTGTGAGTCCGTCGAGCACGATGGAATTGAAGGGGGATGAGATCACGGCTGAGATGCCATGCGGTGCTCAACTACAGGGTAGGCCGGTTAAAAGTTATTAAACGTGGAGGAATTCCAGGACGAAAATGGTAATGGGTTCTTGGGCGGCATGATATTTGGCAAACGTGACATGGTGTTCTTACCCCCCGCTCCGTCCCCAAAAAATTTACGGACAATATGTCCTTGTTTTCCCCCTATTTTACTGCTTAATGGAGATCCTGCGGCATCTAAAAAGTATTTTGGACATTTGTGCGCTAAATGCTCATAAACCACAAAGATTTGCCAAAAGGAGTGAGATAATATCACATGTTCTCAATAAGTTGGATCAACGGGTCAATACATGGAAAAAAAAAGTTTTAACCTTGAGGCAAGGTCATGTCTGAAAAGCTGCTAATAATTTTGGCAAGATGAGAGAAGACACCCTGTGCGATAGCTTCTGTGAGCACAGTTTGATCGAACGGTGACACTTAAAGACTATTTGCATCCATTCGCGGGCTTAACGGACAAAAAAAAATAAATGTATGGAGACAATCATATGCATCAGGATTTCTTTTCAACCATCAATTCCTGTTTGTGCATCCCAAAATGTTTGACAAACAAAAAAACGACATTTGGATTTCTTGCTGATCTATTGACCTTTTTGTCCGGGTTGTGCTCGCTGGCTTTGGATGCGAGCGCGTAGTAGTGGCACACCGAGCTGGACAAGTCGTCCATCAAACTTAGCTCCTCTTCCATTGAACCCCGGATGACGAGGGAAACCGAGTCAAACCGCGCTCTTTGCTGGACCGACTTGGATAAAGCAGAGGGAAGACAGAAGCGAGGCGGGTGGGGAAAGGCGGAGAAAGAAGCAGAGGGGAGAGCGGATGGGACAAGAACGCATGAGAGTAGAAAGAATGACTGCAAACAAAGAAAACGACAGTTAATCAGATGGAAACAGATAAAAGTGACATCACATGAGGGAGAGGAAGAAAAAAAAACAGCCCCCGGTGATGCTACGACTGTGCCCGCCACAAGACGGCACTCCAAGATCACATTCCCATCCCAAGAAACCTTCTTAACCAAAGAGCCATCTTATTTTAGAAAGAGCCCCAGAAAGGGATGGCAAGATGTCTTATTTCCTATCCCCCAAAGTTGTCTGCAAATAGCAGCTGAGGCGTAGAACAAGACCATGTGGTCCGGCTTTCCCATGGCACTCTGACCTGGGCCTTGACCGGTGGCACGTCCGCCGCGGGGACCGACGAGAGCCACGCGCGAACCGGAAAACCGGAATAGACAGTGGAGGAGAATGCGACATAGTGAAAAATGGCTTGTGGCGCTTGCGCGGGCCTCATTTCAGCTTTGTGGATGATGACACTTCAGCTCATCGAGGTCGATAACCCGAATGCACCTTCAAATGTTTTTTCTCACCTCCGGAAGTGGCTCCGGGCACGAGGGAGGCTCTTCTCGGATGTTTACCGGGTCTCTGGGGATATCGACGGTCGGTGAGTCCCCACCTCCGGCGGACCTCCGCGGGGAACCCCCGGAACTGGACCCGTCCGTGCCCGGTGCGAGAGGGTTGAGCCGGGACGACCTTGTCGCCACGCCTCCCCCGTCGCCGTGGAGCTCGTGCTCTAACTCCGCCTCTAGCTCCGCCTCTTCCTTGGCTTCCTTGTTGCTCTCTTCCAAGTGTTTCATCAGGACGGCGATAACGACGTTGACCAGGACGAACTGAGCGGTCAGGACGAAGGAGACAAAGTAGATGGGAGAGACGACGGTGTTGTAGCAGGTACTGGTCTCATGGGCGCAGTCTCGTAAAGTGTCCTGGAACAAGAATGGAAAAAATAATTAAATTAAAAATGATGAACATTAGCACTTTGGTCGACCAATCACTGATGAGGGTCATACAGGAAAAAAAAACCCCAAAGAAAAACGAAAATGAGTCAGTTAAGTATTCTTTCCGTTTCAACCCTAACACGCAAACACTGATCAAGTGATCGAAAACCATCTACGGCGTATTGATAATGGTTCCCAGACAACCGCCATGTTGCGTCAGTGCTAATATCTGTGCTAATGTTTTTTTTTCTTCTATTGTGTTTGGACAAAGCCATCTTTTACATTTTAAGACCATTTGATGTTACTCGTGATTCATCTTGAGTCTTTTTACCGCTGTTGATTCACATTGACAACAATGGATCTTTTTTTCTCAACCGAGCGAATGAACTTGCAAGCCCCCCAACACCCCACAAAACAAAAGGTTGATATATTATTTTAAAAATTAGCATGCTATAGCATATAGATATATATGCTATCATATAGCAGAGGGGATCGAGCCTTTTCTGTTGCTGGTCCATCTCTCTGGAATGACCTCCCACTGAACATTCGGCAAGCCTCCTCGCTGCCCATCTTTAAATCCCTCCTCAAAACTCACTTGTATTCTTTGGCGTTTGACTCAGCATGACTTAGATTTGCTATTGGTTTTACTGCTTGGTGCTTTCTACCGCCTTATTACTTATTACTTATTACTGATTCGTCTTACTGTTTATTGTATATGTTAAATCGCTCCATGTACAGCACTTTGTATGCAGCGATGGCTGTTTGAAAGTGCTCTATAAATACTGTTGACTTGACTTGACTTGACATATAAACTAATACAAAAGCGGAAGGGGGGGAAAAAAATCTCAGTGGATGTCTAAACTGGCAACAAAAGTGATGCAAAGTCAGCAGCGGTCAGAAAAGGAGCCAAAATCCAATGCATATGGATACTCGGGCCAACGTTTCTCAGGGTAATCGACCGATACACTAAAACTGTCACCGGTGTTGCTCCATTTGCAAATTTGTTTTTCTCACCTTCATGATGCCGTTCCAGTTGTCCCCGGTCGAAACTCTGAAGAGCAGCAAAAACGCCATCCCAAAGTTTTTGAATGTCGCGTAGCGTCCCAGGCCTTCGCAAGGATGGAGTTCATCGCAAACTGGGAAGAGGACGGAGGAGGACAAAGACACGGACGCCGACGGTTCAAAGCGACGCATGAAAAGAAGCTTCCCCCCCCCCATTTTTATTTCTAATCTACATGCTGCATCAAGCGTCCTTACTCAAGTCACCAAACAGCTCCACTCCCAAGGCTGCAAAGATGAAGAAGAGGAGCATGAAGAGAAGACCCAGATTTCCCACCTGCGGAGTGACGACGGGAAGCAAAAATAAACCAGTAAGACAGGCAAAAAATATACAGCCAAGTAGTCTCAAGTAATGAATCATATTTGCGTTGTTGAATACTGTACTATACAGGTATATGGAAACATGTCTTTCCGGTTTCAAAATGAGAGGGAAAGCAGCCAAGAAAACGTGAAGTAATCATTACGTGTCTAAAGACCGCAGCAGATCTGACATCACTGGTTTTGGTAAAGCAACTTTTTAGGAATGTTTTATTATGCAAATTAACCCCCCTCGGAACGATTTAAAAAATGAATCTTGACAAGCTTAGGGCAATTTTTCAAAAGTTTTTTTTTTCTTTTTAGAACTGCCGATTGACTTTGAATTACAAGAGGCGGCAGTATCAAAGAGTGTTGTGAACATCATGCGACATATATATATATATATATATGTGTGTGTGTGTGTGTGTGTGTGTGTGTAAAAACAGCAGGTTCAGTGGTTGCAATGTACCTGAGGTAGAGCTTGCATCACGGTGTCGAGCAAAGCCCGCATCCCCACCGCCATCTTGAGGAGCTTCAGCACTGCAGGCAAACAAACAAACAAACAAACAAACACTGTTGTCGTTGAGGTGTTTTTTGATATAAGTTTCCAAGCCATCTTGAAGGATAGACATTAGGTCTTGCTGCAATCAAGTACACCAAAATCGATTAATTATGTAGCAAATGACAACAAAACAGTGCTCATAGTGCCTACGGGGTGATGAGATACACACAACGTGGCGAGGTTGACGCCAGTGTGACGAGTGGAGGGAATAATGGTGCTATTAAAAAACAAAAAAACAAACAATATTTAAAAAAAACGCATGTCCATGAGTCATTAAAGCGGAGGTCAGCCCTCTAAATAAGGACCCCAAAATAAACATTGCGCAGGTATCATCGGCATGTTCAGATAATGAGATCTTGGCATGCAGGTCGGTAGCGCTTGCTGAAACAATGACGGTGTTACTTCATGATAAAACTAAAAATGCCGCTGACTCAAAGTATATTCATCTTGTGATCTCTCCACATTTTGGAATGCCATTTCTCATTAAAAAAAATACATTTTGAGAAATGCATCCGGCATCAATATAATGTTAAACAGCCCTCCAGCTGCATCATTGTGATTGCTCCGCTGAGATTTTGCAGTTTTCTTTATCTAAACACATTCTTTATTAAGATGTCTAACGAGCTCTCTTTAATTACCTCTACCAGAAAGGATGGGTTTTTTTCCTCTTTTTTTTTTTAACCATCGTTGTTGCAAGTTTCATTTGGATCTAAGCTGCATTTTGATTTAAATCCCATTTAACCTTATACAGCTGTCAAATCCAAGCAGGCTGTAATTTGTTGCACTTCTGTTTTTTTTTTCTTAATTACATTCCGTTCTCTCCAGAAGAATGAAACTTTAATCCTTTAAGCCATTAAGATGCTGGACCGTGGTTGCTCACTCATTGATTTTTGCAGGTGACAAGTGTTAATGCCTTGGCAGAGGTCTGCACTTTCCGAGCGCTCTTGCGGCTTAATGATTTTTGGCACGAGGTCGCGGTATAAGACCCAAATGTGTGACCAAAAACCTCACTTGCTGGGATTTTTTAATTTTGTACTCAGGCCTACCTACCTAGTTCATCATCACGTGACGCATTGCGTGACGTCAACCGAGTGAATAATAGCAATTTTCTAGCTCGTATAAGTAAACGTTGCCACATGCGGCTCTCAGAACGGGACAGACAGGGAAGAGTGTATCCGAGGTAAAACCAAGGTACATTACAGTCAAGTGTGGTAATAAACACTATCCTGCAACATGCCGCGGCTATGTCAATAAATATTTTTTAATCAACATGGCACACGGTAAGGGAAAACAGACATAGGGCCCAAGAGCGCATGGATGGAGTTTTCCTTCTTTTGGTATTTTGCGAGACTTTGCGGCGGTCGAACGGGGCGTCGATCATTTTGCATCAAAATCAGAGCGTTCTGAGTGCAACGTGCCCGAGCACGCTTTGCTTGACATCACGTGAACATAAATAGACCCGGTGGGCCCGATGCGTGATGGTAAACTGCAAGCCCCTTCCCTTGCGGATGACGTAATCGGCCGCGCGTGCGACGAGGACAGTCGGGGACCGTCTTGCGCCCCGATTGTGTTTGTGCGTAAACCCCTCTATCTCTGCACGCGCATTATAATGAAGCGGCTCTATTAAAATATTTTTAAGATGCTAATTTTTATAATCCGTTCAATGAATCGATTTCTACAGTGATTCCAAGTGCTTGTCCCATGCTGTTTTTTTTCTGTATTCAAACCGTATTACTAATGCGATTGTACATGTTCATCTTTGAACTCATTCAGGACCGGACGATTCTAGACCGAATCTGAAAAGACGTTTAAAAACGTCTTTGGGAGTGAATGAGTTAAAATAGGCCACGCTATGCTCTACCTTGTTCCTTCTCAACATGTGTGGTGAGAACAAATTTTGTTGCAAAGGCCCCAAAAAAATAGGATGTCTATCCTATTTTTTTTTTGGTCTCGTGCTTGCTTCGGTTTGGAGCTTGTAGTATTTTGGATGTAATTGCATTTGCTTGAGTTTCCTCTATCCACCGATTGGTGTTCCAAATCAAATGAGATTTCGGAAGTCATTTGCCCAACATTGCTGCATCAATAATATTTTCTTCAAATGCAATTACCTCAGACTGCATCCTCCGTCTTTTTTCTTCGTCTTCTGTAGCTCCCATTCATGCATCTCCCCCCCTAAATCCTTTTATCTCAACTTTTCCCCCTTGCTCCTCTCTGGATTCTTTCACTTCATCTCGTAATCTATTTTAAGTTCGGGACTTGTTAATCGGCCCGCTGTCGGCCTTCTCTTTCTAACCCCCTTCGTTTATTATGACATCGTAACTCCGTAGATGCGATGCGTCACGGATCTTCCCGACTACTCTTTCCTTAACTTCCACCCTGAACTCTGTTTGCGGTTCGTCAGCTGGCTGTTTTCATCAGTGCCATCTGCTCGGCTCTCACCCAACCCATACCGTGGGAAACTCCCGGGGATGCGGACATGTTACAAAGACAACTTAAAATCTCTGAACTGCGAGTGAGTGAGTAAGTGGGGGGTTGAAGGTCTGGAGGCTGTGAGCTCCTACCTCGCGCAATCCTCAGGACTCTCATGATGCGGATGATGGTCGGGTTAATGGGCAGCGAAGCGTTGACCTCGATTTCCTCCAGAGTGATGCCCATGATGGAGAGCAACACGATGGCCAGATCCAGCTGGTTCCACCTACACACATGCAATCACATCATTTTTATTATAAAAAATAAATAATTGGATTAGATAGAAAGAGGACAAACCCTTTCATGCATCGTTAAGGATAACCTGTAACCTGATAACCTTGACAAGCTGTCCGCTGTAGTAACCGCTGATTCCCGAAAGGGTTAAATGGTTTTTTTGTTTTTTAATTCTTGGTTCAGCTGCACAAATTTATTTGGAAAAAACACCCAAATAGTTTATGTGATTCAAGTACGAACAATTTTAGATTCAAGAGTAATAAGCCCAATCTTTATTCAACAAGAATTGTATCCTTTCTATTTCCTAAAGCGGGCCGTTGCGTTTACAGCTGACTGCCTGTTTTCTCTGAACTCCTTCAGAGACACGATGATTGAAACCAGATAAATATGGAAAAAGTTAGAGACGTTAATGGTGGCTCATTGTCCTAATCGGGTGTATCCGCTTCTTGCGTTTGAGCAGATTGTACCAGTTGACCGTAGCTGAAGGCGCTCCGCTCTGGCGAACAATGGACGTGACGTCCTTGTCGGGAGACCTGTTCCAAAAATCACCATACCCAATGAAATATGTGGCCGCACGTGTGTGTTCATGCATCCGTTTTTTTTTTTAGCCAGAGATTTCAAAGTTATGAAATCATTTCAGGCAGCTTGTTTTATGGGCGTTCTATGAGGTGTTTTTTTTTTTTCATACAGGCTTCAACAATCTTCTGATGAGCTATTGAAAAGAAAAATTAAGTTACAATCAATCTGTTCGAGTCATGTTTTCAAGCGAAGCGCTCGGACAAATCATCACATCCATTCAGGGGTGTCTGACGGCTAATTCAAATACTAACTTGTCCTTAAAGAAGCGTCGAAAGCCAAAAGCGACCAATTTGAAGACTGACTCCAGAACAAAGATGAGAGTGAAGATGTAGTTACAGATCTTCAATGCTTCATCCAGTTCCTGAAGATTGAGAAAAGAAGATGCGTATTATTCCGTCTAGCATGATCCCAAAGAAAACAACCTTTTAAGTCTGACCCAGATGTGCCGCAAAAACCGGGAACCATAATCTGCAGACATCACTGGGAAGAATGATTGACTGTTTGGTCATTCGTATGTAAAAAACAAACAAACAAACAAACAAACAAACAAAACTGACCACTAGCGAAGAAAAAGTGATCGACCTCGAGACTTAATACTCCCTGGTGGTATTCCTTCAACTCGCAGCTAGTTCCTGTTTATGTTCGTCTAACGCAGACACCATAATTTCTGTGTGACAGCTGACGTTTTGTTGTATGGTGAGTTCACTAGTTGTAAAAAAACTAAAAATACAATTTTTAAAAAGCCTTCTTTTGATGCTTGCTCACTTCGAAAATCAATTGGCGAGTTGACTATAACCATTGTAAAAATGGGAACTGGAGACTTAAATATGAACTACATGGAAAGTTAGATATTTTTTTTAAATAAATGACAGCCATCCTCAATGCACATGCCTAAACCCGTCCGTAAAGCCAAAATTATAACGAATCCTGTCCTGGGTGGGGGGAAGGGGGGGGGGGGTGATTCCTTCACATTTTTAAATGTACATTTTCAGATTAAAAAAAAAATCTTTATTTAGATTCAATTTGGCTGTCATTTCATGCGATGGCACCTTTGTTTTAGGAGATGGTAAGGGCTTCATTTTAAAAAGATGACACAATTGACCACCCGAGATGAATTTAAAATGATTTTTGGGTAACGCGCAAAAAATAAAACAAAACGCACAAAAAAAACTGTCAATCTGTCAGTCAAATATTTTAACGAATGTGTCGGAAATTTCTGAAGTATCCAACTAGGCTGTACATTATCAGAATTTTTGAGCCAATTGATCAGTTATTAAAAAATTCTATTTACTGTACAATCAACACCCGCTATTAAAGGAACCCGCTTGGCGCACAAAAAGCCAAAATTTTTATATAATAGATGCCCTCTTGAAATGCATTGTGAGAAATACTAACAATTAACCCCTGAGATTTTTTCTCCAAAATGCTGATAGACATTCGATACATGGAAAGTATTAGACTCACTCCAGCTATGATGTTACACAAAAACACCACCCAAATTGAGCAGTTATGACCAAGTTGGAAGGATCCTTGGCAGTGATCAGTTTTGACATGATTACCGCACTTTTCCTCCCGCACCACATCTGACCTTTGGCTGCTGGTAGTGCTCCATGGACATTGTGATGACGTTGAGCCCTATGACGATGGTGATGAAGAGATCCAGGTAGTGGCTCGTGCACATCTTGTGGATAATCAAACGGGTGGGGGAGTAATCGGAGTAGTAGGGCTTACTCTGAGCTTCTGTTGAAAATGGGGTTTGGAAGGGGTGGGGGCGGGGTGGGGAAAGGGTACGTTGAAGGAGGATGGGGAAGGCGGCATTCATAAAGTGAGATAGGAAGCAATACAACGGCACGCTGTAAATTAGACCTGCTGTGTTATGAAGCGCGCTGTTCAATCTGGGGGGAAAAAAAAAGTTCAGTTAGTGGTCACGCAAATATGCATTACATCTGATATCCACAAATTTGCAGACGAGTGGGGGAGATCAGTCACGGGGCAGAGCATAGAGATATTTAAGACGACCTTCCCGTGGCTGGCTGGCATGAGCGTTCCGATGAGAAAAATCCTTCCCACGTGACGTGAGCTACATGGCCTTGCTCGATAGGAGTGATTGATTTTATAGAGAGTGGCAAAGTAACGCTATATTTGAACGGGAGGTTTCAACAACTCTCACTGTGTCCCTCTGATCATCCCCTCTCTTTTTTTTTTTTTAACATCGCCTTTCTCAAGATAATGACCTAAAATGGGAGAGCGGGCCAGATTCATTTGCTGCTCAATTCTTGCCGGCACCCGGTGGGGGGTTGGCAGGATGAACCTCAATGAGGAAGGGAAAGGTCACTTGACCTGTCAGTCACTTCATCGCGCCATCGGTGAAAGGGAGGACAAAAGAAAGCTATAGCAGCTACAGTACAACGGAGCAGGGAAGGAGGGGTAGGGGAGGGGGGTCGAAAAGTTGATGTGAAATACAAGGTGTGTCAGAAAAGACCAATCACAATGAGCTTTCTCTTCCTCTTTGCACACATTTTAAACCATCTTCATTGATACCAATACAGTTAAATTTTTTTTTAAATAGGCGACTCAACAGGACAAACCATTAGAGGGGCGCTTCGGTTTAATTATGGCTCTTCTATTTGTTTTTTTTAACATAACAGGACAAAGTTTGTTCTAGGTGACCTTGCATGAACATACTTGTTTATTTTCCACGGCTGCTCATGTCAGTTATTTTCTACATAGTTTGCTCTATTTATAAATCGAAGATCCCCTTGCTGATGGTCTGCCTTACGGTCATCCGCAGAAAAGCACTTGGCGCATCATACGGCTGATCCAAAAACAACTGCAAGACCTCAACGTTCTCTTAATGGATTTCCCACTTCTGTCCGGTTGAACCCGACAGGTGTCGTGACTGAATGCTTGAGGTGGACCCGGTCTGGAAGTTGCTTTTGGATGTGATCGCTCTCCAAAATATACTCCGTATATTTCCGAGAGAGTCTTTTTTTTTTTTTTGGGAAATACAGACACAGTAACTCTTACTGTGTTTTGGGACTGATGAATAAAGAACAGCACAGTACAGCAGCGTGGCTATACTGTGACTGTGCGGGGTGAGCGTAGGTTAGGTTGGTTATGCGGCGTATGGCTCTGGAACATTAGTGCACGTGCCCCCGAAATGGGGTGATCATATGAGAGCGCCGAGAGAGGGTTGAGGGGATGTGGAAGTCGTGCTCGTCGATATCGAGTTAGATTCTGATCATGAAACGTAAAACTATACAAAACCGGTATGGCTTTGCCGAAGCTCCTCCAAATGTGGTACTCATTCACTCCCAAAGACGTTTTTAAACGTCTTTTCAGACTTGATCTAGAATTTGCTGGAACCGAATGAGTTTAATAAAAAAATTAAATAAAATAATTAAAAAAAAAACATGCTTTGGAATGAAATGTAATGATAGTCATGATATGATAAGAGGCGGGCATGTAAAGCAGCGCAGCGTAAAGGCAGATTCAAAGCGAAAAGTCGATGTCGTATCAGAGATTTTTGGACTTTCTTGTTTCTTGCAGCTGCTTTTATGCCTCTTTTCGTCGTGGTGCATGGCTCTGGAATAAAACCTTTATACTCTGTGTCTGCCTTCAGAGTCCGAGTCTGGCAAGGCTGGTTTGAAAATCCGGCAAACACAGAGTCGAAAAACAACTGTTGACGGGAACATTCATGGAAAGACAATAACATTGACAAAAATAAATTAAAAAACTGGAATTCCAAAATGCTCTGCTGCCTTGCTCGATAAATGTCAAAGGAGGAGGAAACACCTACAAAGGGAGAGAAGAAAGGACACCAAATGAGAAAACGCCGTCACCGGTCATGACTCAAAGTGGAGAGGAGCAGCAGAGCAAATTGTTGAGTCCAGAAGGGAAAGCGTCAAAGAAACAAAGACATAGAATCAGTCGGACATAAGGCGTGAGAACAAACACTCAAACATTTTACGACACACACACACAAATTGTGCCATCTCACGTGGTTGACACGCTCGCACTCTCCCCTGATCCACGTACCGCTTTCACACACGTCAGACACGACACACGTACAGTACACGTTAGGCTGGTTTTGCATGGCAGACTGACACCTCTTTCTGAGTCATACTTGAGCAATGAACCGACTGAAATGTGAGGTTGGATGGCAAAGGAAAAAGCGACTCGGCGGCATGAGCGGAGGGCGGAGGAACGAGGATAGCAGCCATGACGAGGCATAAAACAATGGGAAGCCCTTTTTTTTTTTTTTTTAACGGTAATGGTGTGACTGCCTGCACTGGACACATACAGTAACTCATTTCAACCAGAAGTCACTTACCCACAAACAAGAAATCATCAATCCATGACTTCTTCATATCATTTAAGTCGCTTCGCAGTGATGGCGGAATTAATCTCAATGGTCAATTTTACAAAGTTGACGATTGAAAAATTTTGCTTAGTTGTCGGCCGCACGATTAGAAACGTCAATTTTGCACCGTCATGTTTTTATTTTTTGAGGCATGGTGGTAAGAAAAAGAGATTTTTTTTTTAATACTGCTACCATCGAGTTAGCCATTTTGTTTTACTGTTTGACAGGTATGAATTAAGACCTTGATGTCTTCGGCACGGTAGCCTGAAACTCATGAGCGTTTTAATACACTGAATCGTACACTGGCGAGTGTTCTCACAAGAGTTTCAAATGAGTTTTTTCTTTTTTTTTTTCTTCTTTCTACCTACATTCTTGCTGCTGGAGGCTGCAAATTTCCCCAGTGTGGGACAAATAAAGGATATCTTATCTTATTATTATCTTATTGATTTTGCGATGGGAAGTCATGTTCTATCATTAGTTGAAATTCCTATTGAATCAAATAATGATGATTTAAAGAAAAGAACACCTCCAATAACTGCTTTCATCGGCAAACCTTTGTTCTTGATGATGTGATTTTTAAGGGAGGTGTTTACACATGCAGAGATTGCCAGGTTCAGAATAGATTTAAATAAATTGTGTATGCAAAAAAAAATAAATAAAGTGTGACGCTTAAATATATTGACATTTAGAATTAGTTAGCTTTAGTACGAGCATAATGTTTGGGGGAAGTAAAATCCTAAGAATCTGATATTCTATTTTTAGAACATCAAGATAAAGAGCCATCGCCCATATTGGTCTAAATCGTTGTCACTTCAAAGATAAGTCTGTCACTTTCACAATGGGGGCGAGGGGGACCAAACTCTTTAGTCAGTCCTGCCAATAGTAAATATATTTACTGCATCCAGAAGAATATGAGCCTCATGAACTAATTTCATTGATATTACATCAATATATCACGTGGCCGAGTACGACCCTTTCTATGCCTCTTTGGAACGCTGAAATGGTTTATTGTCGAGAAAAATGGAGTGCGAGACTCTTTCACCTTCTGGCAACCTACCAAGCGAGGACAGTTTAAAAACTCTTGTTGGACCTGCTCCATAAAACGTCCTACACTCTCGAACAAGTTTACGTTGCACCTTGTGGCATCGACATTACGCACATTACACTCCACCGAGTCGATATTCGTACCGTGTTGAGAGACTTCTGCCGCCTTTCCTCAAGTCCCGGAAGAACCTGTGCCATAAATTACGTGTCCCGTGAAGGAATGGGAGGCAGAAAAAAGTCAATGCGAAACTTCCAGTTTCTATTTATCTCTATTAGCACTGACCCAGATTCAGTTCGAAAGCATGTGTGTGTGTGTGTGTGTGTGTGTGTGTGTGTTTTATCAGACTGTGCAATTGTAGTTTGAGAAAAAGAGAGAGAAAGAGAAAAACAGTTGGGGGTGGGACAGAAAGAATGACTAGATAAACTACAGTTATACATGGACGAATGCCTCCATTTACATACAAGTGCATGCAAATGGGTGTCCTAGTTATTTGCCATTTCAATTGCCCTGATTTTTGGGGCGGCCGTGGCAAAAACCAAACCCAAGTACACACTCCAGCATTGATTTTTTTTTTTTATATATTACAGGAATATTGCATGTGCCCTGACTGGCCTCCATAAACGCATTGAAAGGGACTCTAAATAATAATAAGTACATTTCTTTATCGTCTAAAACATCTCAATGATAACTCGCACATATTTCCTGGCTTGCATTTCTCTCCACGGTGGAATGTGACGACAACATTTGGCGTCAACTGAAATCAAAACGTCACCGTCGAAAATGGCACCTCGAAGGTGATCGTCGCCCTGTTCTGAATAAAGGTGCCGACACGCACGACACTTCAAATACTTTCCGTTCCGCCGGTTCAATGACATGTTTCAACGCTTTGGCTCCTATAACAATTTCCAAAGAGCGCGGCAATCGTCGTTTGATCAGAACCGGCGCGTGCTGTGGTGAAGTGGACGGTGGATGGTTCGCAGACAGTGTTAGAGAGCTATGAAAGACAAAGTCACGACAGGAAAAAAATAATAATAAAAATTTAAAAAAAAGCAAACGGCTGATGGGAGAGAGGCAGGAGGGCGGGGAACGCGTGATGGGACCCTACCTCCCGTGATTACTGAACTTAGAACCTTTGCCGCCGTGGTGGGTGGTGGTCATGGTCGGTGGCATTGCGAGGAGTTTTTAAGGGACAAAAACAGAGCATGCTGGGAAACGGGGTACCTTTTAATGTGCCTTCAGAGAGGGCCCAACTCACCCCCGGAACCATTAAATCTAGAGGAACGAGACGATGTTAGTCGGGAAGCGGGAGAAGGAAGAAAGAAAAGGAAGGGACAGATAGAAGAGAGGCGGCGAGAGAGAAAGAGGGAAAGAGGGATGGAGTAAGACCAGAAGGAAGCAGTGCAAGACTCCGGCTGGTTGACGGGCCTCTCATTTTGTCTTTCCAGTGATTCTGAGTCCAGTTCTTTGGATTACCACTAACCTCTTAAGTTTTTTTTTCTTATCCGGAGACGACGAAGGAAGAAACTTCTTACCTCATAGCTCAATACACGCCCAATAATAATAATAAAAAAAAAAAAAAAAAAAGGTCTGGAAAAGGAATCAGCAAACCAACGTTGCCACGATACCAAGGAGGGATGAAGTACACGAACGTTTTTGTGTCGTTTGTAAACGAACCAATGGGTCTCCTATTTATGGAACGTGCGAGGGTCGGGTTCGTTTGCCACCCCCGACGATCGGAAATTTTCATCTAAGAACATGAAGTCATCTGTATTTCTCAAGGGAGATGCACGTACGTCGTAACGAATCATTTCTTCAGCTTTTCGGACACTCGAGTCCACTGCTCCTTTGTGGCTATGTACCCAACAAGCGCCTCTGGATCTTTGTGATTCTTAGACAGGCGCTTTTCAACGCTAGCGGACGCCGGCGTGCGTTTTAGGTTTAAAGAGGCAGTGGAATTACACCAAACCGCTCAAGCAGTATGTCATCGACTCCTCTAATACAGCCGAAGGGGAGGGGGGGCGGGGCTAGTGGTGATTTAGCCTCCAAATGTCTTCCAGTGATCTAAGACCGCATCTTTCGAGCTTTGTTTGATCCCCGCCCCGGCGGCTGTACTAAAACAACATGCAAGAAGAGGGGAAGGGAGGGGGTCGGGGGGGCATCTTGTTTTAGATCAGGGCAATTCATGACCGGCGACTCCCCCCTCCCTCTAGCTCTGTAACTTCCATGCAAGCCCCGTCTGTAGGAACACAACGGGCATGCTCCAACCCTAGCATGATGTCTCCAGTAGACAGGCAAGCTTAGGCGGGACGGGGGTCGTCTTTTTCCTCACTCTGCAAACAAGACTCTTTGGTGGGGTAGCTGTCTTTGAAGTCCGACTTCATGATTAGTTTGAAGTTGGAGTTGAAGAAAAAGGCAGCCAGAGTCTCAAAGGGGAGTTTCGGAGCAAGTGACCGCAAGACTGCACGAAAAATAGCCACGGGTCGTGACACGAGAGGGCTTTCGGGAGGGGGAGGGGGGCGGGCACTACCACAAAAAAAAAAATTCTACTTTTGGTGCTAGACCACCAACTGCGTTCATCCGGACTCGGCCAAACCAAAAGGCAAACAGAGAAAAAAAAAGGCTCAGGCTCAAACCAAGCAGGACTCAGAAAGATGTGGAAAGACTACCGACCAGCCAGCTCCTTCTCCTTACTCCGTCTCTTTTTCTCCATGCGTTTCAGTCTCTTCTCCTCCCTGCGCTTGGCCTCTTCCGCCTCCTGGTGGCGCCGACACTTGTGGAAGTTCTCCACCACCACGCCCACAAACATGTTGAGCACAAAGAAGGCCACGATCAGGAGGAAGGAGATGAAGTACAGTAACATCCACGGATTGTAGTTCATCACTGGCTGAAACACATGGGAGGAGGCAACACCGGGGGGGGGGGGGGGGGGGGTTTCAGACACACGATCCATCTCATCAAACACTTTAGGGGACGGATCGGTACCTGTTGGTCGACTCCTACAGCATCTAGTCCATCGTACATAATATCCACCCAGCCGTCTTTGGACGCCAGAACAAATAGAGACATCAAGGCCTGATGACGAGAACGTTTGAAATGGATGAAAAGAAAGCATTTAAAACTTCCCCTCAATATGTCCGACGGTTATCGATAAAGTTCGGACCTGTCCCAGGTTGTCAAAGTTATACTTGTGTCTGACCCATCTGTAGCTGGCTTGTAAACAGTCCGACCTGTTTGTGATGTTCCTGACGTCCTCTCCTTGACAAACAAAGAACTTGCCTTTGAAGAGCTGTGGAAGGGGCACAAGGTCAGCTGAATGGATTCTGAACCCCGTTGGATCTTTGCTATTCAATATCGAGGTTGGTATGAGGAAAAAGACAGAGAAATTAAAGCAATAGACGTTTAATTTGTCATAGTCGCACTGACCTGGACACCAAGGATGCCAAAGATAATGAAGAAGGCACAGCAGATGACCACAATGTTGCCGATGGGCTTCAGTGAAGACATCAGGGTCTCCACGACCAGTTTGAGACCTGGCGCTCTGCTGATGACACTAAAACACAAAGAATACAAGTGGGAACGCGTCACCAACCTGCGGGCCGGGGCCATTTGAGGCCCGCTGGGTGGCATCATGCGGTCCATCCCCTACTTGATGTCAAAGCTCACTTTTAGTGTAGCGTTCACATTTTTTTGTCATTGGCCTGGGTGTTTTTTTTTCCCATGATATCCTTTGGCAAAATGTAATTCTGAATTAACACCGAGTGGAAGGAAAAGATAACCTGTCATCCGGTCCCAGTCACGTCATTTTCAAATCCTTTTTTTTCAGCACCAGGGGAACCCTAATGTGAGTTGAACTTTTTGGAATACATGTAACCCTTTTTTAACGGAATATCGAATGTGACCCGGTCACACCCGGACACTTACCTCCAGCGCCTCCCAAAGGGCGTGCGCAGCACAGCAGATGGCGAACGGCCAGTTTTGATGCACCCAATTTAAGAATGTGGGCAGAAGTTACGCACACACAGTAAAAATTCAAACGACCTATCACCTTTGCGTCAGAAAAATCCAATCCCAATATCACCGCTATGTCAAGCATGTGCCGTATCCTTTGAAAATCCACGCATAACAACACTGACACAGACAGTACATGGTATTGATAGATCATTAGATCACGTGGAAACAAAACAAAAGGCGCAAAGACAAAAAAAAAGGCTTGGGTTGCTAATCTGTACAGATCTTTTCTTGCAGGCTTTGTTCTTGGAGCATGTTTTCCCCGGAGTAGACGTTTGAGCGAACGGAGAGTCAATAGCGCATTTTGAGAGGACCTTGCTGAATTAAGAGTCAGGGCTGACCAAGGCCACTGATCGATCGCAACTGATCGGAGAAGAGCGAGCCGATGGCTGTAATGTCATCGGTTTGCACTTTTGAGTTCTTTTGAAGCGTGAGAATGCGGCACAGTTTCCGACACGCGGCGATCGATGCGATCGCAGCCACGTGCTAACGCTACCGACTTTCTCAAGAGCTATTTATGACCGATTGTAAAATGAACGATTTAAGTTGGAATAGGATTTTTTAATTGCCGGAATAAATTACAAGTCGAATTAAATTGGACTGAGCGTTTGAAGACGTTTCATTTCATTTCATTCAACCGATTAACCAAGAACTGATTGATCGCCACGCAGGACGGCTAGAGCCGGAATCGAACCCTGGACTTCTGCACTGTGAAGCGGACGTGCTGCCCGATTTTCAAACATTTTTCATTAAAAAAATGATGTGATCTATTCCAAAAACATTTGAGTGTCCGAAAGCGGAGGTACTCTGAATAGTTGGAAATGTTTTTCATCTCTCTGCATCTGTCGGCATAATATCGTAATTCACAATGTGCTCTTACTCTGCGAGCGACACAAAAAGAGCAAGCGACAGGCTGCGCACACTACCTTCTCTCCTCCAGCTGCACCTCCTTTACACCGCCCCCCTCCCAAAAAAAAAAAAGAAAAAAAATTGAGACCAACAAGTGGGGCAATAAGAGGCTCGCTTGTTCCCACAGTGTAAACACTGGATGTAATTACGCGACTCACTCAGCAAGACAGAAACAAGAAAGGGAGCAAAAGGAAGTAGGGCGAACGGCTCGACAGAGAATCCAAAATGAAGCGGCTGCTCGTTTCCCTTCAAAATAAATAACTAAAATTCTCCTTGATGCATTCTATTGTTCAACTTCCCTTGGTTCGCCGTTGTGACACCAATCTCAGCTGTCAAACTTAGGCCCTGTGCATTCTTCTCAAGGAGGAAAAAAACAATTTCCTGTCACACACAACAGAATTGTGTCATGTGTGTGCCTTGTAAATTTTTTTTTAAAAAAGTAGTTCAAAACGCAAGACGGCAAACACATTCAGCAGTGACATCATCATCAAGTGACGGATGAGCTCAAAGGTCGGACCGAGAGGGGTTAACTGAGAGGGGGTTGGGGGCGGGGATTCTCTCAACTGTTTGTCAGCACCGAACTTCCAACAACAATACAACCGCGCTTTTTTGGGCCAATCTGCCCGAAGTGACAGCCGAGAAACCGAATGATGAACGGCGCGGTTGAGTTGGGAGCCTCTCGGCTCGTCTGTCGATGCGATGTCGGCGGCGTTGAGTGACATGCGATTACAATCCGGTGACGCGGGGTTTTAATTCCCGACTTCGCTTTAAAGACTTTGTCGCTGACTCGGAGGCTGATGGATGGCTGTGCGCGCGCGCGTGTTCACTACAAGCAGGTGCATCGTATTGTCAACAGCAGAGAATGAGCCCCTTGCGGAATTCTGAACGACTGCAAAGGCGTCGGGAGAGCGCCATGGTAGAGTACTTTGGATTAGTACCCAGGTTATACACCCCCTGAGATACCGGATCTGCTTTACGAGCCTGTAGTTATTAGAAATCATGCATTATTCACTCAGAAAAGCGCATTTGTTGAGCGGCATCGAGGTTTAATGGGGTTTAAACTTTGTTTTATGCTCCACCTGACCACGCAGTTGCAGAATATTGGTTTAGTCGGTTTTTACCAACTATAATTAACTCATTCAGCACCAGCCAATTCTAGACCAAGTCTGAAAAGACGTTTAAAAACGTCTTTGGGAGTGAATGAGTTAAAACACACAGTTGGGATGAATCATAATCTGAATGCGGATTTACGTTTTAGAATTGGCCAATGATATACATTAACATGACCAAGAATTGTGATATTACAGAGACCAGAAAAAAAAAACAAAAAAAACAAAAAAAACCCCCCAGAAAAATAAAAAATAATAATAATAAATAAATAATTTTAAACCCAGCGAATGAATTCTCTTACATTGATAGTTCAGGGCAACGATTCTGCAGCTGGAGCAAGAAGTAAAGGCGAGTATGAAAGGTAGGCCGGACAAAAAGCTTCCCAATATCGGAAGAACTTTGAGCGCATTTAAAATTGATGAATGCGGTCCCGTCTAGTTTCGAGTCATCCGCCACTTCGATTGAGCGCAGTGTAAATCTACTAAACTCCGCTCTTTCCTCTTCATTTATTTTCTGTCCTCTCCTGTTTGTCGCTCCCCGTTTCTTTTTGTCTCTCTCTGCACACCCTCACACAGTCCGCCTAATCCTATTTTACACGCTGCCATCTTGACTTTGCTGCAAAAAGGACAGATCGGCTTCGGCTGAGAGCCCCCCCCCCCAAATTAAACGTTGCCCAATTTTCTCTTGTAAAAGCCACTTTCGAATCTGACTCTAAAACCTCACCAACCCGACGGTAATGCGGCCAGTTTGACTGCCCTCCGGGGATTAAATAAAGCGGAGCACATGCCTTTGGAGAGAATTGTGCAGCCGTCGAAACAAAGTGCTGATCCCGATTACGTGAGTCATCGCCAATTCCGCAAATGTTTACGATCAAAATCATGTCATGTCTCAATCTTCTCGGGTGGATTTATAACTTTAATGTCACTCACCGCAGAGGCCTTAGAGTACGCAGTAGCCTCAGCACCCTGAGCATGCCCAGGATCTTGGTACCCGAGTTGGAAAAAAAAGAGACCAGGATGTCGATAACAGAAATCATCACTAACATCCCATCCAGAATGTTCCAACTGCTTCTGAGATAGGCCTTGTCGCCAAAGCACCAACCCAAAGCTACAATCTGGACACAGAGAGACAGAAGGACAGATGATATGCATAGCAAATTACAATATGTTCGTAATAAGGAAACAATTTATTGATTTTTTTTTTAACTGCCATTGACGTCTATAGAAGTCAAAAGGTCCATTGTTTTACCGTGGCCTAGCGACGGGGGAGTTTCAATAACGCTTGTCCTCATTTTGCACTTGCACAACAACGTGAGCACATCCACTAATGAAACAACATCGCTCACAAACATGGCCTAATATCCAGCAGCGAAAAAACAAACAAAAAAAAACACGACACGGTAATTTACGATGACAATAAGCGACGAGGTAACCCCCTCGTTAAAAGTCATACATAAAAAGATCAAAGACGTATTGGGCCTGTACGCTTTAAAGGTACTCCCTCTTTTAACAGTTATCCTAAGAGAGTTGCGTTGCTTCTTCTCAAGCGCTCATTTATTTACACAGGGCGGAAGCTTTGTATCCTACGTGCGGAGTTTACTGAATTTATCAAACAACTGTTTACTCGCAGCTTGGCGAGAAACATTTATTCCACCCGTGATCCAAGTTAACTTTCTTGGAAAAAATTACAGTGTTGCCCTGACTTCCCCCCGCCCCTTCAACTTTAAACCAGGCCAAACTATTTTTATTCCATCCGTTCTATTGGGAGATGAAATCATACGAGAAGAAAAGGAAGACGACTTGGTATCGTTGTAGTCATCATGGTGCGCGGCAACGCAGCGTATATAGCATATCGTATATGAATAATGTATGACTATCCATCAAAGTGCTTTCCTTCTACTTACAATTACGCACATCTCCGTGGAAATGTTGACTGGTAAAGAGGCGGCATAAACAAAACCGATGACCTCGACAACCGTCTGATTTCACCCTGTTGCTTTGACGATAAGGAAGAAAACTCCAATTGAGGGCACCCTATTTAGATTACAAGTACATTCATAAAGGTGAGACGGTGGGCACACTACATCAAGCTCGACCTTTTTGAAAACTACACTTGGCAAATTGATACGTTGCCATTCCCAACCGGAAACGATCATAACTCAAGTTGAATGAAAAATAAACTCCGATTTAGGTTGCGGGAAGACACAGATGGTGTGTTTTGCTACTACTCATTCAGAATCACTTGACAAGTCGAACTGTGTGTATATTTTTGCGAGTGAGTGCTCAGGCCCAATATTTGTGTGCCAAGTAATCACAGAGGGTCCAGAAATAGAAATTAAAGGCAATGAATGAGTGACGCACAAAAAGTTTGACAAGATGAGCCATTTCCCGGCAAGGCAGTCCGATGTGAGGAAACGGCACTGACGGCGTTTCTGCAGTACCCTAATCTTTCCCTGTTGCGCTCTTTACAAAAACATACAGGTTTTGTATGTTTCAGCAGATAAAAATTCAGTCAGTGATGTAAGGAAAACCGCAAATCAGAAAGCTATCATCGCCGTTAACCCTTTCCTGCACCTTGTAACCTGATCACACGATAACATGTCCACTGCAGTAACCGCTGTCCCCGAAAGGGTTAAACTATTGCTTATTTGTATCGATCGATGATAGAAAAAGACAGACGGATTTACCTTGATGGTCATCTCGGTCACAAAGATTGCTGTGAAGATGTAGTTGGATAACGTGAGGAAGATCCGTTCCTGTCAAGAGAGAGAGAAAGAGAAAAAAAAGGAGATTACCGTACTGGCCCGAATATAAGACGGCCCTGATAATAAGACGACCTCCTCTTTTTCAAGACTCGAGTTTGAAAAAATACTTTTTGAACACCAAATTAATTTTTATATAGAAAATAATTACAGTACATCTGAAACAAATGATTCTAAAAATATATTTGAGAGGACAAGCATGTTATTTTGCCTCATTCAAATCTTAATATATGAACATTTAAATTTGTCAACTAAAGTGCAATCGCATTCGTAAATGAATGGCTTCTGGTTTTTGAAATGTAAATGACATAACTTCTCCTCAGCTGCCGGTTAACCTGGCCGATCTTCGATCCGCTTTTCTCCAGATCGCCAAGTTTCTCCATTTTCTGTTATCTCTTCTATTATTTTCTTCTCTTCTCTTTCTGACCGCTATTTTTTTATTTTTCTTCTTTGTGCTTCCGCTATTTTGATTTTCATTCTTATACTTCGTGACAGGGGTTCACTTTGGCCTGGGGAGTCAAGTTCAGCATTCACTTCAATGATATCTGGCGCCATCTAGCGTCGTGAATGGGTATAATGTCTAGACCCCGAATATAAGACGACCCCCACTTTTTCAGTCTTATTTCAATGACAAAAACATTGTCTTATATTCGGGCCAATACGGTATTTATGTACAGTTTTAAATAGGTCGAGCCACATACTGAATGGAGAAACCCCATCTCGCTCGGGCATCCATTGCGCTAACAAATTATGGCTGCTAGAAAAGGGCAAAACTTGATTTACCCTTTCCACTAATCTTGACTCTCCATGCAAAATGTGGAATTTTGTTCCATTTATGTTTACAATGCAGTGCACCCAAGATTGCCTTCCTGCCTCCGGGCACCGAAATGACGGTGGAGTGGGATGGGAGCTTTTTTTTTTTTTTTTAACTGCGCTCCAAAAGTACAAAGTGCAAATAAGACGCCTTTCACAAACTGCTTATTTAATGCGATTCCTTTTGTATCTGGAAAGACTCCGTGACCCGAGCTGACACGTCTGCTTCGCAATGTCCGCAAGTGCGTGTAGGTATCGCCTTTCCCACAGCCCCCGTCGGCCATCGCAAATGCTCGGAGGAAAGCAACGTCACGCGCGCTGACACAGACCGCGGCAGTCCCGCTTCAGACTCTGGGAATGTTAGGCATGACCTAAATGGGAATACTTGCTCGCTAAGATGACTCGTACATTCCGGGCTTGGAAAGCAACCATTCATCTTAACGCTTCTAGCATGTAAGAATGAGGAATTGATTTATTTATGAAGCGAAATTGGAATCTAAATAAAGCAAGGCACTGAAAAAGAAGCGGGAAATACTGAATTGCGGCAAACTGATGTAAAAAGGATGAACAAAAAATTCTGAAAGAAAGTGTCAAAAGGTCAAGTCGAGGAGGAGGAGGATGGATAATAGCCGGAATCGGCTGCTACCAGGAAGTCATTCACGATTTTTAAAAGAGCGTCTCTGTACTGTGGCACAGATGGAAGCCGGGCTGGAACTGCTCATATCAATCATTGTGAAACACATGAGTCTGGACCCTGTGCTGCCACTGCTTTTTCCAATTACTTTCGAGGGAAATGGCAAGAAGGTTCAATTAAGTTGGTGGGGTCTGAGCCAAGTTTTTATTTTTTTTTTTGGGGGGGGGCTATCCTTGTTCTACTGCGGCAAACTTGAGAGATGAGAGAACAGAACCAGACGAATGGGAGGAAGGGCATTTACAGTCTCAGATGTTCCAGGCGAGGGAATACCATGTCCAAAAATGTTTGTCTTCATGGTGGGGGGAGGGGGGCCCCTCACATAGATCTGTTTGCCACGGGTGACCCTACCAGCGACGTAAAGCCCCACACAACTAGGCTCAAAGGAAGCACAATGTTAAATCCCACATGGAATTTGTTTCCGACGGATGCTTTCAGTCCGGTACGACGCGGCGATAGACTATCACGATGAAGTGCTCATTTTAGCTCGACCCGGTTTTGAAAGGCGATGATGACTTATGGGCAGAGTTACGAAGCACCATAACTCACTTCCAGAGGGCAATCGGCTGCAATTGCTCCAGCTTCAGTCTGGTAAGATTTCAAATATCATCGACGGACCGTCCTTTTGCTGAGTTGGAAGTCATGCATAATAAATGGAATCATCTTCCCAAGCGCTTCCTCTGAGCTGGATGTTGACCGCATCAAGTCAACATCGAGCAACTAGTCGCGAGACGGGAATCTGATTATCCCGACGACGTCACGCATTTCGACCAACATTTTGATTCCAACAAGATTAATGGCGACGACCTTTCATGACATGAATCTAAAAATGTGTTCTATTTTGTTTGGTGCGCATCGCGGCTGAGTTCAAGCAGACGACTCATCCATTATACATGTTTGGTTTGACCCAACCAAAATATAATAGAAAAAAGAAATGGATTTCCGATTGGCATCATTAATCTATTAAAAGCCGTACATAAAACAGCTCAGGCCATCCTCGCCCGTGCAAATGAGATTTTTTTTTCCGACCGAGTAATGCGAACGTGTCAGCATCACTTGGGCTATGGACATTTGTGTAGTTGCAGACAAATCATTTGCATAAGCAAATGCCTTTGCACTGATGTGCCCCGGTGGCGTTAAGGGGGCAGCTTCCGTGTGTTAAACATCCCTTTTCCTGGACATTAGCCACGAACGGCGGCACAAAGATAATTGAATCAGTTAAGACGGCACAGTCTCCTCTGCGGCTTGCCAACAAAACGAGCGCAACGGCGCGATCTGCCGAACACCTCGCTCAGTAGGGAGAACAATAATAATCACGGTGATAATTATTGTGTTTATGTACAAAACGGCCAGTCTGCGTTCTGCGACTATTGCTAGAAAAAAGAAAAAAAGTGAGGAAATTAGGTGTAACATAACATAAAGATTCCATTTTTGGGACGTACTTATATTGCAGTAAAAATGTATGTAGCCTATAGGTGCCCAATTTAACCACCCACCGAAATTCAGAAACACCCCTTGATAAGTTTGAAAAGAACTGATCAAATTAAAATATGGTGCGCTCAGTTGCAAAGAATATTTGCCCGCGGCGTCAAAGTTTGACATTTTGATGATTCACCATGAAAAGGGCTGAATTACAAATTTACATGATGATGGAATTTGGTAGCCGTTTAAGTCACGTCATATTAATTTCCTCCCGGGGTACAAAGAAATTCCGGGTCAGGATGAAACCCCCCTCCCACCCCCCCGTCACATGAGTATGGATGACTTTTCAAATGTTTTTCTTTCTTCCAGTCGATATCACTTTTCACGCTGACAGTTTTACGCGGTCTTTGTCCAGACTCACGGCACTGGCGGGGTCGATGCGAGGCCGCTCCATCGCGATCGTAATGCAGTTGAGGAAGATGATAACCAGCACCACATGGTCGAACATCTTGTGGTTGATGATCTTGTTGCACGCAAAACGAAACCTGCGGAAAGGCAACAGCGATCAAATTTAACGACATGAACAAAGAGATTTATGAAGATGAGGATATCCAATCATGTCTGATCCACCCCCCCGCCCCCAAAACCAGAGCCCGTGGACACAAGAATGTCTCGCAATTTAACTGCAACAAATCTGCTTTGCTGTAAGTGTACATTGACGTACAAAAATGAGGCTTAGATCTGCATGTATGGCTTTATTTGGCAACAGAGACACAATTATCGTAGTTGCATCTGTGGCGCTTTGCTGGCATTCAATTTGAGGACCTTTGTGGGAGCACTTAAGGTGGTTTGGTGAAATACACCAGGTGGAATTTTCTTTGCTTCATGTTTCGTTTGACAGGAACTTTCAGTGGAAGTGGAAAGAAACACATTGAAGTCTCTTTTTTTTTTTTTGCAAAACTGCTGCATGTTCGCTGCCACCCGCTTTACTTAAATTTCTTTATTTTGCTTTCATTTACATTTCGGGCTTTCAAGTATCCATTCGGCGACATCAACACTTTCAGGGACAGCGGTTACTATAGTGGACGGCTTCTCAGGTTCTTCTTATTATTAAATCATACCAGTCTAAGGCACTCATCCCCCAAAAAATCCTTAAGCAGGGCCCAAGTAATCGAAACGTTGCCATGAAATGTTGCTGCCACCGAATTACTTGTTGCAAACTTCATCCTCCGCACCACCGAAACATGCAGCGGGTACGGATGGATTAAAGCCCCCAGGAGGGGGGAGGAGGCGTGAAGGGGAGGGGAGGGAAAGAGGGCAACGGATTCTGCGCGTGACTGAGATAACACGCGGCACGTTGCTCCTGCTAACTCATCCCCTGACGTGGCGGAAACGGACGGATAAAAGATGCTTCTGAAGTCAGAATTTTGGAACGGAACATAAAATGGTTTGGGGGGTGCCGGCGGTGCGAATAAATAAATAAATAAACGGAACGCCGTGTGCTCTTTGAAATCAAAAGCGCACGATGTCAGTCAGAAGCAACGCAAAATCCCCTTCTTTGTCAAGTGGAAGGCTGAGTTATCAGCTTTTCCCCGCATTCAGAAGGAGTTTCCTTTAGAAAAACAGTCAACATGCCGAAGGATTCTCAAAGATGTCAAGTTTGTACTACTTCAGCGCAAACAACGCAGCTGAGGATAGAACAGAGTAGAAAATGTGCAGACAATACAATACAATACATGTGAAATAGGAGGACGAACCTTGACTCCGGTGAGAAGAGGTAGAGCGACCAGGTGTCTCTTTGTCGACACCACTCCGGTTGTTTCTTTTCGAGCCAGCGAAACAATCTGGCAAGACGACCCTGCGGGATTGCAAAGCGTCTTCATTATTCACGGAGTTTCATCAACTCTAAGCCATATTTGCGTTTGAGTGGAATCTGATATTCGTTTACTGTATTGGCCCGAATATAAGACGGTGTTTTTTGCATTGAAATAAGACTGAAAAAGTGCCGGTTGTCTTATATTCAGGGTGTAGACATTATACACATTCACGACGCTAGATGGCGCTGGATATTATTGAAGCGAAGTGAACCCTTCACGAAGAATAAAAATAAAAATCGCGTTAGCACGAAGAATAAAAATAAAAAAATAGCGGTAAGAAAGAAAAGAGAAGAAATAACAGAAAATGGAAGAAATGTAGCGACAATCTGGAAAAAAGCGGGTCAAAGATCGGCCAGGTTAACCGACATCTGAGGAAAAGTTATGATGTAATTTACATTTCAAAATCCAGAAGCCATTCATTTACGAATGTGATTGCACTTAAGTTTACATTATACTTAAATGTTCAGATATCAAGATTTGAATGAGGCAAAAGAACATGCTTTGTCACTCAAATATATTTTTGAGTCATTTGTTTCAGATGTACTGTAATTATTTTCTGTATAAAAATTAATTTGGTGTTCAAAAAGTCTTTTTTCAAACTCGAGTCTTGAAAAAGAGGAGGTCGTCTTATAATCAGGGCCGTCTTATATTCGGGCCAAGACGGTAGTATGGGAGGATGATTCGAAACATGAACATTTCATAATTCGATTCATTTGTGTTGCTGAAATACAATAAAAATAGTTCATGAAGACACGTCACAAGGAAGCAGTGATGGCTCCGATGAAGGCTGAAGTGACGGCAATGTACACGCATGGATACGAACCAGATTGGAGTCGTCCTCAGCGTTCTCCTCGTCAGCATTCTCCTCCAACGAGACATGCGTGGGGGCCAAAAGTGAGGGCGTGCCCTTCCCATTACAGTCGCGATGCTCTGCAGGCCGGAAGGTACCCGGTAAAGGGGGTCTGGAGCTGTGCATACTAGCTGAGCGATAAAGGTATGGAACCTGCATGAAGAGAAGACCAGGATAGGGAACAGTGTGTAAGTATCAAGCGCTAATGGGAACAAAAAACAAAAATTTGAAGCAAAACATCACAACTGATATTTTGGAAAGGTTGTGATGTACCTGCAGGAGGGCATCAGGAGGCAAATCCATGGAGCTCCGCGTCTCCATCGACTCCATCCTCCGGTGACGCGGCTCTCTCTTCGACTGGGACACGGAGTCCGTCCTGGCCGAGGAGGCGTCGTCCTCCTCCATCAATCCACATCCTCCCTCTCCTTCAGCCTCACCTTCTTCGGAGCTCGAGCCACCTTCTTCCGATAAAAGGGACTGTCGCTCCCCAGATTGCCGTTTCTGGCGTTTGAGGGATGGGGCGCGACCGAGGCTGTTCCAGCTCGATCGGCGGCTGTTGCGGCCGCTACTGGTGCTCCGATGTGCATAAGGGGAAGCGCTCCGAGCACTGGCCTTTTGAGTTCATTGAAAATAAGAAAAAACAAGTTTAATACATCTGAGATGTAGAAGTGTGCCGTTTAAAGGGGAAGCCGACCCCAAAATTTTGCCACTTTCAACTGAAAATGACATTGTAGATGCTGAGGGCTCAAGTAACAACCGATCATGGCTGAGGTGCAGGTCCTTTTGAAGTCTATCTTGCAAAGCAACAAAGCTCGATGTGCCGATGTGGATACGCTTGCTTGTTCTCCGAAGCTCTCATTAATTGCTTAGTTCATCTGTCTGTCATCATCTTATCAAAATCAAAAGAAACTGCGTGAATCTGACACAAATGGAATTTGCCGTGGTTATCCCGCCGGGTTCGCTAATTTGTCGCCGTCAATCATTATGACACACCGACATTAATTGAGTGCCTGTCACAAGTCCGTTTACACATTCACGATGCGGACAATTAGGACGTACTGCCTTTACGCCGACAACTACCGATGTGGGGGGAAATGTTAAAGTTGCGTCTGAACATTTTTGTAGCATTTATGATTTGAAAGTGGGTTTTGACATGTGTAAGACACTAACCGTTGACTTGTCATAGGAGGTTGGGTCGATGGAGACACTGCTGCCTCGGCGGGACTCGTAGCTCTGGATGGGGTCACCCAAAATGGGTAACTTCGGTATCGGCATTGGAGTGGCTGCCGTGTGGGTTATCAGCGGAGGAGTCAGGCTGGTCTTCAGATCCACGTGACCATTTACAGGTACTACTGGTAGAAGAGAGAGGCATCGGCGGAATGAACGAGAAACGGAGACTCTAAAATGACACGCGTTATCGGGACTTGAAATTGAATTCATCGGATGGCACGTGCGGTAGGGCGTGTCGTGTTCAGGAAACGGACATTACATCACAAATGCTTAAGGTGTAAGGCAGCTTGAATAACACAAATTCCTCATCGTCTTCCGATGGAATAAAATGTGTATTGGCCGGCGTTTTTCACAGCCCCATTTTGCTTAGCGGAGATGTCGGCGCTGTTGGACAGTCTTCTTTGGCGCGGCTGGATGGACGGCTGAGGAGAGAGGAGCGTCGGCGGGGAGCGCGGACGTGTATTTGTACTCGAGAGTCGGCGCTTGGAATTGAAGCTGATTTACATGGGTACAGAAGTGAAACCGTCTTCGTCAGTGGATGCGACAGTGGATTTGTTCCCTTTCAAACTCATGTTATTTGATGTTACCGCTTCTGTAAAGCGCTTTGTTCTGCAGCTATTGTGAAAGCGCTATATGAACAAAGATGGATTGGATTGGATTTGGTTCTTTCCACAAAGTTAGCAGTTTTAGCCAGACCGGCTGAAGATACTCAGGGGGAGGATGATAAGGTACAGTTGGGAGTTTTACTCCACAGAGCGGCGATCTCACTCGGTTATTCCATCTGCAAGAGTGCTAATTAGAGGGAATCTGAACCGGCGTATGGGAAATTATGGATGAGACTTCTGGACTGGTTTGATGCTGTGCGCGGGGAATGCAGCTGCGATTTATCCATTTGTGTTCATATTGTATTTAATTGAAAGATGTTTGTTGTTTTTTTTTTTCTCTTTCTCCTTTCAACATACATTCTTGCTGCTGGAGGCTGTAAATTTCCCCATTGTGGGACGAATAAAGGATGTCTTATCTTATCTTATCTTATAATCACCCACTAAGGGGAGAGACCGTGACTGATCGCAGCAGACCAAAGGTAACCCTTCACACAGGATATTCTTTGCCTTATTACATATCTTTGACCTTATATTCTGCTCCATCAAAAAAATGATTTATTTTTATTTGTTTACCAGTGTCACAATGTGAGCAATGGATCTGACAAAAAAAACCGCAAGGAGAAAGAGCAGCAATCGTCATTACAATTCCAGATGAGTTTTAAGATCTGTGTCGCTATCGAAACCGCCAGTCCAGTTTTGGGGAGTCAAAACTTAGAACCTATTGTATTTTTTTTATTACTCTGTATTTTGATGGACTCCGACACCACATAAAAGCCGTCGCATAATTTTTCAACATCGCATCGCCTCATCTTCTCATTGACTTGGCCACGGCGCCTTGCTGGTTGTTTTTAAGTTTGGTTGTACTACTGACGACAATACTCGCATTTATTATCCTGGCATTTATTTAGACCGTCACTGACATGAAATGGTGGCGACGCTGCACAAGTAATATCGTCTTGGCTCACCTGCAGAGTCTGATAACTCCCTCTTACTGCCGTTAACATCCTCCATACTGCGTGCGCAGGAATCAATCTCTGA
Organism: Hippocampus zosterae; assembly: GCF_025434085.1. Taxonomy (NCBI): domain Eukaryota; kingdom Metazoa; phylum Chordata; class Actinopteri; order Syngnathiformes; family Syngnathidae; genus Hippocampus; species Hippocampus zosterae. The sequence continues at coordinate 7,170,792 of NC_067457.1, forward strand.
ACCTGATTTAGAAGAGTCACCCTTTGACACACAAACACACACAATTTAGAGGGGAAACCAAATGTGTAGTCATTCGTTTCAATTCAAATTGAAAGTGGGGGTCTGACGTTGCCTCTCGGTGCTGATCCCTGCAGAGCTTTGTTTCGTTTTTCCGCGATTAACAAGCCAGATGTGACCGCGGGGATCAGTCACCGGAGGCGATGCAAAGTCTATAAACGGACAGGTGAAGGCGCCACCCTCCGTGCTCCCAGAGTTCACAACACAGATAGAGGAAAGAGGAAGTTCATCGCTCAACGGCACCGCGGATGCATGCAACATAGTAATGGTGCTGGTTTCGCTGAAAAACACTGAAACACAAAAACGGTAGCATGCAATTGGGGAGGAGAGGGCAATACCTTGACCATGTCACCTTTAAATGTGTTCAATCTTCATATTGTTGACAAAAAGTGTCAAAAGGCCCCCGAACTTGTATTTCTTATGACATAATGTAGGAACTTCAAAATGAGACCTCCATCTTGAACGTTTGCACATAAATATCACATTTTGTTCGAGCAAAACGCAAGCTCAGCGCATTCTCTGGAAGATATTTTATACTTAGGAAGTTTAGAATTGGTTCAGTCACAGGTTAGAGCAAGACTTTTATGTAAGTGAGCCTGAGGATTTATTCACCGCAGCTCTCATCTTGGACAAATTACTTTATTTATCTTTCCCCTGCGTGTGAGAGTACTGCAGTTTCAAATTGTTTTCGGGCTATCGTGGGAAATTGTAGCGCTCATTTACATGTTCTCACTTCTAGTGATTTCCTGATTTCCTTCGATTGGTGGAGTGCGGCAAAATTCGGTGAGGTTTGCGAATGGACCAGGAGCCTAATCAACTAAAGAGGTCCTTGAGACGTTCTGTGCTTGCGATTTTGCTCAAATTTCTGCATCTAGTTAATATAGCATTCTGAGGAAGGGGGGGGGGGGGGGCAGAACAACGGAGGCCTGTCAGGAGCTTAAAAAGTTATTCTTGAGTTAATGAAAAGCACCAAAGATTTTTTTACCATTTAACAATTTAAAAATAATGTTTTTCACCGAACAATACAAAGTGCAGGAACGTAATGGCTGCTCATATGGAACAAAATAAAATAAAATAAAATAAATAATCATAATAATTACCGTCAACTGAGTTTTGTTAGTAAAACCCATATTAGATTCTTACATTTGACTTATTTCGGTAAAGGGGCAGTTGAAAGAAAGTTCTGCCAGCTTGATCTGAGGTGATAGAAACCACATGTCGCAAGTGCACTCTCGGCTGTTAAAATGTGCATGCTTATGCGGAGTCAATGAGTAAAAGAATACAGCTTTAGTTCTTCGCAATGGCTGTACAGAATAATATAGAAGAAAATTAGTCACGTGAAAATTGTAATTCCGTTTCACTAAAATCATCATTTCGGACAGAATATTTGTGCTGTTCGGTGCAATACTACGTCAGCATCCATACATGGTCTACTTTTGAATAGAAATCACAGACCGAGACTTTTTATGAGGTGTAACGGCAATGCCGATCATTTAAGGTTGAGAGTTTGGCGACCTTCGGTTCTTGATTTGCTCACCGCAATATTGAACGACCGTCAAAGCACAAATCACCGTTTCCACTGGCCTTTATAAGTACTATTGCTTAGCATCATTAGCCGTTGTTATTCTATGGTCATTCAGCAAGACAGAAAAACAAATCCCCTTTCCCCATTTGGCTCCTCTGAGTTCGATTTCATGACTCGTGAATGGCGCAATCAGAGCTTCATTCGGTTCGAATGAATTATTCATGACTCGGAGATCATCACTTAGGAGTCATCCGTCGAGGTTGAATAAGCAAGTGGGAAAGGTGGACATGATGTTGGTTTGGTGCACTGGTGGAAGGAGAATACGTATGTGTGTGTGTGTGTGTGTGTGTGTGTGTGTGTGTGCCTGTATGTGCGGTCTTGAGGGAAATCCTTGGTGAAGAAATATTTAGACAGTTTGTTTATCTGCCAATTCGGGCATGGTGGCTGGAGCAGGAGATAAGGCAGACCAGACCTGCTGTTAGATAGCCAAACATTAATAGACACCAGCAGCTCACGGGGAGGATCTCAATTACCTGCTTTCAAAACGGGTTCGACATAGCAAATGGAATGTTGATACAAGGAAGTGTGGTAATTGTTTGTGGGTTTTCCATCATAAGGTTTCTTCCGAAACGGGATGTTGAAACTTTTCAGCCGAGAAGTGGTTGGTGAAGAACTCATAATCGTGTTTTGATGTGTTATTTTCCTAAACTAATTGCGGTACATTTGACTCGTTTACTCAATTCAAATCAAAACTTTATCTAAAGAGTGGATTGTGAGAGTAGAATTTCCTTATGCTAGCTCGCTTAGTGAATCAATGAGCCATTAAGAGAACTGTAAACGCATTTGGCTGGTAGCTTTCAGTTTAATTAATGATGCCCCTCCCCTTTGGCATTGTCAATTGTGTTGGGATTTTAATCGTGGGTTTAGCGCGCAGAGTGACTGAACTATGCAAATTTAATCTTAAATTTACCCGAAAGCGTACCCTAGAACGCCCAATTTTTGCTATCGCGCCGTCTTTTATGTAAACGGGATAGAACAAAATAAAAAATTGAAAGAGCCTAAAACTACTGCAAGTAACATTCGCTTGTACAAGAGTCAAGATTCCGATTTGAATGGTGTTCACTAGAATGATTTTGCTTTTCAAAAAGCACATTTAACAGACCACACTAGGCTCTCTCAAAGAGCGTCCAGAGTTGATTCCCCCCCCCCCCCCCCCCTCTGGATGCCTTTTTTAGTCATTTGTATCCTCTAGACCTGCTGCATTTACATATCCAGGAGTGCGCGGGCCTCCCAGTAAGCTGGCACCATCTCTCCTCTTCACTTTGTCCTAACCTGATATATTAAGAGACTAAGAGGGAGCTTGTTGGCAGCCGACTTTGCTGCAGTGATCTCACCCTCCTTTGAGAAAGAGGAGCTGGTGGGAGGTAAGCAATCAAAGTCGGGTTTAATGCTGCTTTTAAAGATAGGCGGAGTAAAAAAAAAAAACAACAACACGAACACAGTAAAGTGATGCAAATGTTTAAGCACTCTGTTGTTTCTCCTAAACCAAATCAGAGCAATCATTCACTACCCTGGTTAGCGGGATGGGCAGCATGCAGGAGGCGGGGAGGGGTAGAGTACTTTGGGGCGGTACATATCTTTCGGAAAGCCCGCATACACACATATTGGCCGTCCTGTTTTTTGGGCACCCGTGCGACTCCATTTTTTTCTGATAAATTAATCCCGAGAATGGATTCATACTAACGACTACTTCTTTATTATTATTATTCTATATATTTTTTTAAGGATTCAAATTATTTTGTATATCAAACACATCAATGCGCGAAAAATACTCTCCAATAGCCGAGGCTCAATCATTTTGAAAATAATTTTTATATTTATTTAAATATTTTTAAAAAAGTCAACATTTTGTTTGAGAATTGCAGGATAAATCTGTGGTTTCATCTCACTTTTTTCCCCCCTCCTGTCTTTATTGATGTTCCCTTATTTTATCTGGCAGACAGATATTCATTTTTGCAGTGATGACTCATCAAAGCAAGAGAACATATTCCATTCTCCTCTCGCTCTCTTTATGGACAAAATTAACTCTCTCTCTGCAGTTCTCTTTTCCTAAAATGAAATCTGGATTGTATTGCACAGGGGGCGGAAGTCTCGCAAGCCTCTGGTTATAAGACGCATTTTTTTTTTCACAGCACGATTTTCACATTTGCGACAACAGCAATAACAATATTAATAATAATTTGTAGTCGCGGTCGTCATTTAAGAAACTATTGGCATGTTATGTGATGACTGCGAGACAGGAAAAATAAAAATACATATATATATTCATTCATTCATTCATTCATTCATTCATTCATTCATTCATCTTCCGAGCCGCTTGATCCTCACTAGGGTCGCGGGGGGTGCTGGAGCCTATCCCAGCTGTCTCCGGGCAGTAGGCGGGGGACACCCTAAATCGGTTGCCAGCCAATCACAGGGCACACAGAGACGAACAACCACTCACACTCACACTCACACCTAGGGACAATTTAGAGCGTTCAATCAGCCTGCCACGCATATTTTTGGAATGTGGGAGGAAACCGGAGCACCCGGAGAAAACCCACGCAGGCCCGGGGAGAACATGCAAACTCCACACAGGGAGGCCGGAGCTGGAATCGAACCCGGTACCTCTGCACTGTGAAGCCGACGTGCTAACCACTGGACTACCGGGCCGCACACACACATATATATATATATATATATATAAATATTTTTAAAATATATACACACATGTTTATATATAATTTTTTTGGGGTGGGCCAACACAGGCTGTGGCATCGGAAAGATATGGGACCTATTTGCAAAGCCTCTGCGAGGATGGAGAAGGGGAACAGGTAAACGGGGAAGGCAGAGGGGAAAATGGGGGCGGGCTGTTAGTAGACTAAGGGAAGGGCAAGATGAGGGAGCCGCCATGCTTTCCCGTACATACCCCTGCATCTACGGGCAGCTGAATTAGACTCAGTTGGGCATGCAAGTCCTCCCGCTTGGCCACTTCCTACGGTGGAAGTGATTGGTGCAGCAACGCAGGTGAGGGAGTCGCGCATGAGGAAGGGGGGCAGGGGGCGGGGGGGAAAAAAGCACAGAAGTGAGAGGCAACGCAGTAGCGCACAAGAGCGGACACCGAGTTGAAGGAGATTCATTCAGCCTCATCGCAACATTCCGAGGTCACCATGCCGAGAACACATGTCGCGGAGCCCATTTCCCCGTCCCGGCGCATTGTTGACAAAATGATCTGCGCGAGTCCATTCGCAGCCTCAGAGAGGAACAGTGAAGTGGACAGCCACGGCCTGTAATTCCACTCGTTCAAAGAGCAGACATTCAAATGTATGCCTGTAACTTCGCAGCACAGCATCGCATTGTTCAACATGCTTTTCAGCACCCATGCGTCATCATAATGCAGGATTCCAATTCATGTGTGTTAGTTTGCATCTGTACGATGTGTATCGCAACGCACTTTGCTCTTGACTAACACAGTTGAGCTACTCAACACAGAGCTGCCGGGAGAATACGAGGAAAGTGCCACGTCATACATTTCGGTTCAATAACTATCTGAATATCTCCAAAAGATGTTCACATATGCGTTTTGGGGTCTCAGCTCAGGAGCCGTACATCTCTCCAACATCATTCGGCGGCTGGTTACCTAGCAACAGCAACGCGATGGAAGTTTGGCAGTTTAAAAATAAACTTTCAAAGAGGGGCGCGAAGTTAGAAAAGAAAGGAAGCACGGCTTACTGAAGATAAGATTTGAACTAAGGACTGGGCATTTTGCGTTTCATGCACCCTGTAACTGGATAACATAATAAGCCGTCCGCTGTAGTGATCGCTTTCCCCGAAAGGGTTAAACTGAAAAGAGTGCCGATCATTTGATTTTCCTTTGACGGCCAACCGACGAATTACACCGAATGACAATGACTACCGAGCTCAAAGTGGGGAAGGAGAGTTGATAGGAGGTGCTTAAGCAGAAAATGATGAAATGTCCGCAGGCTGTTTTGATGTTTGATTGACCCACTCTGGAGACTGTGGAAAATATGCCCATGGACACAAACATGCACAGCGGAATGACAAATTGGAACGATTCGGTTTCATCTATCGCATAAAAATCAACATCGGTGTCCCATTCTATTTAGCTGTGTGAAGAACTAGTCAGGCACTTCAAGACAGAGAGGACCCCCCACCAAAATAAATAAAATAAATAAATAACCCAGTCTTTGAGATGGCTAACATAGCAATCTTCCTGCTGGGGGGTTTGGGGGTAGATTTACTCTTCATCACTTTCGAAATGTATTTGCAAACAAACCAACCAAAACAGACAAAAACACTTTACCTCCGTTTGGAAGCCTTCAACCAAGATGGCCACCAGCAGGTTGAACAGAACGTAGTTACCAAAAGTCATAAGGGCAATGAAGTAGAGAGCCGCTACCGGAGTTGTGGATGCCATGCCGTTATATAATACCTTGTTCCAGTCTTCTTGGGTTAAAATCTAAGAGAGAGAGAGGGAGAGGGGAGGTGGTGGGGGGCATTGCACAATGAGTTAGGGTGCCATGGGCATAGGCAGCGGTGATGTGCCTCAACCTGACAATCGTTTGCCATTTGGCGTGACTCCCGACAGCGGTATATGATTTTCACCGACATTCATTCTTTAATAAAAACAAAAAAAACGAATTCATGTGCCAAATATATTTTTATTTTTTATTTTTACTGGATAATTTTGTGCTGCTGAGTCTGAAAATAACGGTGATTTATTTGAATTGGCTCTAGTTTTTCAGAGATCATCAATTTATTTGACGAAATTCGATTTAACAGTTTATGAAATGGGCTTTGATCATAATTATTTTATTAATTTATTAATATTATTATTATTATTATATATCATCATTATTTCTGCTTTCGAGTATTTTCAAATTTGTTTACGGCTTACTTCTTTTTAGGCCATTCTCCATTTAATTGCAGCTCCAATTTTGAACAAGTTTGCCGATGCGATGCTCTCTCTTGCCACGGCGAGACTTGAAATATCCCTTCATCCTTGAATTATTGACGCCGACTGTATTCACAGTGACAAATGCTGCGCGTTGGGTATGCGGGGATAATGCATAGATGAGAAGAGCCCAGAGAAAGGCCGTGTCGAGCATGCCCGAAGAGACATGACACAGGAGAAAAAAAAGCAAAAAAATAAAAAATAGCCTACTTGATCCATGTAACATACTTGGGAATGGAAATCCGTTGAACATGAAGAGAAGGCTGATTGATAAAAAGGTTGAGGGGAAAAACAACTACACTTTATTTATTCATGATGTACAGTATATTCTTTTAAGGTCATGTGATAGGACAGTTTCTGTCAGCGGAACGGTGATGAAGGTTGCTCAAAGGCACTTCATCAGATTTGGATTCATGCAATCGCTTGCATTTTGGCATTGAGAAAATGACGACGAGGCTGTTTCAACTGTGTCCAATTGTTTAAAAAAAATAAAATACTAGTAAATCATACCTGTGCTTGTAATTGAGCCACTAAGTACTTATCACAAACAAAGCATAAGCGTTGGCCTACATTATCAGAAGAAATTTTTTTTTTTCTGGATTCACAATCTGCATCATAATGCACCAAGATTTCTCCCATCCCTAACCTAAACGATAGAACAACATGCAATTTCCAGCTAAGTGAGCAAAGGTGCAGAAGAAGAGAAATGTATTTAAAAAAAAAATTAAACTCACTTGGAAAACAGTCACGATGGCCCACAGAAGAGAGTCAAAATTTTTCCTATCCGGTAAGGTGTCACCATCCCGCTCGGAACCAAATTTACAACCAAACAGATGCATTCCCAGAATGCTGAGAGGAGAGCCGAAAGGCGAACAAACAAGAACGGAGTGAATATTAACATCAGACAAAAATAATAATAAAAAAAATCAACTCCAGTCACATAATCAAAATGAGGAACACTGTGGTTTGCATTTTTTTCTCTCTTTTTTTTAAGCTTGCACTGACTGCCAAATAATGATCTTAACACTGATTAGCTGAGAGTCATCTGGTTGTCGACGTTTAATGAGATGCAGATGTCTTCAGCACCATGGAGAGCGCCGGGAAAGATGGTGCATAATTGTCAGTGCAAGTGGAAATGTTAAGGGTGTCTTCATTCATTATTTGACCAAACCATCCAGAAATAATAAATATAGACGCACAACCTCTTATTGAACCTTTTTTTTGTCATGTTTTATGACAATGCGAATTTAACCCGAGCGTGACCATCTCCGTAAGGCCGAATTTTAGCCCTCGCTCTCGTATTGGTATCGGGACTGTCAAAGTCAAGATTGTGTCCGGTTCGTTTCGAAAGGCACTCCGCTTACCTGAAAATGAAGATAAAGAGCATAAGCAACATGCAGAAGGTGGCCACGTTGTCCATGGTCTTCATGAGCACCACCAGTTGCCTCTGCAGGGCCGGCATGAATCGGACCAACTTCAGTACCCTCATGAGTCGGAAGGTCCTCAGCACAGACAAACCTCCGCCTTGCTGACCCACGATTTCCCACACGCTATTTGAGGAGGGCGCACAAATATACATTCGAGTACAGCGACTCGTGAATTTGCAAGTGCTAATCTCGCACTTAGCATAAAGGAAGAAAAGTGAGTTCGACTCACCTGATGACCACAATGATGCCATCAAAAATATTGTAGGGGTTCTTGATGTATCCAAAAGGTCCGTACACCAAAACTTTTAACAGCATCTCGAGGGAGAAGAGGCTGGTGAACACTATATTACTGATCTCCAAGGCATTGGTCAGTTCGTCAGGCTCGAGGGGAAAAGAAAGAGAGGAGGGTCATTAAAACTGGAAAATAATTCATCAATGCAACTCTGAATTTACTTTATGTGGTTGCATACAATAGACTCATCTGGATTTAGATACAGTGATCCCTCGCTATTATGGGTTCGTTTATCGCGCCTTCAGTGCATCGCAGATTTTTTCAAACATAATCATAATCTTTTTTTTTTTAATGTTTATTGGTCGCCACTTGGCGGATTTTCGTTTCTCACGGGTGGTTTTGGTCCCCATTAACCACGATAAATGAGGATTACTGTATGTTTAAATCGATGTATAATCTACTTTAATTTTTTTTTAATCTGTATCCAGATGCTTATTATTATTTTTTTTTGTCATTACAGGGCACTTGGGGACTCTCGACTGATATTCTCGTCACCTTGACTGCTGGGAAAAGATTATTTAACAGACACTGTCAGGAAGTGGGGAAAATAATGGTGCACCACCGATCAAGTGCATATTGCATTATGAAGACAATGCAAGACGGTCAAATACCCCCCCCCCCCCCCAAAAAAAATCCTGCACTTCCTACACCAATGTCAAGTCATCACACGTGATATTCTGAATATGCAAGTGTGCATTGGCAATGCAGACATGAAATCCACCAATTCTGAAGCAAAACATTCACGCAACGAGAACATCTCCAAATCTGCTGTCACAGACGCAAAGAAAATGCAGGCCAGGGTCGACCCCCCCACCCCCCCACCCCAACTCCCCAACATTACAAGAATACAAACACGTATTTCCCTGCATCCAATGCCCACGCTCAGCCTTTGTTCCCTCGCCGAACAGATGTGTACCGATCACAAAGCTGAAGCAGAATGTGTCTGGGATGTCTGCTCGGAGCTCATCAGAGAATTGAGCTGTCATTCACAACAAGATCAAACAACTGGCATGAGTGTATTTGTGTGTGTTTTCTGTGCTGCGGAGAATAAAAGAGCGTGTGAGAGAGAGCAAGCAGACAGAAAAGAGAGCCAAGGCAATAAAAGGCGAGGCACATCCAAACGCAACGCGGTATGTAAATCAGTCGGCTAGCGCCAGTTTGGGCTATTCCGGTAGAGGAGCAAAGAGCCAAATGCCTCTTTTGCGTCTGCGGACTTGTTTAACACCCTGAGACAAGCGCCGTGAGGCCTTTCAACTCCATCCAATAAACAGTTTACACAACTCAAACATGGTGTCGTTTGGACGGCTTACACAGACATGGGGCGGGAATAAAAAAAAGTGTTGAAGGGGTGATCTATGTTGTTGGCTTTGTCATCCCGATGCAGTGAGGCAATGGCGTCCGCCATACGCGTGATACAGATACTCATAGAAAATAACAGAGATTAACATCACTCTAACCTGTGCGTTTTGTCATCAGGATGAACACACACAGACCTGAGCAGTCACTTAAATCACACAATGAGCTTTACTCAAAAAGGAAAGAAGGGATCGGAAATAAGTCAGCACTTTGCAGAATGTGTATGGTTGAAACTCAATGAGTCGCCGCCCCAAACTTACAACAAAACTTGAGTGTGTCTGGACAAGAGATTGCGTCGTATTAAGTCAAAACTCCCCTAAGACCTAAGCGCACCAACAGAGCCTGGGGCAGAGAAAACGGAGCAGCAATACGGAGGCCCCATATTGCAACATCTTTGCGATCCTTCAGAAACAACCCCACTCGTTCGTTTCATCTCTTCTCACTCAAGCGTTAATGCCCTTTCACAACGGTTGACGCCACGGAAAACAATGATGGGTGATGTGGGGGGGGGGGTGATTTCCAATCGTGAACATGAGATGTTAGTTGCTAGGTGGAGCTGTGACTCCACGGATCTCTTTCATCCAAAAAAAACAAATTTGGTCGTGCTCCGGCTTGGAATTTTGTGTTCTTTGGCAAACCGCGAAACTTGCCTACCACGGTCCGCTCAGATGGTATGATAAATGGAGAGCGATTAAACGTCTTAACCCCCGCTTTTGCTTCATACTGCAAAAGAAATTACAGCAGAACGCAAGTGCTAACTTCCTTTGCGGTTGCCAGAGTAAATGTCAGGGTCTAAAAATGAACAGAGGAGATTATCTGGGATACATAGAAAAAAATAAGACCAAAAAACCCTCTTACCTTTTGTTGTTAAAACAGAGCCATGTTTGTTTTTTTGAAACAAGATACAGAAAATGATTCAATGGATTTTGGTTGGAGAAGAGCACTTCAATCACGTTAATCGTCCTTTTCCCTTTCGAAACGATTCTTTAATTCCAGCTATTGCGGGATTCCTCGTTCTCCTCAACACAAATCAGTTTTTCCTCGACGTGCTTTATTTTATATACATTATATATTTTTTTATTTATAACGCCAAATAACTCACTTGTATTCTTTGGCGTTCGACTCAACATGATTTGTTCTTGATTTTACTGTTTATTGTGTATGTTAAATCGCTCCATGTACAGCACTTTGTATGCAGTGATGGCTGTTTGAAAGTGCTCTATAAATACTGTTGACTTGACCATTTTGAAAACCACGTGAAGATTCACCTGGAAAGTGACGGGGGCTGCCGGACTGAACCTAATTGTAATGTTCAGGGGGTTAATAACGCCCAAACGGAACGCGGGACTTCCTCGCAAGCCCGTTCGGTTCAAGTGCAAACAACCGCAGCAAAAATACCATTTATTTCAAGTCCCCGCCGCACTTGAAAAGGAATAATCTGCCCACATAATCCGCTGTCCCTGCCGCCGGAAAACCCATTTTGGGAAAATCAAAACGGTATCCGTTTCATCTAACCTCTTTCTCATTGTCTGTCGTTTGAAATTTATCTCGGCTCACCGACGTGCGTCTGATTTCGCCATCTGCTCGATTTCATCCTTTCGCTTGATAGCGGCGGCCATAAATACCTTCAAAAGAGCACTACTTCAAAAGGGAGAACGACTTGAAGTTTGCACGTGGGAGCAACAGGCGACGCGGAGACCCGCCGCCTAAATTTGAAAGCCGCATTCATAAATCTGCACACCTCTTGAATAGATGTGTCTCGGATGCCAAAACAAGAAACAAAACGTTTTATGGGCCGAGACTTGGACTGCAGTAATCTGGCATCGTGAGACAGATCGTTATTATTTTTATTTATTTTTTATTTTTTGTTTCTGCTCGGGAATTGTTTTCTTTCATATAGTGCGCATTCCTCGGATATCGCGGGCGAGTGAGACAGTAAAACGCTTTCGTGGCCGTATTATCACGGTGGCGTGCTTCAAGTTTACAATTCAGGCGATTCATTTCTTAATTCAATAAAGGCGACTGACGTGCGAGTACTAGCAAGGGAGAGAGAGAGAGATTCGTGTCTCCACGTGTTGCGAGTGTGTCGGGCACAAAAACTGGTTTTGCTTTTCTAATTGCCTCCTTCAATGTCCGTTTCCTGGGTAATGAGGCTACAAGAACATTAGGAGATGAAGTGTGTTTGATGAGGAATAGCCTAATCTGGTTAGCGCTAATGTAATGCCACCTAATCTGATGTGATATCATCCAAATGGAATGCCGCACTCGGACCGCTAATGACGCAGCGCCGCGCTCGGTGAGTGCGTTGGTTTAATCAAGTGGGCGCGCTTGCTGTATCGGAAGTAATTCGAAGCGTGAAATAAAGAGGGGTATACTCTCGCGGTGATTATTTGTTGATTGGAGTTTCTTTGAGGAACGATTTAGGTTTGATGCAAATGCGATACAGGCTTCTCAAACTGTTTCGTGCCTCAATAAAATATCGCAAGTGGCGCCGTCGTGACCGACTTTGATATACATCAGCGGAGTTGGCCAAAGTGTTCATCAAAAACAAAGCAGAAGTTTTGTTTCATATTATTGTAAGCCACCGTTACATCATGCACAGTCGCAACATTGAGAAGTTAAAAAAAAATAAAAATAACGCACTTAACAATTCCATTGAACTGTATTACACACAAAAGTGAGATTACAAGTCAACTATTTAACCAATAAATAAAATTAATGTATAGTGCTTAAAAGCCAAACAGAACTGAAATATGCTAATCATATTGGATTAATAAAATAAATAACAGCACCTGCAACATGTTGCGCAGTTTAGACATTTAGTTCAGTGATTCTTTGGCGTACCACTAGAGGGAGCTCAACTTCCACTATCGACACAAGTACCGCGCTTTAAACATCTACTTTAAAATGAAAAGCCATCACAACAATATCAAATCAAGCTAAAGCGAGGCAAGCAGAAGATGTGTGAAAATGATACGAGTCGAAGAAGTAGTTCAAGTATCAAACTCTGAATACATTTCTAACGAGCACACATCTAACACACCATCTACATCCGCGAAAACGGAGAATGCCGGGGCCAAGGCAGACTATGATTTGGCATCTCGGTGAATCAGGAAATAACTGAACGCATCTTTTGATCACTCCGACGATTCCGTCATTTGAATTTCACAGTGTTCGGAGCTGGAGAAGCTTTCCTTGAAGTCTCGGATTAGAAGCTAGTGCAGCACACCAAAACGTGTCTCAAGAAATGTGTCATTCTTCAGGCTGCTACAGATACACCGGTTCGCTACGAATGAATTTGGAACGAGAAGCGGGACAAAAATGTCTTTCTACCATTGCAAATTGCAGATGATGATCAACAAAAACCAACATCCCTTCAGTTTCTCCCCATCTAGTGGATGCATAACACAACCACAGCTATCCACTATTGTGGATGCTATTCTATGCGCCTAAAAATGCAGTGTGCCCCGCAAGTGTTTACACTTTTAAAAGAATCACTTCTATAACAATCCTCGGAAATCACAATGTGCCTGCAAGCGGCTCATGGAGGCAGACTCACAATGATTCCATCATGTCCACCTTAAATGGCAGTGCTCTCAAACGCACTGGAAATAAAGCAGACACCCGTCTCCGAACATGTCCGAGCCGTCTGCCTCCACTCTTCTTGCCATAATCTCCCTTCTATCCCTTCACCCCCCAAGTCCTGACACTCTGTCATCCCTATCCAACACTCTACTTAATCATCTTTTTTATCCGGCCACCCAAGCACCCCACCCATCCACATAAACTCTTCATGCCACATTTCTCGTTGGCTACCCTCATACAAAGTGGATGTGTGTGCCGCAATCCCCAGCAGCGTTTTTTTTTTTTTTTTGTGCAAGCGTGTGTTTAGGACAAACCAAGCAGACCGGAGGGGGGGTCTCTGTTATGTGTCAACGACAGAGAGAGTTTAGGCGCTGCTGCTCCATCCACTGATGGCCTGCTGGGGAACATGCCGGTATATTTCAACTGTTACGCAAGTAGAAATTAAACGTTGCGCTTCGTGATCTCTGCCAACTAGAAATGGCTTATCACAGCATGTACACAACTACTTCCCTGCGACGGTGACACACGGGCTCTACATTTTCTGCTCACCGCAGCATGAGATAGGAGGATTAGCGTCACACTTAACATGGAATGCTTGTACAGTAGATAATTTGACTACTCCTTATTGTTGTGAACGATTTCACACTTGGCATTTATTTAAATAGTTATTTAAAAAACATGCATATACATTATGGTTAGGAGTTTTTGCCGAAAAAAGAACCGTTACGATATCAACAATCCTGTTCTGTCTCACAAGCGAATTGGACTGCATAGAGACTAGGTGTGCGAATTGCAGTGTAATTCACGATTTTGTCAATGAGTCAAATGGTGTGTTTTATACAGTATTTGTTGGAAGAAGAATCGGGACCTCTATGTACCAAAGGTTTTTTTTTTTAAATATGTAATTGCGGTATCATGTTTGAAATGTTCTATGAGAGGTGTCCTGGTTCATCCACTAACATAGTTGCCTAATATAATAGTGCAAGCCAGCGTACCACCCAACCAATGTTAAAGTGACTACTTTAGCATAATAATTACGATGTGCTGCCGCTGTAAGGCATTCATCACGATGTACCGGGTGGTAATTGCGGAGAACGCACAAAGCCAAAGCATGATGGTGAACTTGGCTGAATGACACTATGGGGAAAACAAAACCAAGATACAGTACATATTTTTTTCTCTCCCTACCATATGGACAGAATTACAAAGCCAAACTGAGGTTTGGCAATTCCTCTGGATGTCAACGGGCTAACAATCAATGATCTGTCTGTGGGTGAAGTTTAAAGTTATGCGTGTGGAGACTCAACAACAACAACAAAACACTCGAGCAAGACTGGGGTGAAAGTAACTGAGAAGCACATGGAATAACAAGAGGCATGACAACAAGAGAATACGTGAGAAACAAACAAACAAAAGGGGGCGGTACGCGGAGGAAGGGCAGAATGAAGAAAGTGAAAGAATGAGGCAGAAAAGTGGAGGTGGAAATGAGAAGCCTATAAAACCTCCTGTGGTCGGGGCTATGGGATGTTGCCATCTGGCGATGTTTATCAGCACTGGGTCGGGGACCTAAAGTAACCCCACATAACCTGAACGTGTTTGAATCACCTCAAAACACCCCATTACAAACAATAGTTGGGTCGTATAACTTCAGACAAACCTTTGACTGGCGGTGGGGAGAAAAAAAAAAAGTGAAAACACGACACAGTCGACTTGAGACAATAACTTGCGTCTATCTTCAATGCACCCAAAGTAATGCGATTCAAGACTAATCGCCTTTTTTTTATGAATATGGCCTTTTGGCGATTTCGATTGGCTAACCCAAGCTTTTGACTTTCTACAATGCCTATCTTTCGGGAGGATCATGGGGTGATTCCTTTTCCAACCGGTTGCGGCGAAAGGCAGGGTATATAAATCTGGACTGGTCACCAGCCAGTCGCAGGGCGCATCAAAACAAACGACCAATCACGTTTGCGCCGAAGAACAATTTAGTTACTCGCTAATCTGACGCGGTTATTTTTGGAACGTGGGAGGAAGCCGGCATACCCGGTGAAAAGCCACACAAGCGTCGGTTGAGCCAAGATTCCAATCAGCTAATTCTGGATCAAGTCTGAAAAGACGTTTAAAAACGTCTTTGGGAGTGAATGAGTTAAGCACTTTATCACACAAGAACATTTTTTTTTTCACTTTTCAGTGGACACAAATACAAACCACTGCAGCATGTTTGTAAAAGATACAGAATGGAAGTGTTCAAGTATGCCACTTTCTGGCCTCCGATAAATGAAATCCACCCTTCTCTCATCTCATCTCGTCATAAACTCTCCCCCCCGCCCGCCGATTTTCTCTCCCACATGGCTGCAATTATGCTGGTGTAAATAAACAAGTCCAGAGAGAGACATCAGGAATTCCACTCGGTCTTGTGGGAGCATTGCATCTTACACAATCACACAGAGACACACAAACAGACACAGGGAATCTTTGACTGGAACTCATTCATCACTACATCAGCTGTGGCTACTCGTTTGTGGAATTGACTCCTACGGAAGGTGCAATTAAAATAAAAAAATTGCATTGCATAAAAAAAAAAAATATATATATATATATATATAATAATAATAACTTTGTGACACTCACCTGTTCATGATACTCAATCCCCATACTGAGAGTGTTGATCAAGATGGCGATCATGATCCCACGTCCAAAGTACTTGCTGTCAACGATCTTCCGAAACGTATCGCACACCAACCTCCAGAAGTGCACCACCTTTCCAGCCGTTTTCCCCAACCTGAAAGGTTTTTTCTTGGGCTGCCGACTGTCCCGCCTGTCCCTGCGGCGCGTCTCCTGGCTCGACTCGTAGACGCCCTCGCTGTCGGAGTCTCCCGGTGTCTCTGTGCCGCCCTCCGACTCATTGGCGAGGGCTTTGGCGCAATAGGGGCATCCTTCAGGGTCCATTGGCAACCCCGCCACGTCCACGGCGCTGCTCATGGCGCTGAGGTCACGAGCCGACAGCTGGCAAGCGGGCTGTGCTGCGGCTGAGCGAGAGAGAGAGCAGACGAAAATGACCACGATGGTGATACATAGCACGTGTCAAGTGTTTCATAAAAAATGTCATAACAAATAAAGGAATCGACTGTGAAGAACAACACTTTGGGATGCTTGCGTGTGTGTCAGTGGGAGCGTGTTCGACAGTGACGGGCGATGCGTGAGCTTTGTCTTCGCAGACCGCTCTGCGGCCCGCGCGGGCCGGCAGCCAGCGTTTCCACCGTCCGTCCAACCTGAGCGGATCTGGCCTGACTTTTGCTGAGCGCGCTGCCTTTTAGAGCTTGGCCAGAAGCAAAGAAGTCAGTTGCCAGCATTAACATTTGACTGTAATTAGAAATGTTTTCGCTCTCTCGTGCGGAAAAAGAAATCTGGAGGGTATTCGAGTGCCGGGGCTTAATCACAACACACTTATGTCTGATTCTAATAGGTGATTGCATGAAAAGGGAACATTTTGAGTGGAGGTATGTCATTTGTTTTTGCGCAATTCTGACAAAAACTCAGCCGTGCTATTCTCACACTTCCTGACGTTCTGACTATTTTTACCTCCACTGACTGCAAAGCATGCAAGCTCAAGGCAACAGATACTGAATGAACTGTATTGGTTGGATCGATGTTGGCTTGTTCATGAACTCACGGCCGTGCATAGACAACAACAGTTGTGATGAAATTTGCCATCTGGGTTAAAAATGCAAATAGAGTGAACTCGATTTTTATATACGTTAGAAGCAGGACACAGTTTGCCATGAGGGATCGACAGGTGTGCTGCAGAAAATGGTCAAATTTCACTTCATTAGACTGAAAACTTTTCAATTGCAACTAGTATGGCAGCGTTGATTTCTAGGATGTAGTCCTAACGCTTTCATGCCACAAGACTTACTTGTACATCTTTTTAAAATTAGGCCCCGCCCACCAAGGACGTACTTGTACGTCCAAGTCTTTTTTTTTGCGTCATAGAGAGGAGGGTCTGATGCAATCTGTAATTGAGAATACGCCGTTTGTATTGTAAATCATGTAAAAAAGCGACCAGTAAGTGGCAGTGGTGCCTCACGTGATTGAAATGCACGCTTTTACAAAAAGCTCTTTTTCTCCGTTTTTTTTTTTTGCCCAGAATCACCATTTTCATGGAACTTAGGTATTTTGTAATGCCGATTGCTGAAGAATGGAAAAAAGATAGAAACACTTTTTTTCTGCTGAAAGAAGAGAGTCCAAACTATTTTGGTAGGCTCCATGTTTGTATAGCATTAGGACCAAATATTCTGTGGGCCTTGCAAGATCAGTCAAAATCCAGTGAAAATGGCTGGGATTGAATGAGTTAAATTCAAAATAAATACCTGCGGGGTTGCGGGTGTCCGCCAGGCTCTGCCGCCTTCTCCCATAGGACAACGGTGGGATGTTGAGGCCGATATTTGTGAGAGTACTGGTTGCCACGCTACCTCGTCGCGACTCTGCTAGAGCTCTGTCCTGGAGAGTGGGGTAATTCTTTGGACCGGGAGCAGCAAACGGCACAGAGTTCCTCTTCATTGCCCTGGACGTTGACACCGAAGTCAAGGAGAATGGGCCTGGAGTTTGGAACGGGGTCGAGGATGTGGGGGTATAGCAAAGACTTTCTCGGCGGAGCGCGCCGAGAGTTGAATGTGAATCCCCACATCCCACTAGATTGCTGTCGGAGGTTGCTGTCGTGACCGAGTGTGGCGGTGGCGCCAAAGTCAGGGTTCCGCCAAAGGAGGCTCCAACGTTGTTGTTGTGAGAAGATGGATCCGCGTCTTGACCTTCCAGACACTTGATGCTGCCTCCTGCTCTCACGCTACCATTCCCAAGATGGTAATGGTAGTGAGGGTGAGGGTGGACCATGTGGTAAACAGACAATGACCCCTGTCTTGAGGACTTCCTCCTCCTCTTCTGGCTTTGCCTTTGTTGGGGTTCCACTGGAGGCGGAGAGGCGGCAATGTTGAGTCCCGCACGACGTGCTAAGAACCTGCAGATGTGGGCCACCTGTTTGGCTCCCTTTCGGACCACATGGACGAGGTACTTGAGCAGCTCATCGTAGCAGGAACCCGGCTCAGAGAGAGAGGCCAAGGTGCTGGCGTTGGACATGAAGCGTACCCTCTGCTCCTTCATCAGCTGACTCTCTCTCTGCTTGGTTTCAGAGAACTGAGTGGCAATGACTACCAGGCAGAGATTGATCATGAAGAACGAGCCAATCTAAGGACAGGGAAGAGTCGTTATCAGAGTCATGGAATAGCGGATGAACCGGAACCGCGACGCTCAGCGGGGACGCACTTACGATAATTAGTAAGATGAAGTAGATGAAGTTGTAGAAAGAGTGCGCATCCATCACAAAATACATGATATCCACCCAGCCCTCCAGAGTGATCACCTGAGGAGGAACAGACAACCAAAAACACCAAGTGGAGATGCAGACTTGCAATTTTTTCAAGGGTATATTGTGATGAAGGACCAGTTTGACTTTGTGGCGCATCCGAACACTTCAGCATTTAATTCCCTTTTCCACCTTTAAATTTAAAGCCTTACAGGAAGCTAACATACATGTTTGGATTTGGAGAGTAACGTGAAACCCCTCTACAACGAAACTTACAAGGATGAAAATACCCCCTAGTGTGAAAAAATCTTCACGCATTAAAACCATTCCCACTTTCCTGCCCACTATACAACGGAAAAAAAACACTGTTGTGTGATACGAAATATTTTTCTCTGCTCTTGCCTCACAACGAGATTCACTTCAACAAAGTCTCATCCAACAGCGACCTCTACCGCTTCGTTCGGAAACGGCAACAACAACCACCACAATGGTTTACACATGTGCAGTAGTCCAGGAAGTATTTGTTATTGTTTGTTTCAGACGCAGAAAGAACATTACATTGCTAAAATGGCTACAAAACGGACCTTTGGATGTCAAGCAGCTAAGACAAGAAGAGCTCTGACGCTGGAAGAGATGGTAAAAGTGATTAAAATGAAAGACCGTGGAAGCAAAAAAAGACATTATCCAAGAAATTGATGGAAGTGAAAGTGAATGCTGATTGTAAATTTCTTTCCCTTTTTTTCTTTCTACACTGACTGTATAAAATGTCAAATAAGTATATGATCATACTTATGCACTATTGGAATAAAAATAAAGATTACACATACATTTGTGTGTGTGTGTGTGTTTACATCTGCGATCAAATTTGCAACAGTGAAAAAACCCCATTATGAAAAATGTCTTGCTGCAAACACGATTTCGTTGTAGAGGAGTTTCACTGAAATCTGGAGTACTCGGAGAGAACCCGCAGAGAAATTGCCCTCAGGGTGACAGAAGTCGAGATTTCAACCCAGGACCATCCTGCTGTGAGGTGACTAAGCACTCAACTCTTAAAATCAAGCATAAACCCAATCCGCCTCCCACCCCCACACAGTTTCTTTCGTGCATGCTTCACCGCACACAGGAAAACTCGCATAACAGTCCCACCAGTGGGAGAAACTAATCACCAATCTGGCTTTTGTTTCTCCAAACGTGACACTCCCCGCTTCAGAGAAATGTATCAGAACAGACAAAAGGTTTGCAGATGATGTGGAGATAGCTAACAAATGGGGTGGAAAATTGAGGCTGTGGGTGTCATGTCCGGGTAATCGCGTCAAACCATATTTCAATGCCATCTGCTACAAGACAATTGGCCTTGTTTTTTTGGGTTTTTTTTTTAATCGCCTCTTTGTTTCCATCTCATCCCCATTCGATTGATGCCCTGTCTGAAATTCAGGCAACTCGTATTTCCCCGATTTAACTTTTACCTGGAAAATGGCAATCCAGGCGTAGCAGATGTTGTCAAAGTTGATCGCCCCTTTGAAAGGGTTCACCAGACCAGCAGAGCAGTTGCTGTAGTACTGGTTCCAGTTAACACAGGTGGTGTTATCGGTGCTGTTGTACGAGTACATGTCGAGATTGCACTGCAGATCGGCTTCGTCGTAGAGCTTGGGCACTGAGCTACAGTCCCTCATGCCGTTCTCTCGGGGCTGAGAGCAGATAAAAGGATTCTCGTCGTCGTTTTCAGTGTGGTAGTATTTCTCGAGCTCCACAGACAGAGGGCTGGGGATAAATGAGAGGACATTTTATTGATTAGTGGCACCTCAGGGGTCAACAAATTATCAGTTTTTTTTCCTGACATTTATTCTTTGTTAAAAGTGTAAAGGATGATTGATACGGGGGAAAATGGTTGGAAAGAGGCTAATGTTGAACTTGGACGGCGGAACTGGCAAAAGCTAACGCAAATTTAACTTCAAAGAAACCCAGGAGGCTAATTAATCAGTCCGGAAGTAGCTTCAAAAGTATTTTGGTCTGGGCTTGACAACTACATACTGACTTAAAATTAAATAGAAAACAAATGATCCGATGAAGTAATACAAAATTATTATCGTAAGTGATACATATACAGGTGATTAATTTGCTTTTAAAATGTAACTCAAAACATAGATCTATATTGGTACTGCTGCATAATGGAAAGCGTCACTCAACAATCGGCCACCTCTTTGGGTGGACGACAGTGAAAAAGTGGGCAAAAACCACGCGCTTGATGCTTGCGTGACCCTTGCGTGGTTTCATCGCTTTCGATGGTCACAGACTGGTCACGGAAGGCTTTTGGTGCTGCCATTGCCTCAAGGATGTCAGATGTGCGACCTGAACGAGACACACTATTTGCTTACTCCGATTTTTTTGTTTGTTTGACTGATTGGTGTGTTAGTTGTTACGCTGAATGCGATCAATACTGTAATATTGTAAAGCTCCACCTTTAAGCCTTTACATGGCTATCGTGAGATGTCAACATCCGAAATATCGAATTGCGGACTTTTTTTTCCCCCCAGCTAAAGACCTAAATCAACCCCAATTATCATATGTCGTGTCATAACAATGACAAATTGCAGCCTCATTGATCCGCTGTGGATGAGCCAACTCATCTGATTTCATCTCATCCCCATAATAATAATAATAATGAACGTATAAACCCAGTCACCCTGCGCACCCGTCACAGAGTGGATCAACATGTCCAATACCAGAGACCCATTTTGCAATGCCCCATTGAGACAATTAAAAAAGATCATTCAAGTGTGTCACCACAGTAATTACACTGGCTCGGCAAATCAAATTGTGGCGTTACAATAAAACTAACCGCATGTTTTATTTAAGAGCATTGTGTATGGTGAAACATAAGGCTTTAATCTGATCAATCTGTTTTGTGTCCCAATAATTGCAAGGATTTTACTCCCTCCAAATGTCGCGCGTGTGTATGTGTCAATTTACTGGCGAGTACTGTTGTCGGTAGAATCAGAAGCCTGCAGTCGCATGGCATTTATTTGCGTTAAAAAAAAAAACTTACAATGAGAAGTTGTCCTCCACAAAGCAGCGATTTCGGAGCAGGCCGGCCCACAGCTGGACTCCTACGATGCCAAATATGAAGAAGACAAAGAAGCAGAGCAAAAGCACGTTCCCCAGCATGGGCAGAGTGTCGAGCAGCAGGGTCACCAGGATACGCATACCTGAAAAGAGACAAACAGGTGAGATCTCCTTTCATGTACAGTGGTAACTCGACTTACGAAATGAATTGGTTCTGGAAGAAATTTCTCCACTAGAACATTTTGTAAGTCGAGACGCTTTTTCCATGTAAGTGCCCTAATCCGTTCCTGGGCACAATTTACACATTTTTCTCGATTGTTTTTGAACATTCCAACTTGAGACTTATACCTGCATTATTTGTGCATGACAGGGTTACATCGTGTGTTTCTATATAATATTAAGAATGCAATACTTTTCTATATCTACTCAAGAAATGTACATGTTTGGTGGGGGAGAAGTACGGTAGTTGCAAAATAAGATAAGATATCCTTTATTCGTCCCACAATGGGGAAATTTACAGCCTCCAGCAGCAAGAATGTATGTAGAAAGAAGAAAGGAGAAAGAGAAAAAAAAAACAACAAACATCTCTCAATTAAATACAATATGAACACAAATGGATAAAAATTATTATTATTATTATTATGATTGTTATTTTCTATTCATCAGCCTGACAGCAGTCGGTATCTCTCCTTCTTGCAGCGCGGGTGTAACAGTCTCTGGCTGAAGGAGCTACCAAGTGCTGTCAGGGCGGGCTGGAGGGGGTGGGAGGGACTGGCCATCATAGCTTTTAGCTTAGTTAGCATCCTTCTGTTGCCCACCTCCTCCAGAGTGTCAAGGGAGCAACCCAGGACAGAACTGGCCTTCCTGACCAGTCGCTCCAGTCTCTTTCTGTCCCGGGCCGAGATGCTGCCTGACCAGCAGACAATGCCATAATGGATGGCCGAGGCCACCACCGAGTTATAGAACGTCTTAAGGAGTGACCCCTGAACCCCAAAAGACCTCAGTTTCCTGAGTCGGCTCTGTCCTTTCCTAATCAGGGTGTCCGTTTTTTTGTTTTGTTTTGGGTTTTTTTTGCCTGTGACTAATGTACCGGTACTAACAAAAGAATTTAAACACAGTGCTGTAGACTGGAATCTGCCTAGAGCACAATGCATCTCTGACAGCTCTGCACAGTGTGCGCTCACTCCTGACAACACACACACACTCTTCGTTTGCTGCCCACATGCATCTCTCTGCTAAATTTGGTCGAACCACTCAAATCGCAGCTCAGGCCCACATTATCGGAACATTTCTCGTTCTTATTGCCTTGGAATTCCCCTTTTTCTCATTTGACATGCACTCCATTTTGTCTTTCTCTGATCCGTCTCTTTTTAAGTACCCCTAAGTGTTTCTATCCCTGTAGGCTGCCTCCTTCCTCACAGGAAAATGACATTTCAAATGAGGATCATGTTCTGATCAGTGATTTCTGTTTTTTAAGAAGCCACCGAGTAGAAATGGAGGGAAGGTGACAATCGTCATACAGAAGAATGTCAGGGTTTGGCTTCACCGTGGCTACTTCTGGCCAATTTTCACTGAACTTGGTACATGGATTGAGTACATGGAAATCCTTTCAGAATTTCACTTTAAATAAAACATGAGCACGAATCAGGAAAAAACAATCTGAAACAGTCTCCTCTACTTCTGACACACCGTTTATCACCATTTTCACAGATGGATTGTCAGATGAAGCTAATTTTGACTATAGAGCTACATATAATGGAACAAGGGTCGGGAGTACACTGTGAATGAGTGAATTACAATAAAAAACATGACTTATTATTATTAATAATATTTTTTGCACTGCTTTTCAGTCATTTATAAAGATTCCTGACAAACCTAGAGGCAATTTTTTTGTGCAGCTTTGCGACTCAATGACTGAGGAGCAATTTTGTAGAGCTTTTTATTTATATAGAGTATATTTTTTTGCAAGTTAATCCTATGACCAAGGCTTTTTATTCAACAATAAAGAACATGATAATAAAAAGAATGAATGGCTGTATTACACAGGTACAAGTGAAACTGTTATCATCATGCTTTCCTTTTTGAAATGGCTTTTTTTTTTCCCCCCCAATGGCGAAGGGGCACTCAGTGACCCCATAGTTGGTTATGTGATACGCCCCAAATCAATTTTTATTGATCTTGACCATGGCCATAAGATGGACAGAGGAGCTAAGTGCTTTTGGAAAATGTTTTCATCACAGTGATTGCGGTTTGGAATGATTTCAACCAAGGCGGGGGGGGCGGGGGGGAGGGGGATGAGGATGAGGACGTCAATTATTTGCATGCATTGCGATGATGGTGCACGGCACGGGTGGGGGTAGGGGAATTCAGGGGAACGTAGCAGTTTTAGAAAATAGAGTAAAAAACCGAAGCCGCGACATAGAGTGGAACAAAAACAAAATGAATGTAAAGATCAATGTTAGTCCTCACATCCCACTCAAATGAGTTGAATATTTGGGGGGGTGTATTCGTATATTTATTTTCCGAAAAAGCGATTACAGTCAAGCTAACACGGGCTGAGGAGTGTGTTCCTCGTCCAGGAAATATTGAATCAAGTCTTTCAGCATTTTTCAAAATAGCGGGATTACGCCATTCATGCATTTGCTCGGATCCACTGGCAACTATCTTCTGCCTTCAAATAAGACGCCCGACTCTGCGTCTGTTCGAAGCGGACCCGATTGAAGTCACGAGAATTGAAGACAAGAAGTGACATAGGCCTAGCGTGAAAGCCCCCGCGGCAACCTCCGAGCAGGTTACAGTTGGCACTTCTCGCAAGCTCTTTAATTCCAGCACTGGAGGGGAAAGCGATCAGTGTGGCAAAAGGCGGAAGGTTTTATCAGCGCGGTGGAAGCCGGGGAGGCAGACGTTGCCGTCTTCGGGAGATTATCTGGATGGAAGTCCATGTGCATTAACCCAGCAATTATTGTCCGCGTGTAGTCTAAACAAATGAGTGGAGTCAAATGTGCTAATAGGGTGGTTTGAGCATGAGGGGAAAATATACGCATGGTTGTGATTAATAAGGCTTTGGGCAAAGGGCAAATGTCGTGACCAAACAATGAGTCTATTTCGGGTGCAGGATCATCACACAAAGATGTGCATTGGCGTCGAGTCATAATTATCTCTTTGATGGCCACCAGAAATCAGCGCTGCTAAGGTCAACCTGAGCCACCTCCTCAAAGTACTCTTTCCTCCCTAATGAAATATCACGGCATTAGAATTTCATTGTGGTACTCACAAACGCGCTCCAATGTCACTCGGACTTTGTTCGTACTCATTTTCGGTTCGCTGGTAAATTCGATGATCTTCTGTGTACATCGGCAGTAAGTGTCAAAAATAAATATCACAATTAATTCAAGCAAATGCTGGCAGCATGGATTGTAAAATGACGCAGCTAACTTGCTACGGGCTCTTAATCATCCGAGGTGGAGTGTTGTTCTGTCAAGAGTGCATCTTTGGCCATCTATCATCGGACTTGTTTTACATCAAAACATTAAGATGGGGCCATAAATATTTGGCACACATCACTGCACCTGCACTTATTAAGACGCAGCTACTGCAGTGCGCATTTATTTGATGCTTGTCTAACTGTGATTATTACCCGGGTGGTTTATTTTAATAGCATCTACAATGCCCGTTTGCCGGCGGAGACGGCTCACAGACGATTGATGGGTGCTCGGAATTGATAGCAAGGTAGCAGTACTGAAAAATTCATACTGGGAGCCCTTTAGGATACCAAAGTCAAACTTGAAAAGATGCTAAACAGTGCAAGCAATAAATTAACCGTTCCTTACATGACATCCATTTTCTTTTACATCATGTGTACCAAATCATGTGGAACAGTTTTTCAGTAGCTGTTATTAATTGCCAAAAAACAGTGACATCAAAATTCTGACAAAATAACATAACACTTCCAACTTCAAGTGATGGAAAGTATGCTAATGCGACATGGATTGGATCACTGCCCTATCCTTGAAAATGTTTTTTTTTAAAAAGGGACAAAGCTATGTCGGCCTCTGTACAGTCATTTGTTTAATTGATTGATTGCATCTTGTGTCATGCTTGAGAGTTGAACGTTTTGTGCAACTTTAGAGGCATATTTTCCCTTTTTTTGGGGATCACTCAGTTGAAATGTGACATACTGCTACAATACAAACATACTTGAGAAATTTAGTAAACTCGGTCGTGGTGGATGAACTCTCAAAAGCGCAAAGTCCTCCGTTCTCCCTTTTTAGTGGTTTTCATCAGGCAGACGACTGCCTGATGAAAAAGCAATAAATCTTGTCCAACAGAAACCGAAATGAATTCATTCGGCATCCAAAGTGCCCAGGTATTAAATTTGGATAAGTGCTCGGCAAAATAGGGAGAGATGAAATAATTCATGCATTAACAACATAATTGGCCCCGTGAATTGGATGAAAAACGAATGGCTGCCTAGCCGAGCAAGTTTGGAACGTGTGTTTGGATACCTGTTGCCGAGTGGGATGCGATGGATGACTACGAAAGTTCTGACAGAGAGGAGGGGTGTAGTACTAGGAAAAACAAACTACACACACATTGCGCATAAGGCAATAGCCTCTTCATCGAATTAATGAGGTGCATTGAACTAAAAATGTGAAAGGTCAAAAAAAATTGAATAGGTTCAATGCTGGCTAGGTGCAACATTTAAAAAAAAAAAGATTATTGAAACATTAACGGAGTGGAAATTTAATCTGTCCTCATTTCATTCTTTTAATGAGAAATGCTGACAGAAAGGGCAGAGGAATGTGAATGTTTGGGGCTTTTTTATTTTTTTGCATGCTAATCATGTTCGCGTAAGCGTGAGGAATAGGATAGCGGAGTGGTTATGCATTTTTACCACTTGGAACAAATGCAAGAGTGTGTGTGTGTGTGTGTTGCAGCTGTGAATTAATTCTGTCTCTTAATAAAATGGGTAGTGAATTGGAAAATTGAACATAAACCAACCTCACAACTGCAACACCAAGACATATATATATATACAGTATATATGTGCACATACCTGTACATACATAGATACACACCTGTGTTTTTGAAAAAAAAAGTCACCATTGTTTCCACATCATGACATTACAATCATTCTTCCTACGGTTTAAACATTTATCTGTCATCCCTTTATTGCTTTGTTCATTTTGACCATCACTTACTTGGCACCCGGTTGATGGCCCTCAGTGGCCTCAACACCCGAACCGTCCTCACTGCCGAAAAACTGACGTTTTGCAAGTTGAGGGAATACTCTAACATTCTACGAGGGGAAGAGAGAACAAGAGAGAGAGAGAAAAAGAGCATTAGAATGCAATAAAACAATTCCATTGGAATTGGAGCTCACAGTGCAAGTGACCTAGTCAAGGCGAGTTAACGCTCTTTAAAAATTAATGACTGAACAAAAATGATCAGTCGGGGTATAATGATAATGAACAAGCATGACAAAACTACAATCTGAGGGTGCCGATTATATTTAAAAGAATTTAATCCATTCGTCCAGTGCTTGTCGTCATTCAGGTCATGGGTGAGCTGGAGCCTCAACCCGGACAACAGAGCTCACTTTGGGGGAGAGATGCGGAGTACATCATGGATCAATCACCAGCCCATTGCAGATCATAAAATGTTGAGTTTTCGAGGCATTCCATTTCATATATTATACTCACATTTTACAAAACAAACAAAAACAATTGTCAATATGTTCAATAAAAATTGGCCTTCTATTAAAAAAAAAAGAATGCAGAGTGTGTTCCTTTAAAAGCGATCAATTAATGAGTGCACGTAACTAAGATGCTATTTAGCACCCTGCCCTGTATGTCGTGTGCGAAATAGCATCTCAGTTATCTCTCGAAAATACGATCACTGGGCTAGCTGTAATTGACGATCTAATGAACCAAATCATATCGCCATCCTTGCCTTCGGCGACAAATGCAACGCATGTGTCCTGGCAAACAATCCGCTTTGTTTCCAAAGCTTAATGGAGTGCGACCGCAGTGCATGTGTTTGCGCTCGTCTATGGGGCGCAGCACGCACGCAATGTTTGCGGGCCTGATCAACACGCACGCAGTCACGCGCACGCTTGCACAATCAACCAGAAGCAGAGGGATGCGCGTGCGGCCCAAAGGGGGTCGCGCCGCGGAAAGAGAGGAGCAGGAGGAGGAACGTGGCGTCGGCAGCAGGACAAAAGAGCAAACCGAGATGAGTCTGGCTCGGGAGCGCGGCGGGCTTTTAACGGCAGCTCCTTGGAGGCTCCAAGGGAGGTGATTGGAGGTGAAAAGGACAGAGCTGAAGAGCAAAGAGGAATGTTTTGCGTGCATGCGTGCTCAGACTGTCACTGTCTTTTCTTGCACTTTGGCGCATATGTGGAGCACGTGCAGCTTTGAAAGGGCGTACGGGCCAAGGAATTCCCTTGCACACACTCCAAGTCTGTCGAGAAATGCTCGACACATGCAAGCGGCGTGCGTGCACGTCCGTGTGTGTGTGTGTGTGTGTGTGTTAGCGCGCTCGACACTCCTGGAGTGAAAGCATCTACATGTGCTCGCCCAAGACGTTCATGATGCATTACACTTTAGATGACACACATCATTGACCTATGTCGAGAGACCAGGCAGCCAAGTCAAAAGAATGTAAATGTTATTGTGTTTGCTCTGTGACTGGAATCATTTGTTTAGATTTCAAACAGATCAAGAAGAACTTTTTTTTAAAATAAAAAGTCGACCTTCAATTCCAAAATGCCATCGTCCAACTGTCAGCGAATCGAGAACCTGGAGAAAAACTCATTGACACCGTTAACATTTATATTCAACTTTACATTTTTGCCTGTACAATATTTGAAGTTTTCTAACGGCAAATGTTCAACAACATACATATTGGAAAAAAAGTATGTTTTTTAAGTGATATACCTTCCTTATGTTTGTGGACATGTTTGTGGGAATTACATTAAATTCAGCAAAGTGCGTAAAAAGGATGGCCTGACTGACGCCGCATGACACGACAACCACAGGAAAATTGGGCAGCACAATAATACCCTAAGAATTGTGAGGACAGTTTTTTTTTTTTTTGCCCCCTAATCGTAGAAACTGAAGTTGAACGCAGCAACACATTTCGAGCAAGATATTTTACGATTCAACAATTGTTCACACACAAATATTGCTTTCCCAAACAAACTTTAACAATTAGATGATGAATGACTTATTTTCAAAGAAAGGACACCGGCTACCCCTGTAAACGAGAACCAGATGACGTTTGGTGCGTTCCGCTCCACTTTCCCCAAGTTGTGTGTTAAGCAAATGATAGAAACGACAGAAAGTTGGTGCGCCGATCATGTTGATCATGCCGACATCGGGGCTGTGCGATTACAAGACGCCGGCGAGCCTGAAAAAAAGGAGTTTGCGTGCAGAGAATTCCCAACTTTATCCAAAGAAGCGAGTCTGCGCACGGCCGATGTGGAGGATAAAAGGCAAGATGTTGCATCTTGTCACTCGCGCTAATTGGATACTTATGCACATTTCCTAATGTGGAGATCTCTCTTTGCAAGGACAAACTCAGCACATTGTAATGAGATGCAAATAAATCATGCAATGAAAGATACTGGTTGACACGCACGCACAAAACCAGATCCACTTGAAACAGTGAGGCCAGTTCCTTAATTTTTGTTGCATTGGTTTTCATTAAAATACCAATATGAAACAGGAGATCTATACTTTTGTTGGATGATGAAAAAAATATATTCTTAAAGTGAAATTAGATACAATTGGGGGTTAAAAAAATCTGTGGGGTTCATCATTCACTTGCACGCAATCCCCACTTTAACCGAAAAGTCATTGTTTATCATACTATCCACAGTGAGGACTTCATGAAATTAAATTCATAAATATGAGGACCGTCACCCAACACATTCACAAGCAGGATCGCATCCAAGCGAATGGCAATATTTAGCTGATTTACAACAGAATATCTTTGTTTTGTTTTTTTGGGCAGTTGCTTTGCTTTTGTAAAACTCTCGCTGCGGTCTATGCAGCATGACATTGTTGCGCGCCAAGTGCATTCATACAGGTTAACTACAACTTGCCGCGCATGCGACGCGGGCGGTTTGGAGACCGCCTTGCACTTTGTGATTTCTATAATGATTCTGTATTTCCCGCACAGTTGTCATTTTTATGAATGAAATACGATGTCATTAAGCACACATGTCAAATCTCTGCCGCCGCCTTGATCAAACACGCCAAAGTTGCATTGCGCCACAAATTAGACCTGCTTTTCGGTATTCTAAAATTTGGCCCACATTTTTTTCTTCATAAAAATTTCCAAGTGCACCTGAGGAGGGTAACAGCCTAAAGGTGGTGCAGCGCAGTCTACCAAATTAATAAAAATACTAAACGACACTTGGCCCGGCACGAAAAGGAAGATGTTTTATGCCAAGATCAGTCCTTACTAACACACATTTGTGAAAAATGGGCATTTTGCTTACCTAAAAAAAATCTTAGATGATTAAGTTCAGCTCGTGAAAATTGTGCAAAAACAAGTGTTGCGTTCATATGTTTGTTCAGTATGAATTACACAAGGATGTCAAATACTGGCTAAAATAAATGTTAAAATGCGTTCATTCTCTCGATTGGGGTCCTCATTGAAAAAGTAAAGCAAAAAGTTTCCAATCCACCGTTTATGTCAAAGTCATAGCATGTGGAAATCAATTGAACAAAAGCTAATCTTTCGCTGTGGCTGGTACAAATTAACACGCAAGATGTTTTTGAGGTTTGTCTAGCTGCACGCTAAAGATCACGCAATGTTTATTTGAAGACATGATGTCATAAGTGATGATTTCTTTTCGTGTTGAGCGTTGGCTTCTTTTGCATCTGACCGTGGTTTTGTTGGATAGCATATTCAAGTTCACTGCACTTAATTTGTCTTTACCAAAAACGCATTTAAAAAAAAAAAAAATCCACATCTGTGATAGAGCACTGGATCGAAGAAAGAGAAAAGGCTCCATGGAAAACTCTCATGTTGAACACCCCTGCGGTCAATTATGAATTCAGCCAAATATTTTTAACAACAAAACACTTCTCCCAAGTGTCTCAAAACTTCATGACGCCCGATGTCACGCAATACGTCAGTACTCTAGATTTTGCTGGACTCGACGACAGTATTCTTAACTCATTCACTCCCAAAGACGTTTTTGAACGTCTTTTCAGACTTGGTCTACAATTGGCTGGTACTGAATGAGTTAAGGATGTTTATTTCTTTTTGTTAGGTGTGTTTTCGTCTGATGCCTCCACAGAAGATAATGACATGCATCAAATTATATCTAAAAGAATATTAGCAACGCGGCTGGTTAGGTGCACACTGTACATTCCGGGAATTATATCGGAACAGTAATGATTATAAGATTATAAAAGCGCGATAACGTGAAACTAAAGTGACACTTAGCAGAAGTGCAGAAATGAAGAACCACGAGGGAAAGGCAGATGGAGTGTTTTCGTGCTGAATCTGATTGAAACCCTCTCATTGCTAACACTTTCCACGAGCGGCCCACTCCAACGTTTATCTGCTCATATTGTCCGCCGTTACGGCGAACGACTGTCCTTTTCATCGCGATAGACCGACATCGTTTCATATTTAACCACTCGAGCCGGGGATAGAAAGGGCAGAGGTCTTGACAGTAACTTGAAGTGAGCGGATAGCCGGAACCGAATTGCGTACAATTTGGGGGAATTGGGATAAACAGTAGTACCTCTACTTACAAATCTCTGCATTTTTTTTAGTGGTCGATTTAGTTTTCAAAACAGTTCTGACTGGCCCTACTATGCATGTGGAGCTATTGCAGAGTTTCTCTCATGGCGATGTTAAATTAGTGCATTGCGACAAAAAGCCTCCCTCCCTCCAGGCATCCTGCTTTTTAAATTTGCGCCCGAGGTGAATTATTCAAATAAATGCCATTCATTTATATTGTTTTCATGGAAAATTCCACACGAGCGATGAATGAAATAAGAAAGGAGAGTATTCCCCCTTCACCCGTTTTCTTTCTATAGGCTTTCAATGTTTCTAACTGAACTCTCTCACTTATGATGCCCGGCCAATCCGATGACCTCCTTGTACTTGGAAGACAATCTTGCTAATGGAGACGAACTCAAGGGAAGAAAAGTGCAGCAGTCCAGTCCTGACGTTGTCTTTGTGCAGCCCACATAATGATGGAAGTGGGGTGGCCGCTTGGCAGCGAACGCTTTTGTTTAACGGCCATCATTGTTCGTCGATGCCATATCCTTTACTGTGTCCTTACTAAGCTCTCCCCTGTGGACTACAGCCATCATCACTTGTTCACAGATTCTCTCCAACTCTTATTTTGAACAACTTCCAATTAGTAAATACCCCAAAATACGACTCATCTAAAATCCAACCAAAGACCGAGCCATACCGCAAGATTGGCAGTGCAAACGGCCTACTGCCATTCCACTCAGAGGCGCTGCACGATATAATGAAGTAAAACCTGCGAGCTTTTCCTATGCAGGCACTGTTCAGTATCAAACAGGAAAGCAATTCGCTGGCGAAGTAACTGTAGCATTTAGTTGCTAAAGAAATGCAACTGGAACACACCTAGTGAAAAACTACCATCCACAACCACGTCAATAAACACCGAAATCATGTCTTGGGGTTGTGAGTAGGAAGCCCAAATATTCAGTTCAAACTCACGCGTGCATAGAGTGAACATGAAATCTTCACAAATGTTCCAAGGGAGAAACTGCGCAAATACTACTGTATTTGGTCAAAAGATGTGAAAACAACCTTCGCAGCCCCTCCCCATCTATTAACTTTCTCAGTCTCCTTCAGCTTCTGCATACCCCAAACAAGACTGGAACGGATCCATACGGCATCGATAAATCAGTGAAAAGAAGCAGGAGGGAAAAGCACAACACGTAAGATCAGGTTGAATGCATTTTGCCCCGTCTCCTATAATGCGACTACATCACAGTTTGGAAATTAATACCACATGACAGCGATTCAGTTTCATGTCAGTGGAAAAAAATTGACATTTTGTATCATTTACAGTCAAACCTCGGTTTTCGAACGTCTCGGTTCTTGACCAATTCGGTTTTTGGCCAAAAATTTCAAGTTTTTTATGCCTCGGATGACAAAGAAATTTCGGTTCTCGAACAAACTGAGCGCACTTGAATGCACCATTTGACTCCTCTCGCCTTCCTTTCACTTTCTGTACACAAGGAAGTGACGCTTTCGTACAACGGATTATGTACGAAAACCGAGGTTTGACCATATATTTATATATCCAAGAACTTGCGGAAACAATTTTAGTCAAGAGATGTACATCGGAACCCATTCGGGCAGGTGAAGGCAGCTTAGGGGTCCTCGCTGGACCCCATCAGAAAAATGCCTTCAGTGGAAATGGCAAGGCCACGTCCTTTCATGAGTTTTCAAGTGCATGCGGCCCAACTCAGAACAACAAAATTCCATCGTTCATTTGCACATTTCATTGGGAAATATTTCATCCGTGAGCCCGCGTTTATGTGAAGCATTGTTCTACTGTATTCGTTGACACTGAGGGAAAATAAAGAGGATAGCTGGCGTCACACTGCTTTTATGAAAGATTAATGGCTACGGTGGGTGGGTGGGGGTGTCTAATTTACAGCAAAACCAACAGACAGCCCGGGTGACTATTTTCGGTTGCGGCGGTGTCGCTCCTCACACACCAGACCGGATTAAATATTGAAGGAGGAAAATATAGCCGATGCTTCGGCGTCGATTCCTTTTCTCGGCCAATCTATTGCCCTTCCGCCGAGTACTCTCGCATACTCCAAACCTCGATCACAGACATCGATTGGGCCGCCACTTACACCATTCGATGCGCAAACAAACAAATGAAAACACCATTAACAAGTATGTTTGGCATCAATTTCACTGCAAAATGCCTGGGCTTCCTTTCATATGCGAGTAAAAAGCAAAACAAAACAATCTCAACCGTTCAAAAATAGCACCTCAGCTCTATGCAAATACAGCTTTGAAAACGTGCATATCCAAAAAGCACATTACTCTAAAAAAAACAAAAACTAATCACCCCAGGCAAAGGGTAGACTCCGAAATGGGAATTCTGCTAATTTCCTGTGACATGTTTACTGTCAAGCCCCGATAAACACAACGTTACTTTCTAACCTTTTCATAAATTGCGTGTGACATTTTCCCACAGTTTCGACAGAATAAAGCACAGCGGGAAAGTGATGTTGCCCGAGAGGAAGATATGCAAGGATGTCTTATGTCAAGAGTTGCATGTTAAAGCACCTCTCGTATTCGTGTGTGTCGTTACAAATAAATGAAATTCATTCAAGTGAAGAAAAAAAAATCACGATTAAGGAAACAAATCAATATGCAACACTCATTTATCTCTATTTGTATCTTGGTTTGGTTAGTTTATCGCTTTTTCGCGTGGCTCCTTATGCACGCCTGGGCGCTGCCTGCTAATAAGGTTGAGGTGTCTTTCATGCTCGGCTAGCGCGGTATCGATTTCCCCTCAGCACCTGAAGTGTGAAGGTGAGTGTGAATGATCTCTGGTCTGAAATCTACCCTACCGTGCCAAAAGTCGCCCGGGACAGGCTGTAACGCTGTACGCCACTCATTCACAAAATTGACTGGGTGTTACTTACCCTGCTATCACGATGAAGAAGTCCAACCGGTTCCACGTATCTCCGAGGTAACATTTCTTGCCAAAAATTCCCAGAGCCACCATCTTGATCACCATCTCAATGGCAAAGAACGCAAAGATAAAGTCATCAAAATCCTGCAGAGAGACACACACACGGAAAACTACAGGTCATTATTTGATGTAAGTTCACAAAAAAAAATTGTACAAATGGAAACATTGGTAACATTGCAAGTGCGACATTTACAAAAAAATAAAGAGATGGAATTTGAATGACAATTTTATGGACAGAATAACCAGAGTTTGGATCAGCTGTCCAAATCCAGCCCATTTCACAATGTAATTAATAATTTTGCAAAATCTGCGTCAATTTAGTACCGCGCCGACACCCAATACCGTGTCAGAATATACTGTCTGACGATGTGCACAATGCATAAAGTCATAACTAGGAAATGAGGAAATCTGAATACTCATCAACCAGCATGCACGCACTTACTAAGGGACGGTGCGACAAATGCAGTGTCTGCTTAAGGGTCATTCTCTGGATCGGGTCGTGTCAGATAACTTTTCGCGTTGAGAAAATTACAAATGCACGTCATGACGAGCAAACAGCCTGACACGGAGGCACGCGACGCACTTTTGCAGCCTCGTTCATTATCGTAGCTCACGCGTACCGTTTTAAAGTGCTTCCATCGCCACCTCTAGATTCTTATTCTTTACCCGTGCCCTCGGCAAATTGTACACGAAACAAACTCTGAAGGAGACTCACGAGAACGATTAAAAAAAATTGCGCAACAGCTGTAATCTCAAACTTTAATTGCAGACTGCTGAGCGCTAATAACTTCCGGTGACGCGTCACCTTAGATTAAGGATTTACTTGCTTTATTTTATTTTTCAAATATTTTTGTGAAAATAAGACTGATGGGATGCTTAGGATGCAGTGCATATTAACACCAAAAATATATTACTAACATGCACAAAGACATACATGGTGGTTGTTTTTTTTTCTCTCCTCTACAGCTGATCGATTTGGGACCAGTCCACGATCCCTGAACTCGGGCCTCCGTTTTATGTTCTATTCATTGTGACGGTGGGCATTTTACGTCTTGAACCGGAGATCAAACAATAGTTGCTATTATTCATCATATTGGATGGAAGGAAAAAATAAATGCAGGATCTGAAAAAAAAGGACATTTAATAACGAAAATCAATAAATATAGATTTTTTTAAAAGGCATCAGTAAATAAATGGAATTAAAATGAAAAAGACAGGAAAAAAATAATAATTCTGGCAGCAGTTCAAAGCACAGGACACCCACTGAGAGATGAGTCACCTCAAACAAGAACAGAGGAATAAATATCTCAAATGTGTTAAGTTTAGACCAAAGTAAACCACTGGTTACTTGGAAATTGGCAGTTGAGTAGAATGCAAAGGTTCACCCAGCGATTGACAAACACACCGCTTCAATTTCTATTTGTCATCACCCTGGACTACGGTCAACTTCCTCTTTTGTCGCGCCTGACGTTAGATCGATATGCGAGATGGGTGAACACAATGCAGCCGGATGAATTCACTCTAATGAATGTCAATCATCGACTGTTTCAAAATGGCCGCCAAATGACGTATAAGTTTACAAATAAGGACCACTGATCATGCTAAAAATGATTGAAAATGCAACACTTTTTATGTGGGGGGAGGGGGCTGATCATTCGCAATGACAAATGTTGTCAGTTTTTTTTCCAAGTCTTTTGTTTTGTCTGAGCGGCTATCACAGGCCCATCCTTCTATATTTGTTCCAAACAAGCCTCAGTCACTGTTGCCAAATATGGAACGCTACCCCCTACAGGAGCCCCTGTAAAATTTCAGCAGACACTTGCCGTCAATAACGACTGTGAAAGCTTGATAGCCTGAACTTTGGCTGTGGGACAAACTATTAAGTGAAGTGACAAAATGAAAAGTGTCCTGGGAAGCTGTTGGGTCAACCATCAACTACCGGAACGGAGTCAGTGCACCTTGGCATTGATTCAACAAGCCTTTGCCGGCATGTACAACAAGACATCCAAAAGCTGTCTGCTATATTATTGTCAGTAACTTTGCCAAGCACAAAGGTGAAGGCGATTGTTTACAGCCCTGATAATATTTTAGTGCACATCGAAAACCAAAATGCAGACCGGGCTGAACTGACCTTTCCATTAGTTCATAATAAAGCTGCCCATTTTTTCGAACCTGAATGCCATTCCTCATTAACCAAAAAATAGCCCACTACCCAACATGATGTCACCTTCCTAATTTATCCATACATCCATCCATTTTCTACTCCGCTGATCCACAGGAGGTTCGCGGGGGGTGCTGGAGCCCATCCCGGCCGTCTTTGGGTAATAGGCAGGGTACGCCCTGAACTGGTTGCCGGCCAATCGCATGGCACACATAGACGAACAACCATTGGCGCTCACAAGCACACCGGGGAACAATTTAGAGTGCTCCATTAGCCTGCCATGCATGTTTTTGGAATGTGGGAGGAAACTCGATTACCCGGAGAAAACCCACACAGCCACGTGGAGAACACAGATTTTATGTGGGGAACTTTTGTTGTGGATTATATTAAGAACACAAAACAGTAACGGCATTTTAAAAAAACAACTTATCCCTCCACTTTTTAATGTTATGTTTAAAAAAACAAACAAACAAAACACATTTTTTTGTTTTGTGCCCGCGGAAGTAGACCATTTGGTACATTGTCATCTGCTCTATTTTTGCCTGAATCGGATTCATCTTGGGAGACTGGCATTATTCCTCCCTCTCAAACTTCATATCTTCAATTCTTTTTTTCTCTCAACACCACCCCATCTTCCCTCCCCACCCCCCTAGATGATTGGGTAACTTTTCAAACGCTCTATTAAAATTTCCAGAGTACATTTACAGTATGTGATTATGTGCGGGACAAATTGCTTCATTCCCCTTCCCTCCACATGTGAACCTCTTAAGCCCCGACACCGACGACTCTACACAGACACACACAAAGCCCACGTGTGTGCATGCGTGAGCGGATTGCCTGAGAGCAAGCGTAAACACACGTGTTCGCCAGGCAGCCGGCTGTACTGCGTGTTATCCGCGCGTCGAGCGAGTGCCAGCATTACGCGCCCTCTTGTCACCTCTTCAATGCAGCCTTTAAGTTGGAAGTGTGCTGAGTCGCTAATGCCGATAGCACTTCATGCGTCCGTGTGTGTAAAAGAGGCTATTAGATGGCGTCTAAAACTCTCTGCACTTGATTTGAACGTTATGACGGGATTCTGTACACGAACACTTTTGCGTGTGTTCAAGGTCACGGAGAGGTCGGTGTGAGGTAGCTCTGCATGATGAGGGAAGAAAGTGCATACAACGGCAAAAAAAGTTTAAAACAAGAAACATTGAGAGAAGACGTACTCATTGCAAGATAACTTTGATCTTGAAAACGTCAGGTGTTTTCTAGCAAAGTTTTTTTTGTTTTGTTTTGGTTTTTTGTTGTTAATTTGATGTTTGCCACCCCTAAAATGACAGACATCTTCAATGCATTTTAAATGCAAATATAAGCAAATTATTTTTTCAACATTTTCAAATTTAATTATTTAATTGTTTTTTGAAAAATATCACGTCAGAAAATAAATAAAAATATCACTTCTCCCAACATTTTGTTTCCTAAAATTCGGTTTGCTTCTGTCGACACTTACACGCGGTACCTTCTTTTTGTTCTTTTAATGTGAAGTTTTAGCAAAACGGATTTCATCGCATTCTACCTGTACGACAGTGTCTTTTTTCCTGCCAAATCCTTTCACTTGATTATTAAAAAGAAGATCCCAAAGTGGGATGAGAGTGCTCAATCCCGCTGAGTCGACGAAAAAGAACAAAAGAGGGCTGCTCTGATCTATCTGTTTGAAACCACTTTGCATGTGCATTATTAGCTCACTGCACAAGATGAACAGGTAACAAGCTGATCTATTCCACGGCGGGCATTCAGTTCTCTTTGACTCTTTCGTTAAATGAATAAAATAAATCTGCAAAAGGAAAAAAAACAACAACAACAAAAACCTGAACCAACCCCAAAACAACGCCTCCATCAGAGTGGCGAGGCAGGACAGAACTTAATGGAAACGCCTCCACAAAAAGCATTTGTTTATTTCCATTTGCGTAATGAAAATGGAAGTAGTTGCAGAGGCCAGATATAACGAATAGGTTTTACCAGCCAGAATGCTCAATGCATTAAAAAAAAGGGGCGGTGGGGGGTCAGCACAGGTGGTGGGGGGGGGGGGGGGCGTTACCACCGCCATCTCTTTGTTTGAGGAAATTAAATCCGAACACTGACGAATGCATTTTTCTTCCTGTGCTGCGTTAAATGAAGAATTTAAATCGGCTGGCAGGTGTCGACAGCATCCTGCTTCGGGGCTGTACAAAAAACAAAAAAATTAAAAGCGCAACTTACTTCTCTTGAGCCCCATTTACCATTTTGGTTGAGAGGAGTAACTCAGGCATGTAAACGGGCTATTCCGAATGTTTCAGAAACCAGAAGTTTGACCTGAACCCAAAAACTGCACGTCAGTGTCGTCACTGTTTTTCCCAAGTAGTGTCACTTAGGAAAAATAACTTCCACAAATCCCACGACAATCGATAATCTGTCAGCATAATCCTTTCAAGACACGATCAGGCCTTTGCTGACTTTCATGGAAGGTGTTGTGTGCAAACATCTTTAAAAAAAAAAAAAAACGTCAACCAGAATAAGTGTCCAAGGATATTCAAGACCTGGTACACGGATAAGAATTTTCAAAGATTTGTTTTTTTATCCGTGAATAACACCCCACATAAAGATAGAAAAAAAAACTTAGACTTCCTGCCGACTGGGGAACTCACAACTAACACAAAAAAAACAAAAAAACCCCCCCGTTGGATAGGGTTTTATTTACCATGCCTTGCTTCTCTGTCAATCAATTCGCTTCATTCATTGGCTACTTTCCGTTTACATCACAGTAAGTTTAATATTTAAGGTTGTCAGACAAATCAACTGGTAGCATGTCTTGTACAGAAGAATCAGGAAATTACATAATTTTTAAGATGTCAGCTAATCGAGTGTTTGACGTCCTGGATTGGGAAGGGGCAAAATCTGGCAGAAAACCCGCCCAGTTCGCTCGATGTGGTACCAGGGCGAGTTGAGAAAATGACATACCATCACTTAATAGACATGATACTTGAAAAAAAAAAATAAGATCGGGCAGCAAAATTAGTCTTACCTGCAGGATTTTACATCTGTCAGAGTGGCAGTCGATG
This sequence comes from Hippocampus zosterae, assembly GCF_025434085.1. Classification (NCBI taxonomy): domain Eukaryota; kingdom Metazoa; phylum Chordata; class Actinopteri; order Syngnathiformes; family Syngnathidae; genus Hippocampus; species Hippocampus zosterae. Next base: position 7,210,444 of record NC_067457.1, read on the forward strand.
TCCTCACAGGGATGAAACATGCCCAAGGTGACACAGTTGAGCAGGATTACCAACATTGACGCTCGTTCAAACCATGTATGGAAAAAAAAATATCAGTCAAGGAGCATAACAAACGAACCGGCAACAGCCCACAAAATTCAAAGCAATACACCTCGAAAATAAGCATCGTCCCGAAACTCATTCCGGTGACCTCAAAGAAAAGTTGCACCAATTTTGGATATCGACTGAAAGTCATTGCTCACTTTTGCGAATTAACGCCGAGCGAAAAAAAAAAATTACATGCTGAAAGATTAAGATGATGAGGAATCTGGCGTTGGGAATTCGAGAATGCGCAGTCGACTTGATGCAGGACGCATTACTTTAATTGATTCGGCATAGGCGCACCTGTTGGAGGCTTGTTTGCGCTAATGGCATCCTGAGCTATGGGAAACCAATCGGCAATATCACTACACACAATCTCCGCAGACTTCTTGCATCTGGTCCGAGTGAGGGGGGAGGGAAAAAATATATATCACGTTTTGTGCTGTAATATCACCAATCACCACTAGATGGCAGACATGTATTGTTGAGTTTACACTAAATCTTATACAGCCTCATACTGTGAGGAGGCCTAATATTACGTCGCGGCTTTGCAATGTTATGCGGGGTAAAGGCATACCTCAATAATATTAAAAATTAATATTAGTAAATTAAAAATTACAATTTTCTGTGGGTTTATTTTTTAATGAACTATATGAGTTCTTGCTCTTAATATTGGTTTCTTGTTCAGCAGGTTTGTGCCCTCATTGAATGTTTTTTTTTTTTAATGCCTGTGAGACCTTTGCAATGGGGGGGACCTCAACTATAGTATGTGGTTATTTTGTTTGCATCAAACCCTTTGTTGTTGGATTAGGATAGTGGATATTTTCTACATGCATTGAAAAATGTCTTCTGAAAAGAGAAATATGTCAAGAGCACATATTTTATACATAGACAAATATTTTATTTTAAATACCTTTTTTTTTTCCTCTTAAAAAACATTCGGCTCGGAAGAATTGCGACTGCCTCCATCATTTAAATTGACCATCCCTGACTGACAATTTTATGCGTCTTCCAAAACTGCACTAGTCTCTTTAAATAAATAAAAATGTTTACCTGTCATACTTTGTCAAAACGATCCAAAAATAAAACTGCAAAAATAACTCAAGTGATCACCACGAACAATAACACAGCTCAAACTATACATCATTTCTCCAGTCAGCGCGGTGAATCATCCCAGTTTAACAACATTAGGATTAAAGTGTTTGTCACCTGCGTGCGTGGATGCGAGTGTGCCTTGATGTGAGCCAGTCTTAAACAGCATATCTCATAGAGAAACGTTCCAGAAAGACCGATAACCTGCCTGTGTTTTATCAAATTAACCACAACTTACTCATTTATCCTACAGCCCGGTAATGTCGTTGGGTCAGCATGGGTCCGCCGAAAGTGAAAACAAAACCATTTGTCATGTGACAGAAAAAAAATAATAAACTGTGTTGTGAAAACATGCAAAATCTAAATCGACAAAGGATGCACTTGAATAGACAATTGCCAACAAAGTTAGACAAAAGGAGATTTTGCAACTACACGTGACATCATCATCAAGTACCTAGTTATTTTGTAATATTTGGATTGAGACACTTTTTGAGAGAGATACAGCGTACATTTTTTTTTCAGGGAAAATGAATGAAAAGTCTGTTCCTTTTGGAAGTGAGGCAAAGACTCCACAGTAAATCTTTTTTTTTTTTTTCGTTTATAGGGAGATAGTGTTACAAGGGCAAAGCAGTTGAATAACTCTGCATCTGGAAGTCAAGGTTTATTGGTTTCTGCCTTTCCACACTGCAGTTTATAGAAGTACAAAAAGAGCTTCTCACAGACTGGCCTTTTTTTAAATAATATTTGTAGACTTAAACCAGACATGTTTCACATCCATCTGCTGTCCGAACCAAGACACCTCACTGAACAGAGTGTGGCTGCTCCAAAGATTGACACCAGACATAAATAAAGACATGGGCTAAAGAATTATTCACCACGAACATTGATAGAGGACCTGAAAGTGATAGACGGTAGCTCTCATACAAGATTGAACCCAAATGTTGAATAATAGATGCAGTCTGGAGGCGAAATTGGAGGAGATGACCACAAAGAACCGAGCACCGGTTGGTTAATGATGGCTGCATGTGAAACGCGGCCCGGGATTATGTCACACACTGAAGGAAGCGCCAAAGAAGCTGCGAGTCCAAAGGGATGCAATTAAAAAGATCAGTCGGTAGGGTTCGTGGGATCATTAAACAGGAAACAAAAACACTCAAGTTTCATATTTTTCGGGACTGCAAACTGCAAAATTGACATGGTGGAAGTTGGTTAAAAAGAACATGGTTTAAAAAAATAATATTTTAAAAAAAGCTTGATGATGCCTGTGCCACGTTAGCATCCGAACGAACGATGTCTTAGGTCACCCAAGACTTTATCTGATGTGAAGAATTTCAAAACTTCAACGCTACATCCAATAAAACTGTGAAGGCAGACATTTCAGACGTCAGACCAGACAAATGCCTCATGGATTCCAGGCATCACACAACAAGTGGTTCCCATTGGGACGCATTAAAATGCCATAAGAGATCTTTAAGCTACCCATCTTTTTTCCCCTTTTTTTATACAGCTTCTTCTACTCGGGGCTCTTTGGTTACCTTATTTAGCTACATTAGATGGCGAGAGTATTGCTAACAACGACAACAAAAACATTAAAGTACCGTATTTACCGTAGTATAAGGCGCACCTAACAGCATTCAATTTCTTCAAAAGTTGACAGTGTGCCTTATAATCCGATGTGCCTAATATAAGGATCAATATTCTGATTTCTTGGACGTAGTATTTTAAATGCTCTGTCAAGCGCAGCGGTTATGAAAGCTCTCGATAAAGAAAGCTGAACTGCATTGTATTGTATTCCTTTCAGCATAGCTCCATCTAGTGGATGCAAAATGCAACTGTAGTCACGATTGCAGCTTTTAATCTATGTGCCTTATAATGCGATGTGCCCCATATATGAAAACACAATTTTAAAATAGGTGATTCATTGAAGGTGCGCCTTATACTGCGAAGCGCCTTATACTGCGGAAAATATGGTAATAACTCGACAGTGTCGGTACATACAGGTCTTTTATTCGATGTACCCAATGTTGCCAGTGTTTCTTTTAACATATTTAAGTGCTGAAGCTGTGAAAAGTAGTTTGTGTCAGGTGTTGGAGGTCTTAAAACTGAACACAATGAGGGAAAAAAAAGAAATCCTGAAGAGGAGAGGAAAGAACGCCGCAGTGAGAGAGTTGACGACAAAGCACAGCATTAAATATGTATAATCAGACTAATTTAATCAATAACTCTTCCTCTCCTGCCCTCGTTCCCTTCCTCTCTCTCTCTCTCCATCTCTGTGGGGGTGATAATTAAACAATAAAGAAAGAATGCAAGAGTCGTTCTGCAAGAGTGTCAACACCCGTACACGCACGCATGCAAAACGCACACACCGCTGGTGTCGGCGTATAAACAAGCAGCGATGCCCTGAGGGACGGATTCAATTAGAGGAAACATACACAAGGCTGTGCTCTGTCAAAACGGATAGAAAGAAGTCTACGCCACAGAATTCACACAATCGCCACATCAAAGAGGAAAGATGATAAAACTCATCAGCACCTCCGAGTATTCTCCTTTGGATTCTACACACACGCACGCACACATACACAGACACGCTCTTCCAAGTCTACTTTTTTGTGAAGAAGTTTCGTAACACTAGATTGACAACGTCAGGAGCACATCTGGACAATTACGCTGGAGGATCCTGATACGTCTTAGCTCATTTACCAAGAAGAACGTTTGTGATGGACAATTGCCTGGAATGCAATCACTGTTCATTCCAAAGGTATTAGACGGGGTTGAGGTCAAGGCTCTGGGCAGGCTTGTCATGTTCCACGTACGGATCTCAACCAAACACATCCGCATGTTCCTATCAAAGTGGAAGCGTAAAATTTACCCCGTATGTACAAAATATATTTCTATTTTTTTGGTGGGAAGAAAAGGTGGAAGCTGGTTTCTAAGGATTATTTAGCAAATGACGAGTTGATTCACGTTTATTAAAATAATTTCTTAAACATCAGTCACTTACAAGGTCTGGATAGACGTTGGGGAAGTAAAGTCCATACTTTGAATCCCCCCAGATGTGTTGCAAGGTTATATGTGTCCGACAATAGGAACCGGAGAAAAATATGTCCGTAAATGGCTACAGCTGCTGTATGTGATCGCAATGTAAAGTTTGAACTCGTTCAGGCCAGCGTCGCTGCTATTCAGACGTGTTTTGCGAGAGCGGGTAAATTCATCTGTAGCGGGGGAAGGAAGGGGCGCGCAGAGCCTCCGCGCAATCGATTGAGACAAGTCTCTCGGAATAGATATCATGTTTACGCTAGCTCGCATCGTACTTGTTTAAGCATCCATAACGGCAAAGCCACACTTGTCACTCCGCTGCAATGCCTCACGTCAATATCCCTTGCTGGATAGACAACACGGGCAATACGAGCAGCTACGCAATTTACACAGTTCAAAACATACCAAAAGTAGCGAACATTTACCAAACAAAAGCAGGAGTGTCAGGACATAATTTGACTCCGATAACTGACAATCCTCATACTGCGCGTGGTGTGCAATTAACACGTCACTGTAGGTGATTCAGGTGCAGAAAAAACATCATTACTGTTCAACACCAAGATGTATCACCTCATCATTCAGTCAGGAATGCCATGAAGTCATTTTTCACCTCCGCACGACTAACATTGGAGCGAAGTGATTGCTTCAGTGAGTTACATCAAACATTCAGTTCACATCAAGAGGAGTGATTGATCGTGACATTTGAAAGAACAATAAAAGTTTAACATGAATAAAAATTGACAAAACATTCATCTGGTTGCCTTTGGCTATTGTCGATGTTAGCGGTTCGCGTTTGTAGCTAACGTTAGCAGTCACCGAGACTGCGTGAGATTTGATCCTTTGTTTGACTCTAACTTCAATCCAAAGCGTCAAAGTTTGTGGAACTTTTAAGGTATATATTTACAGAAGCTATAGTATGAAATGGGAAGATAACGCATTAGAAATCCACTAGCTTCCATATGGGTTTACATTAAAACTGCCCGAAAATCAAACAATCTAAAAACATGAATCGGAGTTTCTGCTTGAATTCTTCTGTTAACATAACTGCTGGCTTGACGCAACCCTCTGAAATTCTGTCTTCACAACTGCACAAAGATGCAGATCAAAGCAGCGGTATATATCGCCACTTTTGATTAAGAAGTGACTCTCACTGGCTTGAATTTTAAAAAAGGAGGTATTACACAAGGAAATATGAGAAACTGAGGGTGTCAAAATACATTGACGTCTGTGTGAGTGTGTGTGTGGTTGGGTGGTCATTATACCACGAGTTGTCAGTGAGACTGGAAAGGGCAGGTCAGAGAGAGAAAAGGGAGATGGACATGGCAGCAGGAATGAGTCAACGTTGGTTATATTTTCTAAAAATGGGTTCGGTTAACTTCTATTCAGTTGGCAAAATTCCCAGCCTCAGTGAACCATTCACATCCATCCTATGGTCCACGTTCGATAGGGCTCATCTTACGATGGTTGCGGGTGATCTGTAGCCTGTCCCAGGTGACGAGTCAGAACCCAATACAACATAGTCATTCTGATTATTTCCCCAAAAATGTCTATGAATTGACAACATATACAAAGCACTTTGATAATCCAATCTTGAGTCAGACCCGTACACAAAACTCATCTGTGACCCAAATAAGGACACATAATTTTTAAAAATGGATGAATGTATGGATGGATAGTCCAAAATCTTGTCAAAAAGCTTGCTAGCAGACTGGACACTATGGTGGATTACACAACAGTATAACCAAATGTGGTTTTTCTCCTTATGTCAAAGACGTGCGATGCCGCAGCATTTCCCATTGAAACTTGTTTCCTTTTTGTATCTCACATATTTCGCTAAACTAGACATTTTTTCTTCTCTTTTATAACATTCCCCCTGTGCTCTCAAGGCCAATGTCTGTCAGCACTGTCATAGAAGAATTGTTTTTAAAAAAGTGCGAGTCTGTGTGTGTGTGGGGTGGAAGAATGCTGAAAGTACCGGAATAATGTACAAAAAAAAAAGTTCAAAGCCAACAGGGGGAAAAGGATGTTCATGAAATATTGAGACTCACTGCCGCGGGCTTTTGTAATGTGCAACCTGTCATTGTGTATCAGGGTGAGTGTGTGTGTTTGTGTCTTTTCGAGTGTACATAAATGCGAAAGTGTTTGTGAGTTTCAAGTTGAGTCACTTTATCAGATGACTGGACAATAGTTGCATTGTCCCTGAGGTCAAATAAATCACTTATACAGTACATCAATTTGTAATTCCGAAACAGCAGATGTCCTATTTGAGAAATTTAAGAAATTGAAGCAAATAAAACATATATATATATCATATCTTGACACATCTATTGTGGAGATGTTATGAAGGCAACATCATTAACGCACGAAAATGTTCCAAAATATTTTTTTGTGTGTCTTAAATGGTGATGTAACATACTCCAATATTATTTTCTCTACTCCAGTTTAAGTATTTTCATTAGTGGCCTATCAGGAAAATAATTGGGGCTACCCGATCCTGGGGGTGAGCATATGAATTGAGGAAGTTAGGAGTGTGTTGTCTCGTTCTTGTGAACTACTATTTTTGACACTGGATGTCAAACTCAGGGCCCGGGGGTAGTATCCGGCCCGCGGCATCATTTAATGTGGCCCCCTGAAAGAAAATCATTTGTGTCAACTTGCTAAAAAATGTACCAAAGTGTCAAATTATAATAAATGACGGTGATATTTTGCAATCATTTTGTTCTCCTGACAAGTAATCATGCGATAATGCGATTAAACATGTTTGTGGTTTCGCAGTCATTTTGGCCCTCCGAAGGGAGACATAACTCAAAAGTGGCCCACGACAAAATATACGTTTGAAAACCCTGGTTTATGAGGTGATGTTGATAAAGTTACTGTCTCTCAAATTAACTAATAAGATGCCTCGCCTGTGTTTGAGGTAACAAGACTCTCCGCAAAAGGCAGCTCTGTTCCAGCTGAGAATCTTAACTTGATGGATGGAAAATCCTCATGGTGTTCCAGGCGACACAACACACTTGCTGACATGGCTTATCAGCAGCCTGAGTCAGGAGGCGGGAGTTATGCGATTGAGGCAAAATATTGTCTTATTGCTACGGTGCCTGTATCAGTGAGTAGCATATGAAAGGTGGGAAGAAAAATGGGCAAGAGCTGAGTGGAGCGGGAAGCTGAACGGTAAGTGTGTGTGTGTGTGTGTGTGTTGGGCGTGGGTGATGGATGGAGGGAAGGAGAGAAAGGAAAAAAAAATGACGTGAGAGACAGCGCCTTTGTGAGAGGATGAGGGCGGGGGACAGGCGAATTGTACCCCAAAAAAAGTGAGAGAAGGAGAAGAAGCAACAACACATGAGCGCTTGGACACATTTGACAGCTTGAGAGGCCACATGGTAAGAGAAGGGACCGAAGCAAACACCGCAAACATTCAATATTCAACCATCACTCCAAGATAGTGTCCATTTGTGTCCTTGAGTGTTGTGAAAGGCGCTTACAAATGTGATGTATTATTATTATTATTATTATTATTATTTGAAAAAGCAGCCACTTTCATAGTCCTTGCTCATAAATATGGATGTGTGCAGTTCGCCACGGAAACAATGGAACGCGTACCAATTTGGTTCAGATTTGACAACCCCAAAAAAAACTATCAACAAACAACCCCCCCCCCCCAAAAAAAAGGACCAAAAGTATTATACTTGACAAACACACATATGCTCGCCTGCACAAAGACGGAAAGACGCTTCTCTGATCAGGCAGGAAATACCCCCTGTATCTCGCCCCCCTGTGGACCACGTGTTGCTAAGCAACGCAGTCTTTCACCGGGAAGTATTGCGAAACTCACGTCTCCCTCGCTGTGGTGTCTGGAATGGAGGTGACGGAGCGGAGTTGCGCGCACGCGAAGCGATTTCAGCAACATCATCGACCGCAGAAGCCGTTTATGAATGCGAGACATGATGTCATCTAGGCTCAAAGATGGTCTCTGGTCCGCATGGTCATTTTTAACAGGCATTCAATCTGAGAGCAAATCCTGGGAGGGGCTTCTGAATCTGGGAAAATAATGACCAATATGAAGGGGCTGGGTGAGATAAGTCAATTGATGACAGATAGGTGTCAATCTCCACATTAAGTAGTATCTGAATGTATAACCCACCCCAGGAAGCTAATTCTTGGCATTTTCAAATATTTCCAATCAATCAGTTTGGTCTTTGACATTTCAGTCAATGACACCCAATGCGAGCGATTTATTACCTGAACAGATGGCGGATGCGGTCAGTGGACATGTGATTAAATCGTATGCTCCTTGAAGTCTTGAGCTGAATAAAGAAGGTTACCGTGAGGTCAGCGAGTAACCAGAATTTTTTAAAAAGCGGAACCAGCAAGTATGCCCAAAACTGAAAGATGCCAAAACAAGGAGTTGCGATATGAGCAAAATACACATCCGCGCAGGAACTAGCGTGATTAACTGGAGTTTAGCTTTATCGTCACAGCTAATCTGATCCAGAACAGAGCGCAAGTAAATATTAGATAAGTTTGCAAAGGCACGCTACTGTAATCTACATGTGCGCACACACACACACACGGTATATACAGTACATGCAACAATTCCAGACATGAAAGCTTTTGAACGCAAGGATATTGCCGCGCTCAAACGGTTTAGAGGACCGGAGAAGGCTAATTAGCAATCAGTGCTAACAACGTCAAAGCCCCAGTGCTGATGACATCCATGCATCCATCAATTGAAGGAAAAAAAATTAAAAAAAAGGAAAGAATTTGGATCCATTAGGAATTGTTGAGGGGCGAGGGGGCGTAACATAGGAAGTGATGTGTTATTTATGATGTTACGATGCCGTATATGTACTTATCTTACGTTATAAAAGGGAAAGAAGTCAGGCCCCAAACCCGTTGGTTGAAAATCAGCAGGAAGCTTTTCGACTGGTCAATGCAACTTTTTTTTTCTTCCTCTTTATCATTGCTATTTTTCAGACCGAAATACTCAATAAAAATCGTTTTTGCGCCTGCATGCGCAATATCCCAACAAGCGGGCAGATACTTCATTGACACGTCGTCATGAGTGGCTCGCATCCTTTGATCTGCCGTTGCAAACTAGGGCTCCAAGAACAAATACCTTCCTAGCTTTGTGACCTTAACACGAGAAACATGCACAGGTGGAATCAACTTTCCATTGAATGTGTGCGTCAAAAGAAGAATATCATAACCCTGCGTTGGGCATAGTAATCCATTAGTAAATCGATCACAGCCAAGGCTCTGTTGATTCAACTTAGCACGCTCTCACTCTCTCATACCAAGCCAGGGCTTAAAGCTCCAATAGCAGAAAGACAGAGAAAGGTCGGCAGCAAGTCTGCGAGATGCAGAAAGATCACATAAACCCAACTTGCTCGGAAAGCTTTGCCAAACTGAAAGAATGCTTTGCGCATGATACAAAAACCTCGCTCTGTACTCTACGTTCACCTCCGACAGCAGAGATGAGAAAGCTAAAGAATTCCCCGAGATGCTCTCGCAACAATCCGCAAACAAATCTTTCACACTTCTTGTCGCCACCTCCTTGGATGTGATGCCACAAAGTGTGAGGGTTTTTGCATTTTACCCCCCCCCCACACCCCCTCCTCTGAATAACCTCCGCAGACCTCAGCTCTACCAAAACAATCATCCGGGTGCTCTACAAACCGCAACCTCCACAGTGAAGAGCTGCTAAAGGAGCTCCGCACTGTGGGTGGCTTCAAACGCATTACACCCAGACTTTCTCTCGCTCTTTCTCACGCACCCTCACATATCACGACGATAAAGGTCAAACACGCGCATACTGTATGACGAAGAAGAAAAAAAAGGCAATGTGTCGTTCAGTCTCTCCATGACAACAAAGAAAATGTTTATAGTCCCGACCAAGCATATCTTTTATTTTGGCAGGGGGTTGGTTTCTATGGTAAGGAAGTCTGCCGTCTCGGTGTTTGGGCATCGTGGTCTGTCATGAGTGTTGATGTTGTATACAGGACAGGAATGTGAGCACAATAATATGTGCCTTAAGACTGACCGATGATATGAATCGAATCGAGTGCTCGGATGGGCTGCCATATTTTGGGAAGCATTTTTTTTTAAAAAGCATTTCTTCTCACATGGCAGGATTATGGTTGAAGGATTTTTAGAGCTGCGATTTAAGCAGGTCCAACATTCAGATGTTCTTGAGTGGACAAAAAATAAAATAGTGTATTGGCCCAAATATAAGACTGCCCTGATTATAAGACGACTCCCTCTTTTTCAAGACTCAAGTTTGAGAAAAGACTTATTGAACACCAAATTAGTTTTTATACAGAAAATAATGAAAGTACATCTGAAACAAATGATTTAAACAATATATTTGAGAGAAAAAGCATGTTATTTTGCCTCATTCAAATCTAAAGTGCAATCACATTCGTAAATGAATGGCTTCTGGTTTTTGAAATGTAAATGACATCATAACTTCTCCTCAGCTGCCGGTTAACCTGTTCGATCTTCGACCCCCTTTTTTTCCAGATTGTCGCTACATTTCTCCATTTTCTGTTATCTGTTGTATTATTTTCTTCTCTTTTCTTTCATACCGCAATTTTTAAATTTTCTCCTTTGTGCTACCGCGATTCTTATTTTTATTCTTCGTGACGGGTTCACTTTGGCCTGGTGAGTCAAGTTCAGCATTCGCTTCAATGATATGTGGCGCCATCTAGCGTCGCGAATGGGAATGACGTTTAGACCCCGAATATAAGACGACCCCCACTTCTTATTTCAATGCAAAAAAAACCGTCTTATTTTCGGTCCAATACGGTACAATAAAAATACACGAGTTCTTTTTGAACATGGCACTTGGTATAATCAACCTTTTTCTCCACTTGAAAAAAAAAACCACTAATCCAAATGTAAGCCAGCTGCACAGCTCCTCAGAGTGATGCAGTCTGGGAGTAGCTGTCGGCAAACCCGGTAATGAGGGAAGACCATCGAGTAAAGGGAGGGGGTGGGGGGTGCGTGGAAAAAAAGAAGGATGGATGGATAGATGAATGAATGGACCCGAGAAAGAGTCGAAACCTCAACAAACAGAAACAAACAAAGCGAAGCAGCGCTGTTTCAAGTCAGACAGCCTAATAAGCGCATGGGCAAAAATGGAAGATGATTCCGGCTGAAATTTTGCCGTCAAGTTGCTCACTGATTTTTTTTTTTTTTGGGGGGGGGGGAGGTGCGGGCTTCTAGATTGGGATGTACAAAGAAAGGCAGACAGCATTTAGCACTCACAGCTCAGGAAAAAAGGAGAAGGGCTTGCTGTCAGGTTCACTGGGGATGAGCTACAGTGAGCTACACAGTGCAAAGCGGACATTTTTTTTCTTTTGTTTTTATACGCTACAAACAATGAGTCTTTCACTCCCTCGAGAAAGAGACGAGAGGGCAGTCAGATGTGCGGCACAATTGGATGACAAACATTTCTCCCCGGCAGATTGAACTGAACAGAGAATGAAAGGTTCTTTGAACTCCAAAAGACATCCACGATATGTTTGGATCTGACAACACGATCAACGAATTCCATTCAGCTCTGATGACTATTATGGGCTAAACTAGACCTTGATACTGGCATCAAATAACAGGGATCTGATTTACAATAAAGTCATTTTCTTACAGATGTCCTTTTCATTGACGTACGTAAAATTGCCGTTCAATTGAAATTTCGGTTTACTCGTGGCGGCGTAAGAGAGCAAATCGATGCGCAGTCCCCCCTGCTTGATTGTCACATGTAAATGTCACAGACGTGGAGCCATCGCCGTCTCCTGTTAACGCAACACAGCGCGGCTAACAATCCAGCTCACTCGGCCACACACAATTACACGGACAACTACACAGCCGCTAAACCGTCCTCTGTGTCGGAGCTTCATCAAAATATCATTTGATGTGTTGTGACTCTCTTTCATGACAAAAAAAAAAAAAATCAAAAGAAGCCGCGAGTGAAGTCACAGAACATCCTCACGTGAATTCATGCTTTTTACTCTACCCAAGTCATTTCGAAAGAGCGCAAAGAACAACATGAACTCATTTTGGTGGCGGCCATTTTCAGACCCTTCGTTACCAGATTTAGGGATGACAACAGTTTGATTGGGCATGTACAGAAAAAAAAGGTTGGAAAGCAGGTCCCACCATCACTCATTTTTAAATGAGATCAAAATGTGTGTTTAGACAGATCTTCTGGCTCGTGAGGGATTTGTTTCGCAAGATTCAAGAAAATCCACCCATCACGAGGTAAATCCTAATTAACAAAGGATTCCCCGTAAAGCTTCTGGATTTACTGTCTTCGGCTCGCTGTAAAATTTGGAATTGCACATTCTCCGACTCCGGGGGTGTGCAAATTAGCACACAGCCACATCAGAGACCGTTAAGAACCCCAAAAAGCCAGACGCGGTTTGATTTTTATATTATTTTTTTTTTTAAAAGAACATGAGTACCCGCAAGTGTTTGTGTTTGGAAAGACAAATGTTCAAACAAGGCAAATTCCGCCACAGTACTACAACAGTGGCCAAAAAAATCCCATTTAGCACAACAAATATAAACAAATGCAAAGTCAACACGGCAAAGAAAATTACAAGGGATTTATTCCGGATCAAATCAAGCATTGCAATCGAGCGGTAGTTCCCAAAGTATGATATAAGTACCAGGAGTGGGATGCAGCTCCCTCTAGTGGTACACCAAAGTATCACTTAGTCAAATGTTCAAGTCGTCACTTTTCAGGAGACCCCTAAAATGTGATCTCTCTTTTTGTTTTTTGTTTTTAAATATCCCTTTTAGTATACCTCTTATTTTTTTTATTTAAATGTAAATTCCCCAAACAAAGCCCCTGCGGAGCGACTGTTGCCAATTAAGTTATCAAGTCACTCGAGCTCGTCATCGGTCAGGATTGCAAAGTCGGTCGCAGGCAGCATTAAAATGAAAATCCCTCCTGGAAAAAAAGATTCTTGGGAATTATTGGAATCCTTTTGACTTGACATTAACATCAACTTCGGGTTGCGTCTCAAAGAAGGAAATTCAATCATGTAATTAAAGCATGTGGATTTTATTTTCCTGTTTTGTTTTTTTTGTGCCCTCTCAAGGTAATTGTCGGAGAAGCTTCGTTGTTAGAGGAGCCTGATTTTGGTCATCTACTGTGAAAAGACAGCTGACAAATTTCTGTTAAAAGGACGATAAAATCTTTTCTCCGTGGAATTTTATTTATACGTCGAGACGATCCAGCTATTCCATTACAAAATGGAAATTTCCTTTCGCATTTTTTGGGGGCTAACATCCTTGATATCATAAAACCCGCATGGAGCACTAATTCTTGCATTTTGAAGTCCGGGGCCAATAGCCTTTGGACAAATTGTTTCACGACCATTTAAAATCTCCACGCAGCGTGCGACACACTCCCTTTTTGGAACGCCGCGAACATTCTCTCCACCTTGCGAGATTGCGAGAAGAGGAACGGGGATATTTTCTCCAGGTATTCACTGTCAAAATGAAAGAGGAAAAAAGTGAGAGTCATGCCTTCCCTCTGTTGCTTGCCAACAGTGAGAGTCATGAATAATGCTATATATATATATATACATATATATATATATATTCTGCAGACTCTATGCATCTTTATCTTGTTCCTAGAAGTCTACTAATGACACACTTTTGAGCGCTGGAGCAAAAAAAAAGGCAGTCGTGTGGGAGTCAACGCTTGATTTCTGGCCTTTTGTCACACCGTTAACACTCCAGTTAAAAAAAAAAAAAAAATCGGAACTTTTGAAAGCATTACACGCTGATTAAGGCGAGCTGGCATTTCTAATTGATTTCCGAAATGTCAGCCAGTAGCAGAACAATAACGAGTGACAGTCTGGGGTGGAGGGGAGGGGAGAAAAAAAATAGTAGACTAGAAAAAAACAAACAGACAATGTATAGATGAGACAGCAGCTAGCCACATCTGTGTTGTGTTAGCGTTGACGCGGGAAAGTGCGTTGGCGCCCCGCTACTCCTGGTTCATTGCTGCCGGCAGTCATTTTTAATTGGCCATCTTCGTGCCAGACCCTGCAGCACGTAAACACACACACAAGGACCCTTCACCAAGGTCTGCCGGCTAAAATCCATTTTAATGTTGGGCAAAGTTATTCTCTTACCTTTTGTTTGTTAAAGTGGGGTTAAAAAAAAGGCCAAACCAAAGGTTCTGCATAATGAGCAGGATTGAAAATTGATTGAAAAAAATTGGGGGTGCATTTATCGACTTGTATTCGTTTATGATAGCAGTGGTTAGACATACATCAAAATCCGACAAAAAGGGTAAGTGTCAAGTCAACAGTTTTTCTCTCCGAGTCCACCCCCCACCCCCAGCCACGCCGAAGGTCATCAAACAGCCATCCATTAAATGAATGAATTAAATCAATCCATTAAATGCTCCGATCAAAGCAACCTGCATGTTGCTGGTCGTTCCCTTTAAGGCGAAAATTAGATTTCTCTGAGAGGAAAAAGCCTTAAATACAGATTCAGTCAGAGGACTGTGAAAATAAATTAAAAAGAAGAAAAAAAACTTTTAAAGTATGAATTTAAGCAAAAGAGGGAAATAAGAGCGACACCGGAATCATAAAGAAAGTCATACGTTGGCGCACTGGAAAAATTGGAAGCACAAATTGGAGAAAGGGAAAAGCCGTTTCAAGACTCGGGCCAGAGGCTGGAGCACAAGTGTCACTTCAAAGGAAGGTTTTGTGATGTGCTGTGTGTGTGTGTGTGTGTGTGTGAGTGCATACGTGTGTCTATATGAAGTGCACCGTGCAGTTTGATCCCTACAAATCCCAACACTCTCGAGACAGGATGCGCTCGCCTAAACTTGGAAGAAGAGCCCAGAAAACGGGATAAATACAAAAATAATTTTAAAAAAAGTTAATTCCACTCTACAGACAAATAATCTCGAAAGGAAGGAAAGTATGACCATGGCGCATCCTGATGAAGACGGCAAAGCAAGTGAATCACTAATAAACCGAGAAAGAACAGTAAAACCTTCAAACGCAGGAACATTAGAGACAAACAACCACACCGTGACTCCAAAACAGAAAGCAGGTGGGACCCAGTCCGGTGCTAACTGGACCATCATTCACTAATGTATCTCTGTCTTCACCTGTGGTGCGTGGCGCCCTCAGCAACGCGGCGTGGCCGTTCCCAAAACAGCTCGTGCTCGCCGAACAAAAACACTCATTTGCTAAATCTGCACGAGAGTGAATGAGGACACGACTTGAAAATGTTGTCGCTCTGTCGCACTTTCGTAGAAACTTGCAGATTCAATCTATCAGAGCATGATAGCTATCATGCTCTGATAGCGAGCGTTTCCAGCTTTGTAGATTTTTTATTTTTAACATCTAGCTCATTTATTGCATCTCATTAGTCTAATGAGACGAGAAATATTACCCAGTTGGAGACTGCACACAATTTTCCGAATGTTGTTGAACTTCAATGTACAGTATGTGTAACATACAGCACAGATGAAATTTCTTACCTCTCAACATAAAACAAGAGGAGCCGCCGCGCGTGTCCGCGCCGCCATCAAGAAAAGTTAATAAAAAAAAGACAAAATAATGACCCCCCAAAGTTTTTTTTTTTGAATTTACTCGTTTCATTTTTTTTAAGTGGACTATACATCTAAAGAAACAGCAATTCAAACCACACACCCGCACCCACACAGTCGCTCACCCAAGCACATCTCAATTTGTGTTTATCCATGTTATAGCTTCTCTTTTTTTTTTTTGTGCCCAGCGGCTTCCAAAAGTCCTCCTCCAAAAGTCACCCGGTGAACACATTTGTGGTTCCATTGAAATCATCTTAGCAGCCACGCAAGGTATTCTGGGAAGACAACGACATGGCACAAGAAAAAAAAAACCAAACAAACACTGAGGAAAAACTCTTCAATGTATTTATAGAGAGGAAAAATCCTTCAAAGTCAAGCTTCCTTCAAAGAGGGAACTTTTTATTGATGCGGCATTCCAAAAGGTGCCTTTTGCTTTGGGCAACAACAGTGACAGCTTGGTTCAGCTGGGTGATGCTGTCAGTGCATGTCACACTCAAAAGCTTGCCTTGACTTTTATGAAGCGCGCGCGCGCGCACGCACACACACACACACACACGCGCACGCACACAGTCTCTGAACACAAAAACAACTGCACAAGTGGGTCTGCGCGCACGCGTAGTCATAAATTGAAACAAGGACCCGGATATGTGCCTAAAGAGAGAACATAAAGATTAGATGAGACGGCAGACTGTCAACCCCCCCACAGGGCAGCTGTTTACAGACATTATTTGCAATCAGTCACCAATCGCTTCACCACCACTTCACCCGCATTCCAGCACATCCACGCGTTCATTTTGGGGGTGAACGCGTGGATCCCCCAACCCCCCATCCACCAACCCTCCAAGTCACTTTGACAAGTGAGCGTCCAATACTGACAAGTAAATCCATTTTGGATTTGATTTGTCTCGATGACTAGTCAATGGCTTGTTAAATGGCCTCGCTGAGCACATTGCAATTATGTCACGGCTGGTAAAGTGCTGTGCACAAGAACTTAAGTAGCAGCGACACTACGTGGCATTTTAGCCGCTTTCACGGAGGGTTGTAAAAGATGCTAATCTAATTTGAAAGGCAACTGCAGTACTAATAAGTAGTTATAAACGTGATCCAAATGTTATTGGAGTGCCTCATTGCGCCGGTGCACGCAATGAACAGAAAATTCATGATCAAGTTCTGGAGCATAATAACATTTGAGATTTTGTCTTTCTAAATCTGGAAACTAAGTGAACAGAATAAACAAGCTTGAGCAATCTCAAGGGAAAGATTAGACTGGAAGGGGCAATCCTGTTCCGTCGCAGTTGCTTATGTAGTAGCACTGCAGCACCACCTGCTGGGTCGCTGACCCACTCGGCCCCAACGCAAGCAGATTCTAACAGCGGAAAGTGAAGTCGTCAATCTTGTTCAGAGCCGCGTCAAATTCCGCTGTTGTTTTTTTTTTTGTCCTGTGCTTACTGGAACACAAAACCAACCCAGCCGTCGACGGGCAATAGGCTGGGGACACCCTGAACTGGTTGCCAGCCAATCACAGGGCACACACAGAGGAAAAACCATCCACGCTCACAAACAAGTTAGAGTGTCGCATTAACATGCCATGCGTGTTTTTAGAATGAGGGAAGAAACTGGAATACCTGAAGAAAACCCGGGGAGAACATGCAAACTCCACAAAGGAATGCCGGAGCCAAAACCGAACTGTACACAATGCCACACCACAAAATTGATTCTGTTTAGCAGATTTCATATTATCCTGAGAAGTGACTCATTTCATCCGGCCATTTTCGACATCGCATGTGCTCATTTACGGTTCAGAGCAAGCTTCAACCGAGTCTGGGCAAGAAAACGAAGCCTGTCTTAAATCACTGTTTTCATCAGCCAAACAATGTGCACTTCCTTGCATGGTTGAAAGTAAAACCTTGAGCAAAGCAGACAAGAAATTATTCATTCAAGACACTGCTGACTGATGAGGTGAAAGCACCGGTGTATTCTGTTGAAAACTTTCTTGAATAAAAATCCGCCTGATTTTGCTTCCTTTTCACCACATTGTTTGGTATTCCCCTGATAATCTCATCTCCACTCACTCTGTACCGTCTCTGCATTGCTTTAATGCAAAACTTACTGCAAGCAGTGGGTTGGGGGGTTAGCTCAGTTACAAAATGAACAGACTTCTGAAGGGTTGCGTGGCAAAGGAAAACCAAATTATTTTCCAAGTACCGGTAGGTGCAACCTTAAAATCAGTCCTCACGTCGTGTTTACACAAAGTCTCAGAGACAGAAATAACAAGCTTGAGCAGGGCGTTCTACCTTGTGGTAAATTTGCATAAAGCTCCTGCGCTGCGGCATAGAAAAACACGATGAGTTTGAATCCAAGTGGTCTTTGTGCAGATGATCACATTACATTGCTTGCCCAATCAGTGCTATGGGAAATTTAGTTTGCTTTGTAGTCACTCTGTGACCGTCGTGATAGTTGTACAATTAAAAAAACTGTATACTTATCTCTTGAAATTGTATATATATATATATATATATATATATATATATATTTTTTATTTTTTTTTCCTGTTTTTAATAAACGCATTTTTTAAAATATCTTGAATTTGTAATATATATATATATATATATATATATATATATATATATATATATATATATATTTTTTTTTAATTTCCCCACCCCCAACTAATGAAGGGTTCGGTGAATGTGCATATTAACTGGTTGGGTTCGGTACCTCTAAGAAGGTTAAGAACCACCGCTCTAGAGTGCGACAACAATAATAATGCATATTACAAACGCATGCATATGTTCGGCTGCGCACACAGACCCCACGTTTGATGGAAGATTTTTTTTTTTTCCCCCTCACGCGGCAAAGAATCACAGGTCTCCTCCCACGCTGTCAAAGCTAACCACACATTAACTCACAGCGGCGATGCAACATGACCCAGTGCGCTTGCCCTATTTTCAACCACCGATCCATTACTCTTAAAGCAGACGGGATGAGAGCGCGGCCGTGTAGTTGACACACATTAGCCCCCCGTGCCCAACAGTCCAGAGAGTTGTCAATTGGTTTGGACTCACTTGTTCATCTCTTTCATCACAGATGTAAAATAGGATTAAATATTGATCTTTAGAAGACACCAGGCCGGTGATTGATGACGCGAAATATTTTAGGGCATTGTCCAATGGATATTAAATTGGACCAAGGGTGAGCTATCACTTTGTGTTTAAAAAAAATAATAATTGTGATATTTCAGAGTAATCGAAGAAGCTGGTCTACATTTATGTGCAGTCTGATACAGCATAACATAACACAAAGGAGTTACTTGGTTGTGCAATTTCACACAGCAAACACTCAGAGACTCGACTATTGGGATAAAAGGTATTAAAAAGTTCATTTTAATTTGAAGTTAATATTCCCCGTTTGTTGAAGGATGACGTCGGCATACACCGGTGAATTCATTAATATTTCTCTTTCAGGCTCTCCAATTATTATGATTATTATTATTTTTTGTTTTGTGAAGCCCATTCTAACCAATCGACTGTTTAATTTCCCAACATTGTTCTGAGGAAAAAAAAATTAAAAAGGCTCTTATTGATCGCGAAAAATCTGGTCAATTTTTCAACGTGTTTTTTGTTAAATAATTTCTCCAAACAATGGATTCTATACACAAAACATTCCTGCATTCGGAGTGCAGCGGTATGCTAACTTCCAATCACTAGGCTAACACATAGGCGATAACAATGACAGTATCCAACTCTAAAATACACTTGCTGTCTGGAAAGATGTCAAGTTTCACAAATGCCGGATTAACTTTCTAATTGCCCCAGTTATCCAAATAACTGTGAAGCGATAAAAGGATCCATATCTGATTTTATGAGCCATTCAGTTTCACATCGCATGCATGTCCATGTGTACATAGACTTGTACGGCTTCATCGTTCAGTCTCTCAAGTCACCTTTGTTTATCGACCACAAAAAAAAAAAAAACATCACAATACAGAAAGAGCAGGTATTGACATTAACGGTGGCCCGATGGCCCAAGGCCACCACGTGACTGTTCCGGGCCAGTGTGGTAGCGTGTGTGTGCGTGTGTTATACAGTATGCCATCTCATGTAGCGGGGTGGTGTGCAAAAGGAGTGTGGTGGTAAGAACATGGCTAATTTTCGCCGTTCTATTCGACTTCATGCAATAGTGATGCATAGCTCATGCATCAGTGCAGTGTCTTTCTTGCAATAAACTGTGATTTTGCAATTAAAGTTTTTGCTACACAATTCAACTTTCTGTGGGCCTTCAAAAATTAGTCAAATGGTCAAAAATGGCAGAAGTCATCGACAAATTTTGCAATAAATATGTTTTCTTCACTTTCCTGCAACGTACGAAAAAGGTACTGTTGAACTCCTTCTGCTTTTCTATTTTGAACGATTAAAATGGGTCACTTTGACACATGGTGTACGAGGAGGATAAAAACAAATTCAATCTACCTTATCTCACCAATTTGTTGTGAAGAAACTAGATACTATCACTTTCCCCCATCGCCCCAGAGGATCGCGCCCGTGTCCTGATGTGATCATGCTAATGGTCACACCTCGTTCTCCACACCTGTGCTTCACACTGACACCAAGAGCACACGAACAAGCAGAAAGCAAAGTGCTGGCTCGAAAAAAAAACAACACTGCTGACAGTGAAAAGTGGAGCATTTCATATTAGAACCGGCCCCCGAGCTTGTTGCGCTGCTGCAGGCGTCGACAATATCAAGGGAGTTCCCATGATGCATTGCACTCTGTACATCTCAATAAACAGAGCCGCGTACTTTGGTTCCCCCCGCAGAGGAAATAATCAGGTAGACATATTGTCTCTAGCTTTCATATCTCCGTTGACGTTTACAGATTCTGATTTTGGGCTCGATTGGTTGTGTGCCAAAAGGGTCCCGTGACCATTTCGCAGTGTATCCCAGCTCTTTCGCTTAAAAGTCCATCCCTATGATGGGGTGCAAAGCAAATTAGATCAATTAAAATCATGATGTATGCTAAATCATGCAGGGTGCTTCCGAAAATGACTCATCCCACATCCATTCATTCATCCATTTTCTATTGTGTTTGTCCTCATGTGAGGTCACAGGTGAGCCGGAGCCGATCCCAGCTGCCTTCGGACAAGAGCACGGCTCAGAACAACACGACTCTCTCTGAAGCTTTTATGCTACGTGACTGCCTTGGGATATTAATGCATGTCACTGTGAAACACTGCACTGTAGATTATTATCTCATCTAGGTTTTGGTTGCTTTTTTTTTGGTCAACATTTGTGCAACTGTGAAAGCGGAAGATTAACGCGGACGGACATGAGAGCCGATTAAATGTCAGGGCTAGTCTGCATATATTAGCCGCATATTTGTTTAATGTGCTTTTGCATTAGGTTTGACAGGTACACACTCTCAGCAGGACCCATTTAATGGATCACATTATCCTGGCGGACGGCTCAGGAATTTTACAATTACTGCTTCATTTCAGGAGAGTGTGGTTCCATTGCCGAAATGCGGCTGGGAAAGTTTCTTTCCTGGGAGTTCAAATTCAAATATTTCATATTGAACGTGTAGCCAATGAGTGTGGAATACACGTAATGTGTGTGCGCACCATTTGCTACTTTTCTCACAACAGCTGCTGTAAAAGTTCAGGACTTTGTTTTGTGCAAAGTGTTTGTGGCTGAGAGCAACGTCCTGTGAAATGCAGGAAGAAGCTCACGCACACTGTTCTGGTGTGGCTATCGGCAAGACACGGCACAGTGGCGAACCTGTAACATATTCAACAGATGCCACTGTTTTTTCTTTCTTTCTAATATGTATTTTATACTTAATACAGAGCCAGGAGTTCAATGCATCAGAGCGCTAAGCACGGTGGTCACAAGCGAGCCGATTCCAGCTGATTGGCTTGGCAAGAGGTGGGATACACTGCCAATGATAAGACACAGACAACATTTCACACTCACGTTTGCCATCAATTTAGTCTTCAAACGCATGTGTTTGGAATGTGGGAAGAAGCCAGAGAGAAAAAATATATATATGCAAGCATGTGCAGAAACCCGCAGTACAGAGTGCTGCATAAATACAATACAATAACTACAGATCCAATCAGTCTCGCAACCAACCACACCTCCAGTACTTTTTTTTTCAATAAACCCAATCCAAGCCGATTCGGCACCAGCATCATTTTTTCATCATCTCCACAAAACCATTATCTGACCACCAACAGACGCCATTATGATTGCTTATTAACGGCTTAGCAAACACCGTCAGCAGTACCTCATGTTGACATCTCGGCACAAGTCCAGGTTGACTTCAGAGTGAATTAGCATCAACAAGGACGTGTCAAAAGGTATTAAAGGAAGCATTTTAGATGCCGGCCTTCTCTTGTAATGTATAGTTGTCGGTGCAGGAGCATTAAAGTAATGAGTCCGTGACCGGCGCACACAATTTATTAACACGGCAACTCAATAAGGGCACACTGACCAGGACTGGCAGTTAACTGCAAGAGCAGCCATTAGGAATTAGCTGTTACTGGGTCAGTACGCCAAAGGGCATGGATCAGTGCATATAGTAGCCACCTTAAATAAAATTTAAAAATAATATATATATCGCTCTAGAGGGGCTGATGCAGCGGGGTTTGTTTGCATATATCTCCATGATTTCTCTCTGCTCCACATTGGGGGAAATCAGAACCACATGTTGAGAATTCACAACATGTAATAAAATCCCACATCCTAACAAGGGGTGGGTCTCCAAAGTCATCTATTACACTTTTGTGTCTGGTCTCAGCTTGGAGAAGCGGCTACTGAGTGTGAGCATTCATCAACTGAGACTGCACTGGAATGACACCAAAATGTGTCAACAATGCTTGCCTTCCAGAAAGCACAACATGGCCGGAAGGGGGCTACTGTATGTTCACATGTATTTGCACGTCAGAAATTGAAGCAGAAAATGAGATGGGTACATTTTGCACACAAAAAATTGAAAAAATTGCCTAACAAAACGTGTCTTATAAAGTTTGCCCCTTTTCCAGCCCCTCCCCCTACGGTCACACACACGCAGATGTTCTGGTATGTAAGGGTTGATACGATGCCACACTCGGCATAACTGTATACACACTGCCCGTCCTTGAAGCCCTAGAGAATAGCGAAGAAAAGCATTCCAAGTTACCAAAGCAAAACAGAGAAGTTCATCAAAGGGGAAAGGGGATTTAAAATAGACGGCGGGGTGGGTGGGTATGGCGGACAAAAAAAGGACAAGGAGTCTAAAGCAGTATCTATCGCTCCCTCAGGACTTCCCCACTGTTTGGGACATGATCTGTCTACAACCATGTGTATTGCCATTCTTCTGACTGCATTTAAACGTGCTGACCAGACATCTTTTCTCTGGACATACTCACTTGATGAGTCACACCACTTAGAAATGTCAATTGCCAGAAGGGTCATAAACAAATTTTACTTACACTGAGACTATGGAAATCGTAGGACCGGTCACATGACGTGCAAACAGTAAATGAGTTTGTGAGATGAGCCAGCTTCAAA
Organism: Hippocampus zosterae; assembly: GCF_025434085.1. Lineage (NCBI taxonomy): Eukaryota > Metazoa > Chordata > Actinopteri > Syngnathiformes > Syngnathidae > Hippocampus > Hippocampus zosterae. The sequence goes on from NC_067457.1 coordinate 7,233,783, forward strand.
TTGGAACACTGGCTATAATCACAAAATCAACAACATAGCACAAAGTACTCCAGGCGTATAAAAACATTCCAACACTGATCTGACTCTGTCAAGCGCAATCAAAGTAGTAATAGCAGTGAGTTAAGGAAGGAGAAATCATCAGCACAAAGGAAGTATGTGACGTTCAAGGTGACGTAAATAGTACATGTTGCGTTTTGGACAAAAATCAAGGATCTCCAAGATAGAGCTTTGGGGGACTCCAACCATAGCTAAATAAATGCAGTTTGTTGTATATAACACATAGTGCCTCAACATTTGCTCTGGAGTTGAGGCAGTGTTGTGTGCGCAGTCAAGACAACAACTGATAAGTGAAGGAGAGCAATTCAGCTTATCACCAAAATCCGACTGACCCACTCCTCTCAAGATTACAGGGGCTCTGGATCTCGAGTGACTCAAGCACAAGTGGTATGTGCGTGTACTTGTACTTTACTCATAGATGTAAAGTGTACGTGTCTGTTTGCATATTCATGCATCTGTTTGTATGTGTACTATCCTGTCAAAGCCGGAAATCGGAGTGACTAAAGGACTCCAGGTCAGTGTTTCGTCTCTAGAAAGAGATTCATTCTATTGTGAAGGGTGTAATGCAGAAATTAAATGTACATGACCAAAGATGATCAGTCGATAAATCCTTTTTGATTAGACATATAACAGAAACAGGACAAACGCATTGTCAAATATTTGCTTAGGTTTACTGCTTTGCTAAAAACCAAAGCAAGAATTTGCATGACGTGGAAAATGTGTATTGAGGTTCGTTCATACCTGTTTTGAGTTTCATGGTATCGGGATAGATTTCTAGAGATCAATATGAAAACACAACGTCTCTGGGCTCTTGACAGAGTTGCTCAAAGAAAGCCTGATCGCCTCTTGCATTAAATCATGCTGGATCAGTGATTTATGTCAGTTACAAAGCCCTACGGATGTAAACCACTGGCTGTCACATCTGCTGTGGTTTTTTCTCTTCAATCTTCAGCTAGCTGTGCTGAAGCAGAAACGATCGTTTTGGTGCCCGTAATACAAAAATCTCATTAAAAAGCTGCCTGTTTATCTTCTTTGGGCAGAGTCCGTTCCCGTCAGGCCAAAACTCGAGTCTCATCTCAGAGGTCTCCAGGGGGCAACTAGAAATAAGGACCTATGACCTCAGATGCAGATGACAGAGGTTGTGGACCATCTTGCTGACGTCAAGAATATCTAGATTAAGACCGCTTGTTTACTCAGCTGACAGACTGGTGAAGGCAGGGAGACAGAGCGAGATCCGAGCGCTTGAGGATAGATGATATAAATCACTGCAAACAGAGGTACAGAAATGTAAATTCCATGACAAATAGCGGAGCAACAGAGTCAAATAGACACAGAAAGAACGGGAACGAGTCGAGAGGTTCGGAACATGAAAGCAAAAAGCGGTCATGATTCAGTTGACCCTCTCGGGGATTTGAACGCAACCGAACTTAGTGCTTCCACTTTGATGTGGGAGAGATGGTGCAAATCACTGCAATATGGGCAATGAAAATGCAAAAAAAAAAGGGAGGCATTGACGTGGGGTGGGAGAGGAAGCAGGGAAAGGAGCGAAGAGAAACACGTAGAGAGAGGAGAAGGTGGTAGCGAGGAGACAGAAGGTGAAGATCCAGGTGGAGAAAAAAAGGGGGTGAGGGGATAATAGGATGACACAGGCACCCAGGAAGGCCTGAGAGGAATGAGAAGAGGAGCGCGCGGGGGTTGGACAGCAACAAATTACCTGATAAGACTGACATCACGCAAGATAATGAAAGTAATGGCAGTAGAGCAAATGCAGGAGGAAGATTGGGAAGGCGCAAGGGAGAATGGCCTTTTTTTTTAGTCAGGTGACATAAGAGGATACTCAAGTTTTACCAAAAAGGGGCAAAATGAAGCATATCTAATAGATGTGAAGGTAGAAAACGGAAGATAGGAAAAAAGGGGTGGGGGGTGAGGGAGGGGTTGACTGACTCAGGAGGGAATTGATTCGTGAACTGGAGCGAGAGAAAAATGCCTATACACTCAGGAAACCACAGTTGGGGGGGGGGGGGTCGGCTGTGTGTGTGTGTGTGTGGGGGGGGGGGGGGGGGTTGGAGGAGAGCATAGAGTGCTGGTCGGTCGTGAATTAAAGCAGACAGTGGAGATACAGAGAATGAGACGTCAGAGTAATTGTGCCAGGGGAGGAGTGGATGAGACTATTGGCAGACTGTTATTAAAGGATGGTCACGGTGGAGCAGGAAGACTGAGCGGAGACCTTCAAAACAAAACATGTTTGAAACAACACATTGTTGTATATGCTTTACGCTTCGTAAAAAACATCTAGATCCGAGACAGAACTGCCCCTCTGACAAAGCACAGCATCCCGGCTGCTTGCCAACAAGGAAGTGTAGCGAGGCGGAGGATACAGCCACAGCCACAAGCAAGACAAGGCAATGCAGGCCCCTCGATAGCGCACACCTTTGATTAAACAAATAATTTTATGACTCTTTGTGGACTCGACGCATTTAGCAGTTATATGTCCATGCCAACAAGGGCTAATCTGTAGCTATGAACATGCCAGACAGCATAATGAGTTTGAAAACATTTTCATTGTTTTATCTAGTGTTTTTGTCGGGGGATTTTTTTTTTTTTAAAGTGCAACACTCATCAATAATTACAAAGGGAGACATATACTGGCAATGTCAAAACCAAAGGCAGAACAGGCCCAAATTTAGGACTAGTGGCTACAACAGTTTCAGACACACACTTATAGACAGGGGTACACACAAGGGGTGCGCCGGTGCGCACGAGCACTGGAAATTGAATATTGCGCTCCAGTTTAAGTCTGTCATTGCACTTTGACAATGAAGAATCGTTAAGGTGAGGCTCTTTCAAACTCAAGTCAGCCACTGCGATTGCTTCCGAGGAACAACTTCAAAATAAAAGACAAGTGATACACTCGGGCTGGCTTCCCGCTAACGCTACACTCGCAGAGAAATTGATGATCATAAGTCGGAGGTGGTTCATTACCAGGCTATGCAAGTCAAATATGTTAAATATGAATTCAATGTCCTTTTATAAAACAATATTTTGTAATATCTTAATTTTTTTTAGTGCTGGTATAAGGATGTTGTTGGAATTAGGAAATGAAATCTGAAAACGAAAAAGTGCATTTCATTTTATAAAAATGACGCATCGTAACATATTAACTCATTCACTCCCAAAGACATTTTTAAAAGTCGTTTCAGACTTGGTCCAGAATTGGCTGGAACTGACTGAGTTAAGGATAAACCTTATCTGGGGACGCCGTGAATCTAAGTTAGGTGCGTGAGGAAAAACATAGCACCAAACAACACCATTTGGTGATCATTTGAGATCAGCTCCATGCAATGGATGGATGATGTGAAAAAACAAAGTGACTGTCCTCTTTGGCTATCCACCGTCCTCTCGAGCCAATCGTGATATACTTCCATCAGCGATACCGCTCCAAGTTATTGCTCCCATACCGAGTCAGAGCAAGAATCAGTGAAGGGATATGAATTTGATTGCTGTTACTATTTAAATATAAAAACACAGCCAATCCCATCACAGCGATCTTACGATAGCAACGTTATGGGGAATGTTAAACCATTTAGCCGAGGTCGTGAAATAAGCTGAAACGAGGCCAACTCCACTCAACTCTTTTCTTTCCTCCGGCAAAAGGAAATGCGAAAAAATGACTTGTTATTCTTGCACTGTGGCCAGAAGCCACACGATGTCTCGGATCATAGACACGAATCATTCTTTCCCGGATCATACAAGGAGTCTCCGAAAGTACTGAAACGCACGCGCCGATCGAGCCAGAAACACACGATACCCAAAGTTTTCAAGTGCCGGCGTGAGCTTTTGTAAAGACGCCTGATGTTTCACTCCCTCACCTGTGCATGGACCTAATATGTTTCCATGCATGCGTTTGCATGCGGGGAAGTGTGATTGATGATTGTGCCTCAGCAGTTGCATAGTATGCCGGGCGCTTGCCTGGGGTCACCCTTGGCCATTTGTTCCTGATGCAGTCGCCTCCCTCTCACCCAACACATATTGCTGACTGTCAGCTGTGATAAAGTGAGCCGACACGGAGCAGAGTTCCCTCAGGTGTACTTAGCAAGGCAAAGCCACCTTGCAGAGCCCCCCACCCCCCACCCAAAAAAAAAAATCATTACACGAGGGAGGAAGGGTGTTAAGTCAAGACGCAGACACTCCTCGGTACACATGCCGAACTCCCTTCAACACAGAGAAATATAAAATGTACTGTGTAACTCATTCATAGCACGATTCCACATGCTATTTGTGACATGAACCCTTTGAGGGACAGCGGTTACTACAGTGGACAGTGTATCATGTTATTAGGTTACGGGTTGCATGAAAGGGTTAAAGCTGTTATGAAGACAAATATTTTAGCCAATAGAGAGCACCGTTGTCTTTATTTTTTTTATTTGAACAGCATCCAGTTGTAGCCACACCGAGATCATTATTCAGACTCAGACTAACACTTTTGGACAAGTGAGAGTCTTCAATTCAAATCCCCAACTTCTGAACTTCAGATGCCTCCCAAAAAAAAGAAAAAAAACAGTTGCTCTTTTGCCACATTTGACCCGCCACTGGAAAAAACAGTCACACTGACCCAAATTTCAGGAATTTGGTGTCGGTATAACCAAAAAGAGAATGGTTGCAGCTTTCCAATGGTATATATCAACCCTTGCGTGACATTATTTGTTTCGTCATAATTGCTCATGACATCTTTGCTAATGATATGAAGAGGCGCAAATGACACGCCCACTTCGAGCTGCGCGCCTACGGCGCAAATTCCACGTATGTGGACAGCAAGACAACAAAATGGGCAAGCATAGCATAGCAACTGTTGCTATGCTAAAGTTCATGACGATTATTTCTGGAAAATTCCTGTGCTTTATTTTGGATCATAATGACTTAGCTCTAGGGAGCTGTCAGTTTTATACTTAATAACCATATGTTGGGAATTCTACATGTGGATATCTAGAGCAATGGCAAGCTAATTATCAATTATAGTTTTTACATAATGTGATTTTTTTTCTTCAAAACTACACAATGCTTATTTCATGAAAATGAGAGAGGTAGAAATTTTGACTGACTGAACAATTATCGCCGAGCTCAGAATGTACCCAAGTGAGTTCCGTCTCATTTCGCTCTGGCGGGTCACCAATAAAATGGCTGCTCAGAACACGAAACAGTAAATGGACAACAGCAATGAAAGGGGAAAAAAAACTTCAATTCAGTTCTCTGTATTTTCCAAAATTGAAATACAGCTAGCAGTCAAACAACCGGCTTGTCGAGATGTCTTTCAAGTTACCGCGAGGCCACCCATTTTCACACCGATCCTTGTTAGACCGCTGCACAAAAAAGCTGCTTCATCTCTCGGGAAAACATCTCGAGTGCCAAAACAGATGCGGCCATGTCTGCAGTGGCTCCGAGAGGCATGTGCCAAGTGAGTGTGTCCGCGGGAAGCGGAAGGAAGCGAAACAAATAATGAGTGGCGCAACCACTAATACGTGAACAAAATGAGCGGGATCCCTCACACACACTCCAACCCCCCAAACAAGTCCACATTCCTGTCAAATAAACAAACAAACATTCTCCTGAGCATGTCATTTACATTATAACCATGCATATTTCATGAAATATGCATTCAAATATTGAGTGAGGCAAATATTCATTCGCCTCACCAACCACACCATTTTTTTTTTCTTTTCCCTCCCAAGCATGCACACACACACCACCCACCCGCACACGTGCTCTAATATTCCTCGGCCTCATTGACAGTGATGTTGCTGACTCAGGGCTCCAAGGGGGTTAAAGGCCTGAGGTAGCTCTTGCTGATTGGACGCCGATGCAACACACACACACACACACACACACACACACACACGCACACACACACAAAACTAGTATTACTGCAAGGCAGATGGCTGCTCATTTTCCATATCAACCATCAGCAAGAACCCTTCACACCGCCCTCCCCACCCCTTTTGTGTTTGCATGTGTCAAGGAAGGCAAGCACGAGGCTTTGATCAGAAGCTTCCCTGACGACAACATGATGCTTCCCACTGTGTGTGTTTGTGTCTAATTGGGTGTTTGAGTGTCTGGGTCCACGTATGCAGAAGGTTCCATCATGTCAGTCAGCAGAGCAGAACTCGCCCTGGAAATAAATATTCTAACGAGGAAGAAATGTCACACATGCAAGATGATTGATGGTGTTGTTTCTGCGAGCGCATGATTATGGGAGCGCGATATTCAATTCAGAAGTCATTGCGGTGATTATGCGACGTTATTGGGGGGTCTCCCCCCCCGAACCCCCCCCCCCCCCCCCCCCCTCATTATTTTTCCATGTGGGAGAATTGGGCATGTCGATTTATCTACTACAAGGCGGGAAAGGTTTGGTATATTTTTGTTCATTTATTGAATGTTTGAGTCAAAGAAATTACCGTAAACAGATTTTACTGTGTTCCGTAATGGACACGTAATAAAACAATGGTGGGAAATTTTTCATTGCTAATGTCACATTGGTCCTCTGAAAATTCTAAACTTTTCAGACCGACTCAGTAGCACAAATATCGGTCAGAGGCATTTGTCAGTGAATAAACGAGCCACTGTACCATAAGTCAAGGGCGCCCACACTTTTTCGGCATGCAAGCTACTTATCAAAAGTCCAAATGAAAATCTACTTCTCACGATACACATTGGTGTGCCTTGTGGAACTTTACAAGACACTGGCCAATGGCGAACAAAACAGCAGAGTGCAATTACAATTTCCCCTTGAGGGAGAAAAAGAGTATAACCACCTTTAAAAAAAAACACGAAATTGAGTTACACTGTATTTCCATTTTAAAAAATAAACAAACCATCCTTTTATTTGCAAGCAAAATTTCCCATCTCTGTTCTATAAAGTTAATTGAACTGCCCCGCACATCAATGCTTTCCAAAGGGAACAATAAAGTTCCATCTCATCGCGTTGGATTCCGCTCACGACTGTTCATTTTCGCTTGTGAGGCCAAAGCTGGTGGTGGCTAAATTTGTCCCCTAGACGAGGTTCTCTCTTTTTAACGGCCTTTTGTTTTCTCACACGGCAGAGCCGAGTATGCTCCTCGCTGCTCTCTTCCAATTTAGTTGAATTCTTACAGTAATGCAGACAATGCAGGAAGGAAGACGAGGCATTAGGGTGGTGGGAGACGGAGAAATGGTGACAAGGAGGAGAATGAGAGGAGGACAGCTGAGGAGACAAAGATAGCGGGACACGAAACTGAAAGAAAACAAAGCGATTGGATGAGAGGGAACGCAGGGAAGTGAGGAGGCGATGTGAGTGTCCACGCTTAACTTCCTACACACAATCACTCCCACAATGGCCATAACACCGCCAAACTCCTCCAGCCAAAACAATAGTTCCATCCACTGAAAACAAAGGAAAACAAGGAAGTGAGGAAAATACAAGACAAAGCCCTACGGTTAAAAAAAAATATATATATATAAATAAATAATCACCATAGTAACAATGGCTGAGATAAGTGATGATAGCATACCAGAAAGGGGAAAAGGGATATAATGCGTGTACGTGCTTTTTTAAGGGCATATTTGCTTTTGTAAAATAACATGGAACCAACATTGACCACAAAAATCGGTGCACTTGCAAATCAAATGAGATTCCATACAAGACATCCATGAATTAAGAAAAATGTCTTAAGAAAGGCTGCAAAATATTCGGAATACATGATTGTTATCGTTTTACGTGCAGTTTAGGTGGAAAAAGCTCTTTAAAAAAAACTTTCATTACACTGTGTACCTTTAATATTGTGGCCCCTAAGAGTGAAACCAAAGTTTTAAATTGCAGCCGTTCCTCTCGTGTTGGCTTCTCAGACCCATACTGTTGTTTCTAACTGAACGGATTTCACATTTAGGAAGGACTGCTAATTGATTTCCGTGCTCTTAACACTCCGCGCCACGAGCTAATTCATTTCGACCATCTTGTAGAGATAGTGGGCCTCTTGCTGTCCGAACGGGGGAACGTTCTATTTATTGCTAACTGTATGTGTGTAGGCTTTACTTGGATCATCGCTTCCAACAGTTGTTCACGGAACAGACTGTCACCTCATTTCATTCCCACATCTTATCCTCTCAATCAATCCTGTTGGTCATATATCCCCCCACCCCCGTCACCCTGTCTCCTCGGGGCTAGGATTTGCTGAATAATTCAGAAAGGGCTCTGATTTATGAGAGTGCTCGTAAGTGGCCAGACATCCCAGCCGTGCTCATCAGTCTAGCGGGTCATTACGGCTAAAGAGCGGCAGAGCTGCCTAATCTCCAATGACACGTGGCTCGTATCCGACTCTTGTACGGCATCCGCGCTGCGTGTTGGAAACACACCCGCGGAAGTGGTTGGTGCTGCCAAAAATGGCAGGTCACGACATAACATGTAGAATGTTATCCTCAACCCATAAAAGCGAAACACAATCCATGACATTTATATTTTTGTTTTGTATATCCGGTAATGTTATTGCTTGGCGGCACCATCTTGGGCCCCTGTACTTTTTGTCTTGAAAACTCATCCCCTTTTTTTTTGACCGTTGCATTTGCAAATTTTTGACACTGATCACGTGCGATACAAATTTTGAGTCAAAACTAGTTGCAGAACAGGTTTTCAAATAAATAAAGCTCAAATACTGGTGCCACAAAAAAACAATTTTGAGAAAAGTGCAGCAAAAGAACAATGCTGATAATCTTAATCATAAATGTACAAATTGCTTCAGAATATCACGGCGGCCACTGAGAGATTAGCGATATGGAGGAATGTGTTGCTGTATTGTTATGCCAAAGAGCGGAGGGGGGTGGGGAACAAAAATAGTGGGAGGGAAACGTTTGATTATGCATTCTTACAGACCCATAAAATTAGATCATTTGGAGGTAATTGCAGTACAGGGAAATGTAATAATTACTCATTATGAGCTTCCCCTTTGGGATATTCCAGGCCACTGGAAGTCACCACCCACAAAGGGAGAGGGAATTTCTTTTTATCAGAAACATCGCATATACACAAACGGACAATTTTAGTCCATTGTAATGTGATCCAGTAATGCTCAATGACAACTAAATGAGGCACGCCAGGCACGTTCTCTTTTGCTCATAATATTGTGTCAGTCAGAGTAAAATTGTGTTTTTGGTCAAATATAATTTGAATATTTAGACATAATACCCGTATGTATATTTCGACATTTTGACCTTGATCTCAGTTGACTAATACGTGAGCTAAATTGCTGCGATGGTGCAATGTGTCACTGTTTGGTCGAAAAGCATGGGTGGAGCTACGTGGTGGCCAGGGGTGGCCATGGCCACCCCAAATCTCGGTGAAAATTTTGATCACTTTCATTTTTCTGTCATTTTCACATGGATGCAGTGTTCTTAGATACTTTGATACTCTTCCACACATTTTTCAATATATATCCACTACATATTCAAAGAATAAATATGCAATTGACATAATTACAAATTCTAATAGAATCTATCTTACATTAAAATTTAAAACATTTGTTCTTACGTCGACGACAATAACAATCATCTTTTTTCACACCATCACAAGCCAAACATCATGGCAGAGAAGACCTTGTTTATCAAAGCATCAACAGTCATGGCTTCACAGAATTAAATGCACGCATATCCAACAGCTTGCTCAACACATTCATAATACAAGCAGGAAGAAACCTAAGCAAAAATCAGGGCTGAAAAATATGAAGAAATCAAGGATTTTTGTGTCATTGTTCTTTTTTAGATATGATTTGTATGATCGCATTATTCAAAATGGTGTCAAGCTGTCAGTGACCTTTGATCAGTCTTATTATCTGGCAAATGCAAATACATGCAAATGACTGCTTGATTCTAAATGTGATGGGTATTCTTCTTGAAATGCGTGTATTTTATTTCATGCTACCCTGACTGCGGATGGTATGACAACAAATGATGCACGCATTCATAAGGCCACCTCTCACTGAGCTGCTGGGTTACCGTGGCCACCCCACACAAACATTTCTGTCTATGCCTCAGTTTTATGGAATGCTTCAATAAAAGGCCCAGACCATCGGAAAACTGTAGAGTGCAATTAAAGCTTTCATAAAAGAACAACGGGCACGTTTTTTGTATGTACAAAATACAATTACACTGAAGCGACGATCCAAGATGCCCAATCAATTGGCGCTGCTAATAAGAAGCATCATATGCTCTGGGTCATTTGTCGTGAAAATTGCATTGGGTTTAAAAATCAAACAATGTTAAGCATCGGTGTATTGATTTTGGTATTGCTTTGAAATTGTCAAATCCGGTTCGGCTGGCAAGCGTATTGACTTGCGTGTCCAACTGGCTCTGACTACATTTTAGTTATTTGGATTGAACGCTCGCAGAGACAATTCACATTGAAATCCTCTACACGCATGCGCAGCTCTAATTTCACATATACTGACACGATACTTTCAGCCTTTTTCACAGTTTGTCGCATTGTGAACATGTGATAGCATTAAAAATGCACACTTGGCATTTGTGTGACTTTGGCCTCAAGCTGATACAAATTTGATAGTCGGAGTGAGTATTTGATTGACCGAGGGTAATATAAAATTCCAGAGGCTGCAGTAAACCCTGCGCCTCATGAATGTGCAACATTTCCAATAATACAACTACGACAGTCATCGTAATGGCGTAACGGTTATTTGCATCATTTGTTTTCATTTGCTTTTCTAGCGATCGTCAAATACGTTAAAGTGAGCCCGAGACTTTTTTTTTCTTTTAATTGGACGACCAAAAATGCATTCAGTCATGAACCCAGTATTCTGATTCAATTATTTTCATAAAACATTCTCTCTTTCAAAGTGCGATGCGCTACACGGAGTGGCGCACACACCCCATAATTTTTACTTTTATATTCAAAGCGTGACATGGTTTTTCAAACTCCATGATTGACAGCCTGCTGCAGACTTCAAGGAGTCACACTTGGTTGCACAGAAATTCCGGGGTTGCACACGATGGGTGTGTCATATGTCTGTATGGCAAAAACATGTACAAAGCAGGCATGATAAAAATAAATACAAAAATAAGACAAGAATATAGCAACATGGCACAATTTAGATGAGACCTATTTAACAGTGCCTCTCTAACTTTATCGCACATGTACTGTATATGTATATATATATATAGATATAGTATATATATATATATGAGGCCACCACTTGATTTTACAAAAGATACCTAAAGGGCACAGAAAAATATTTTGTTGTTGTTGTTTTTTTTTAAACAGGCCAGACTTATTTGCTCATGTAACTGTATCCCATAGAAGAAGAATACAATACCAAAGCCATAGCCTGAAAAACCTAACAGGACTGCAGCTATTGTCATGATTGACAGCGACTCAAAAAAGGGGAGAGGAAGAAAGCTGACGAGGAGAGCAGCACAGAAGACGCTGTCAAGGGCCCATTGCAACTTTGAAATCAGGACAAATTAGCTGCACTCGTGCTTCTACGCTAACCGAAATATTATTATTCAATCTTTGTTTTTGTAAATAAAATATCTGTACTTCTATTATCAAGCGTGACTTCTGCATCTTAGGGACATAGCGGTACAATTTGGTCTCTGAAAAAGGTACGCACACTTGACCTTTCAGTCTTATGATTAGGCATCTGGGGTACATTAATGCAGATTGTACTGTACCCTTAGTTTACGCGATGTACTTCTTGGCGGAAAAACTTAATGGATAATGATGCCATTATCAGCGACGTGTTCTTTTCTCCGCTCGAACGATTCACACCTGTTTCTCTTGACCTTGCGATAACTTACAAGCGAGTTAAGATCCGAGCGCATCCCACCACCCGCCCGTCCCGAGTGAATCGCAGCACAGGTGTAGTTGTTCCTCGGAGACCAAGCAAGGTTCAACTTTGGAACTAAACACTGCAACACCGCCGTGATCCGATTCGGGAGCATCCGTTCTCTCGTCGTCACCCTGGAGACATTAAGCTCTAATGGCTGTGAAACTGTAAATGCCAGTGATTTGGGCCAAACGCCAGGAGAGAACTAGATGATTCGTGTAAGAGTGTGTGTGTGTGTGTGAGGGGGGGGGCTAGCAGAGCTATGCCACTTTCACCAGCTGAGCAAATCAGAGCAGAATAAAGGGCAGTGGAATTAGGAACAATTATTAGAATACTGCACACACACACACACACACACACAATACTTTACACCGATGCATATAAGCATCTTATTCAAGTAGAGTATATGTTACATGGAATTGCACAATAGTTTGCTTCGAAGTAGTTCACATACACTAGCAGAATTCCGGATAATTTGTACTGTCAGTGATCAGGTAAACTTACTTTTTAATTTTTTTTTTTTTTTGGGTGAGGGTATTTCAGCTGTTTGCTTGTGGGTTTTTCTTGGCACCGCGAACAATTTTCCTAACAGTGGCAGCTAATACCTTGATCAATACAACTATTCATTTTCCATCAGTCCGTCCATTATTTGACACTGCTTCTCCTCATTCAGGTCGCAAGTGAGTCGGAGCTCATCTCGGCTGACTTCGGGCGGTGGGCGGGCGGGGTCGCCATTCAATCACAAAGCACATCATTGACAAACTAGCACTCACATTGACGCATATGGACAATCCTCTTCCCATACGCGCCTACTCAAGTGGTAACCCCCGTAAAGGCAGACATGAAGCAATAAAGTGCCTTCGCCGTCAATGGGGACAAAAAAGGGTCTGAACCAGAATGATCGAGCTGCGCAGACGTTGGCGTTCACATCAAAGCTGGTCTTAAGTGGAGCAAAGTTGCTGACCAATAGATGCTTCTGAGCAGCCATACACATGCAACCAGACAAACAAGATCTCACACGAAGCTGGGAGAAGATTCCAATGGACATGACATTCCTCTAAGTTTCCCAGCCCCCTTGAAGTATTTATAACTCACTATCCCTCGTTTGTTATCTAAAATAAGGCATAGCCCCTTTTTTGTGACTCCATCACGAGACTCATTCTGCCGGAAAGTCCTGATTAGTCTCCTGATTGAAGATACGGGGGGTAAAAGAGAGCGAGACGGTGGGTGAGGGGAAAAGTGTAGGCTGTCAAAAAAGATGTATTGAAGGCGTGAATCGGTACTGAGCTGATGGTGCGTCGCCTGCCATCCATCGTGATGCAGGTAGTAGCGGCGTTCATCGTTTTATACGAGCCACAAAAGCGCCCTATTTTAACTTTCATTGTAGAAACGCATTAATGGAATCATATTCAATATCACATTGCCATATATCCCATTTTCTCCGATAATATATGCCTTTTTTTAAACTCGCGCTTGTCCTCATTACGGTTGCAAGTGAGAAGGAGGCAGCTAACTGTCAATCAATCACAAGAGCAGATATAAACAAGAAGCTACTAAATGGGACCGAGACTTGAAACGGGTTCGGGCAATGTGAGGTTGACTTGCCGACAGGCAAAACGATGGCTGTTGGGAAAACCGCAGTTGTTTGTTTACATTCAACATGCTTCCGTAGCCGAGGTGAACAATTTCACACACGCTGTGATCGCAACATTACAATTTCCCTAAATGAATTCAGGAGAGACTTCAATTGTGTCGCGCGCCTTCATCTACAACACACGTATCAAAGTCAAGGCCCGGGGGACGAATCTGGCCCGCCACACCATTGTATGTGGCCCGCGAAAGCAAATGGAGCATGCCAACTTCCATGATGCTTGCTAAAGTCTGAACCGAAAATGTCATATTGTCATATCTAATTCATAACGACAATATTTGAACAAGCCATTATTCTTGACTTGTGATTTCAAAACAAGCTCATCAATTTGTTGTTCGCTGTGTATATATAATATGTGAAGGTGGTTAAACATTGATATGGTTTTACAAAATTCACAGTCATGACGGCCATCAAAAGGGAAACCATAACAACAATGTGCCCACCCGACAAAAATGGGTTTAACACCCCTGATCTACAACAACCGCACACAATGTATTGTCGACTGTGAAACAACAAGGAACTAAAACTCGGGACCTCCTGTACACAGTATATCAATGCGAGGGGGAGAGGGGGGGGGGGGGGCGGGCGTACATTTCTTTGATGCCTCCTCTGGGAAGTCTGACCACAACTTCTTGCTTCTTGAGGACGCGACAATTTAGTCAGAGAAACAGAGGGGGCGCTACAGGATTGGCTCAATGTAAAAAAATAAAAATACATTTAAAAAAAACACCACCGAGTACGATAGGAACTGTTTTAAGTGCAAAGCTAACAATCTACAGCGAGTGTGTGATGTGATGCTCTCCAAGCCCACTTTAAAAGGGATGATTGTGAGAGTGCGGGTCTGTTCTGACTTGCGTGATAAGGCCAGCAGTCAGTCTGGACTCTGTCAAATGCCACCTGTGTCCCAAGTTAGCACCCGAGTCTAAATGGTCCACTTGTGCCAGACATCGCATCCCCTGCTGCGTTGCTCAGCAACGTATCAATCTGTCTGGGGTGGGAAGAATGCTGGAAAAGTGAGAAGCAGTTTCTCGCTATGAGCTATGAGCAGCGAGTATGGACCAGGAATACAACCGTGATTGAGAAATAACTCCATTTAAGTCTTAGGAAGGAGGAAAAAAATGTCTGGAAATATGGGAAGACTTGAAGGAAAAGGTGAAGGAGTATCAAAGTCGAGGTTTGGAGAAGAAGGAGGCAGCCCAAATAAAAATAGGTTCAATATAACTCAATTCAGGTGCAAGTTGAGATTTTGGTTGTGTAAGAGAGTAAAACTCGCCCACCCCCGTTCTCCTTCTGCTACTCTAACCCATCTCCTCCCTCCTCCTCCGCCTCCTTCTGCTGCTACCAGTCTTCTACAATGAACTAATGAGAAAAAGATGGATAATCCTGCAAGACGTCCTTTATCAAATTAAAAAAAAAGAGAACAGCATGAAAGAAACAAGGGGAAAGGAGGAAGTACAAAATAAACAAGAGTATGCTACATCCGTCCATCAATATAATCAATCGACATATTCCAATTAATCAGTCTTGCCGCTGAAAACACCCCCCCACACCCACCTCGCCCAATCGCAGTAGTCAACTCGTGGTGGGAATCACCTAGGAACATGGAAAGGAACACCGAGATTGACTTCACGTGAAAAAGTTGAACTCCCTAGCAACTGCACAAAGTTGTCGGCCAGTGAGCATATCGATTCCGCATCGTGAACAACGGTTACCGATACGTCAACGGCATCTCGGCTCCAGCAAATTTACAACCCAACCGATAAAATGACAATTGCGTTCCTCAGTAAAAGGTTGAAAAATGAGTGGCAAGTTTTTTAGCTTATATACCGGATTGGCCCGAATATAAGACGGCCCTGATTATAAGACGACCTCCTCTTTTTTAAGACTCAAGTTTGAAAAAAGACTTTGTGAACACCAAATTAAGTTTAATACAGAAAATAATTACAGTACAGACACAAATGACTATAACAATATATTTGAGAGAAAATGTATGTTATTTTGCATCATTCAAATCTTAATATCTGAACATTTAAATATGTAAACTAAAATGCAATCATATTCGTAAATGAATGGCTTCTGGTTTTTGAAATGTAAATCACATCATAACATCCTCAGCTGCCAGTTAACCTGACCGATCTTCGACTCACTTTTCTCCAGATTGTCGCTACATTTCTCCATTTTCTGTTATGTCTTTTATTATTTTCTTCTCACCGATATTTTTTTTTTATTCTTCGTGCTATCGCTATTTTTATTTTTATTCTTCATGACAGGGGTTCACTGTGGCGTGGGGAGTCACGTTCAGCATTCGCTTCAATGATATCTGGCGCCATCTAGCGTCGTGAATGGGTATATTGTCTAGACCCCAAATATAAGACTTTCCCACTTTTTCAGTCTTATTTCAATGCAGAAAAAAACACCGTCTTATATTCGGGCCAATGCGGTACAGTATTGTATTCCTTTAGCATAGCTCTATCTAGTGGATGCATAACGCAACCAGCCACTATTGTAGCGTCTATGAGCCGTAAAATGCCGTGCTCCCTATAAGTGAAAACTGTTTTAAAATAGGCCGTTTACTGAAAGTGCGCCTTATAGTGTGTCAAATACGGCCATGCTTACGTTTGAGAGTGAGGTGTGAGCGAGAGCCATTGGAATATGTCAAACAACCATTCACTCCCATATGAACACCTGTGGACTATTACGAGCTTTCTGTAAATCTAACATGAGTGTTTTGGAAATTTCAACAATCACTTCAAATCCAATGGAGAACAATAAGTCTGATATTGTCTTAGGCGTGGCTTCATTTGTTGTGGGATCCCGTTCGTAACCTTGAAATGCCAGGACAGTCGTAAACTCAAGACCCCTGGCACTGTTTATAAAGCCTAATCGCCCTCCTCCATGTCACATATATCTCCTGTTATCAGATATATTCCTTCTTGCCTCACGCTCTCCCAAAGGGGGACCTCGCCTGTGTTTTTAACAGGAGCCGCAGCATCCATTTGCTAACTAGGCCACTGGAGTTACATGGGTGTGAGAACACGGCACGTGTCAGAGAGGGGAATTATGGCAAAACAACAAAATGGTGTAAAAGTAGGCTGGCCTCCTCAGTCACAACAAAAGACACCGAGCGTAAATCTGGCAGTCTTGGTAATTGACTTTGTGGTTTGTGCCTTAAGACATAAAGGTCATAGTCTGCGCTTGTTCATCCGTTTTCTCGATAGTTTATCTTTGCCAGTCAGTGGGGAACGCGCAGAAGTAAAACGAGTGAACCGCTTCACTATCCATCCATCTTTAATCCTGTTCTCTTCAGGGATGCAGGTGAGCTGGAGCCTATCCAAGCTCGGTCTGGGTGAGAAGTGGGCGACGCAGTTAAAGGGAACAAGAGAGAGAGAGAGAGAGAGAGAGAGAGAGAGAGAGAGAGAGAGAGAGAGAGAGAGAGAGAGAGAGAGAGAGAGAGAGAGAGAATGGAATGGATGGATGGTCTTGCAAGCTCTTTAATATATGAGGAGCAAAGTGCTAAAATTGCTGCATTTAAAAAGCACATTGCGATAAAGGCCAAAATTTAAATGACGAAAAGATTCATCAATATTCTAAAAAAAAAAAAGTCCAAAGATTTGTCTCGTTGCTTCCATATTTAAGTTGCATGATTTTTTTTTTAAAGCAAATGTTTATTTTCGGCAACTAGTTGCAGGTATTAACCCAGTGTGCTTGCCTAGTGCTGCCTGATGATGGATCTTTGTTCCGGTCTCTCTTCCTTTCTTTCCTTTTACCCCAATAAAAATAATTCTTGAAGCAATTCTGTCATTACACAGAAGAGCAAATGTAAAAGCCATAAGTGGGATGTGGGTTGCAATCTAGCTAGGGCAAAAGAAACAAAACAACCCCCCGCCCCAAAAAAAAGCAGTAGAAAGTAGAAAAGTATGCCGCAAAGAAAAGCCTTCTTTGTGTTCAGTCTGCTTGTAGTTTTAACGGCTTAAACAAATCTCCTCATTAAGAAGAGACCTCATACGGAGTCGTCTCCTCACACCTTGCTGCTGTCTCGGCACTCGCTCTTCACCGTCTCACTCTCGCTCCTCTCCTGTTGCCACTGAGGTGTATTTAACAACGCGCTTGACTGTGGCAGTGGTTGAAAACAACTTGAAAACTACAAAAATGATGTCATTGAGAACGCGACAATCATGACCTCACACAATTGGTTTACTCAAAACAAACACCGTAATTAGGTCACGGGAGCAGCCATTTCTCCATTGTAATTGGCAGAGCAAGGGCGTAAGCTAACGTTAGCATGTGTGTTCATCTTTATTGCTATCTATAAAGACATGTTTGAATGCATTTGATATGCAAGTCCCTTAGACAAGGCAGAAGCGGGACTCATTTTCAGCACTAGAGTCGCAGGGCTCGGCCCATTAACGACCCGCTAACACTCCACTTCCTGTTAGCGCTGTTATATTGAAACCTCTTCTCCCCATTTCCGGTGCAGTACTTAGCGCACCGATGCTAACTCTACAATCGGCACACAGCTTCCGTCATCGGAGGAGGGTTTCCCCATCAAGCGTCGTTGCCATGACAAGAAACACTTGTGACCGTTATTCCTCTTTAATATGTTATTTTGTACAGACGGGGATGTAATATAGTTCCAGTGTCGTCGTTTTCAGTCAGTGCTACTTTTGGTATAAAATTATTGCAACTTGGGGACCCCCTTGATGCAGTCAGAGCTACATGTAATAAAATGGCCTGCCTCTGTTTGTTATTAATTCACCGTACGAGAAAGTGATATTTGGATTCAAGCATTGTGGTTGTGCTAAAAGACGGATGCGCAGCTTTAAGGAAACTAAGGTGTGGGCAGAAGTAACAGCCCAAAGCAGAATATACAGCAGCATATTGCCCGTCGGGAATTTGCCCAAACGTCTAGATGAGTCACTCCGGGCCTGGCTTGAGCATCCTGACATGACACCTTGGGGATGTGATGCTCTTGTATATCGGTGAACCCTGACCGTGCAAATGTCCTTCACTTCTGGATGAATCGGCCGACAAGATTCCGGAATCTTGTCGCAAGTCCTCCCGGTGGAGAGGAAAGCGACAGTTATAGCGGCAAAGCACCACATTTTCTTCAAGTACACACGTCCCTTGTGGCAGAGAACTGCACATGCAAAATACATGTACGCTCCATCACATGGTCTGGTCGCCCCCGCACGCCTGCTAAAAGTCTTCGCGCGGTTACGTAAGTTCATCAGATGTGTGTATCGAGTGCCTAACAACGCAAGGCGAACACTTTGATTCGGTTCATTAGGAGAAGCAGCGACTGCAGCGAGGAAGAAGTCCTGATATCAATTAGTCTGCACGAAACCAGAAATGGCAGTCAAAGAACAGAAGGTAACGAGAAGTTTGAAAGCAAAAGCGGGAGGCGGGGTTACGCCTGCTTTTTCACCACTTTGGAAAAGCAAATGCGTCGAGCAACTGACTTTTCATGTTATTTTCTCCTGTTCTCAAACTCCTCCACCATATTTTTTTTTCATTTTCTTGGAGGCTTCAAAGATGGCACGAGGGCCGCTGCTCGCTCTCAAGCTAAACAGCCTTTTTTTTTTTTAAACACCTCACAAGAGAGAAGCAAGCGAATGCTCGGGATGGAAAAGCCGAGCAGAGAGAGGTGGAGGTGGTGGCTTGGAAGAGGGGAGAAGGGGCAGGAGACATTTTCTGCTGATTAAGTAAGCGTTTGCTTCGCTTTCCATTATTTGACAGATGCATCACAGCAATGAGCAACAAATGTGAACAAAGACTCCAGCGAGGGATCGAAACATTGCAAAAAAACCAAACGACTACTTCAGGGAAGACCTTCCTGTCCTTTGAGTTATTTTTTTTTTTAAGCAAGGACGCGATGGACGGATGCGAGAAAAAGGATCGAGAACAGCGGACGGCCTGCCGTAACCGCAACTCCTCCTCCGTCTTGGCACAACATCCAGCTCCCCGCCACAGAGGAGGCACCTACGGGAGTCCTGTGGAAGTTTGTGTGTGTGTGTGTGTGGGGGGGGGGGGGGGGGTTGTATGCGTTGCTTACACAACCTCTCAAAAGGCGCAGACACACACACACAGAGGCTTTTCGTCTATCAGATTCTGGAGGAGGGAGTTGACAAAACCAGCAGAGGGAATTACACGCAGGCAACGCGCCGGGCGCAACTGAACCGAGAGCGCACGCCCGAGGGGTCTTCAATTAGACAGTAAATACCTCGACGAGTATCCAGGGGTCCTAATTAACTTCAGACTGTTAAAAATGGCCGCAAGCCGTCTGAAGCCAGGGGGCTGACTCAGGACGTGCCTGTTTTGAAGTGACTCAGACAAATTTTCGCGTGAATACCGGGATACGCCTCCGCTACGTGGTGCAAGCGAGGACTGGAAGGCGGGGGAATGGAACCACCGATGTCATACAGTTTGGAATTTAAGCTATTTATGTTATAAAGTTATAACACACATGCATGACTTGTAATATAGTGGATCTCAAATGTCTACACACCCCTATCCTTTTTTTCTGTTTGTTTTCATGATATCAAAAATATGACCAAGCTAAAAACGTTTGCCACCATTCATGTGATTTTTGAGCCCCCACAACTTCCGAAAGGGGAAGTACAAATAAACAACTGACCAATTGGTTGCAAATGCGCAGACGGTCCGATTCAAACTCAAGTTAAATTGGGAGTCAGCTTACACAAGCCAGCATTTCATGCACCCTGGAACCTGACAACTTGACAAGCTATTCACTGTAGCAACCGTTGACCCTCAAAGTGTTAAAGCGTCTCGGATGACCTCCCCAAAAAGCTCAGCTGTTCGGGTAGGCTTTTGGTTTGCGGCATACAACAGAGGCATAGTGGGCTAACTGGTGATATCGTGGGCGTATTTATGGTGGGTAATAAGAGAGACGAGCTACTAGCCATCAGTCGAAGCAGTTGCAGCAGCAGCAGCAGGGAGGAGGCGGAAGATACAGATCAAGAGAAACGGTTAAAATGATTGCAAAATATCGCATCTGCTCCTTCAGTGTACACACACTAGTGCGTGCAGATCAATCTCAGCAGCGTAGCCAGTGACCTTTTCCCAAATCTCTACTGATACACAAAAGGGCAAAGCACGGGAGACGAACAACGAACGCACGCATGCATATTGCAAAGCTGCATTTGAATGTTTTGTACTGGTGCCGCAGGGTTTATTTTTAATACAACTAAACAAACACGTGCAAGCAGAAGGAGGATGTGCAAGAGGCAATAAAGCTCCCCAGCAACGAATCTGTCAAGGGATCAACACATTTATTGGGAAGGAGGAAAAAAAACTCATTCACTCCCAAAGACGTTTTTAAACGTCTTTTCAGACTTGGTCTAGAATTGGCCGGTACTGAATGAGTTAATAGAACTATTTGAAGGACCTTTGCAACTGCAGATTGAAGTTTTAAAAAGAAATCATCAGTTCAAATGTACAGAGGGTGCAATATTACACCATTAGGTCATCGTTTCGGCTGCTTTGATGTACGAAATGAATAGCACAAGTGTGCAACTGTTGACGAAGAATGAAAGAAAAATTACAGAACGTTGTTCCGGGGCGGTAGTTTATGCAATCGGCGGCATACAGCGCGACAAGAATGAGGGCGTTGATGGCAACGATGGCAGGAGGGGGGGTGGGGGGGGGATTTATGAGAGGAGGACTACCCTCGGCTGTAAAAAAAAACCTGCTAAAATAATACAAGCAATTTCGTCCCGAAGGGGTTCGATTTTGGTGGCACAACCGATAACTGGTTGGAAATGAAGGAATAAATCTCAACGGCATGACCATAACGCCAAGAAAACTAAACAAACATGGAAGCAATAATAATAAAAGATAGAGTGAGACCTCCGGGGGCCGTGACGCATCAGGCGAGGCGTCGTTCCGGCCAACGGTGGCTGCCTCCCATCTAGCCTCACAAAAGCACTTGCACATATGAGGAGGAACATCCTGAAATGAATTATTTGCCCCCCCCACCCTCAACCCTGAGGTAAAAAAAAAACAGACAAGCGGTTTTGATGACCCATTGCTCAGCCTTTCACACATCACACCTCCTCATCCCCTCAGGGCTCAACTAAAAAAAAAAAAAGTCGCATCAAGCACAAACAGGTATCTTACCTGTAAGGTGACCAGAAACATATTTTTATTATTTTGAAAGGATATGGGTTACAGACCATCTTGAGACACCAGCTCCGAGGACGGGTGCTCTGTTTCATGTAGAAGAAGACCACCGGGGCCAAGGTGGGGTAAGGTAGACTTTCCTCGCCGCAGGCTGACTCTTCATCCCCGGCGGAAGAAGTCCCATCAGGAGCCGGGGAGGCAGATTCCATCGCCATCACCTCGGTCCGTTCCTCACCCCCTCCGGCCGCGTCCCCGGATAAGTCGTTGAGACGGATGAAAGTCCTCGGCAGGGATGAGCGGCCCTCCGAGCGCCTGGAGTCGGGGGTCCCGGAGAGATTTCCCCCATCCTCTGCCATCATTCCCCTCCTGTGTGGATGAGCGACCACAAGTGTGATTATAGACAGACTGGACATGGGGAAAACCGACAGCCTCCAAATTGAAATCACTACAAAAGGCAGAGAAGATTACAAATATGGTCCTAATATAGTTGAAAATGTGACAAACAAACATCGGGATCTATAGTTTTAACTAAATTAAAATAGACGGCATAATTCCAGGTGCATCTTGATGTAATTTTTTTTTTAATACTAATAATCACCTGATTTGGACTCGCTTGATGTCTCCAATGCGCCTTCAGTCATCGCATGATCAGTCTGGTGGCTGCAAAGTCCACACCAGCCTGCAGAAAGAACCTTTTCTTGCCGAGGAGGGTTTCAGAAAATCGATGTGCTGTCGGGTTTGGAGGACCCGCAGAGTTCCCAAGTGGATCTCGAGGCGTTTCTGCAGCCTCAGTGCGGTGCGCAGAGAGGCCCCTGAGCGGAGCCCCGGTGCTCAAAGCTCTCCGCACGGGGGATCACAGTAACACTGTATAACCATCCGCCAATAAAGACTTTAAACAGATTTTGGGTCCGTTTCTGCAGCGCGAAGCCTTTACTTTGTCTTCGAACAACTTCTTTTGCTTTGCTTCAGACGAATCCCCCCCTCCGAAAAGGCTGCAACCGTTTCCACGGGTTTTCCTTTTCTAAATGAAACACGCTCCAACACTTTTCATTGCATCCACGGGCGTTTTTGTGAAGCGCATATTCCGCAGCACAGTTTTTAAAAATCCATCAAGAGTGTTGCCGTGCGTCCAGCCGAGCCTCACGCATAAAATCCGGCGTTCATTTTTGTTTTGTTTATTTTCCCTTCTTCAAACGCGACGCAGCATCTTTCGTCTTCGTCGCCGACCGGACGCATGCCGCTCTCACCCGTGTCTCCTCCAGAACTGTGTTCTCTCGGTTCCGTCCATCAGGAAAGCTCACAGCTGGATGGAGAGAGGGAAGGAGCGGGGGGTTGGGGGAAGAGTCCGAACTTCAAGATCAACCCAAGCGCCTCCTTTCAGACCAATCAGCGCGCAGCCGCGTCGAATGCTCGATTTTGATTGGTCGAGAAAGCTGTCGCGTCAAATGCAAAGCGGAGGAGAACGAAACTTAACAGCTGGAAGCCGATGTCAACTGTCAGCCAATGAGGAGCGAGAGAATGATGGCATTTTCTCAGAGGCGCACTGCGATTGGTCGAGAACTTTATAACGGGGGAACTTGGAGAAAGTAAGAGTTGGCGCCACATGGTGCAATGGGACTTTTATTTGTTGGTACAGCGATTAATTGAATGATAAAATCGTGGTCATTGACGTTTATATATATATATACATATATATATATATATATTGATTCTGAGACATAGATGTAGACTAACAGCATCGTTCCTGACAAAGACATTTACATCAGACTAATTTTCTAGAGCTATAAAGTAAAAGGATGCAATATAATTCTCAGAGTCAAATTAATTTTGCTTGATAGACTATTGGTTCATTTTTATCCCCACAAGCCTGTAGTACACGGGGGGAGGGGGTGGAGGTTGTTGAATGTACTCTATTTTATGTCATCAAGTGGTTGCATGGATCCAAGTACATTTTTCAAGTAGATATTTATTCAACTTAAAAACTGTATCTGGACACAGATGATTTTGACTAAATCCTCTTCACAAGTATTTTTTTCCAGTGTGCTGAACTTCAAATGACACCAAAACAACCTTACACCTTATTGATATTTTTCATTGCATAATATTGTCTTAGTTTACTACAGCCTTTATTTTTCTAGGGTGCTGTTTTTTTTTCTTGACAACACAAACTCAGACTTGCATCCCAATTTCTTTGCATTTGCCCCCAATGTCATTTGCTGCTTGGGCCAGGTAGACTTGCATAATCTGAACACAATGACAACATATTTCTTTATAATAATTATGCCTCATGCTTGTGGTCATTTTGGTATTACTATGACAATATATAATTTTTCTAAAGACAGTTCATGCAAAAACATAAATTGTCCGCCTTCAGCAATAGTAGACGATCCAGAACTCAATTAAAATCTGAGCAGTATCGTTTCACATCAGCGGGCTATGGTATGTATGCCGGTGGCCACTAGAGGAAGATGTTCCCTCAAATCGCCATTGCAGCTAATAAGAAAATGTAGAAAAAAAATAAAAATAACTTGCCCGAGGTAGAAATGATATTTGGTTAAGTTGCTGTGACTTCACGCATTGATTTTTGCCCCCTGTTGCATGATCAAACATGAATTGGCAATATTGTACATGACTGGGTCATGGCTACACATACAGTTTCAACCCTCTTTAATTTTCATCACAGGTTATTATTATTGATTTGAAAGAATGAGCCAATCAATGGGAATGACGCATGTCCTTTTTTTTTTCAAAACATCAGCGGAAGATGGAGCGCTTCAGCGGGCAGTCGTAGTTATAAATCACCCAAGACATTATTTTGCATACTCATATTTTCTCACATTTGAGCTTAAAATAAATAAATAAACTCAATAAGCAAGAAAGCACAGTTGAAAGACCACAAGAGGTCGAGAGTAAGCATTGGACTCTTTACCGTGGCTGTCAATAGCGCCCGTTCAGACTGATTAGTTACGGTAATTGTGCCGTGTCTTAACAGAGTATTGATCTTCAACCTCCTTGGCAGCAAAGGGGCCCCCTTTTCTGATTAGCTCGGGCAACAAACAATAAAAGGCATGTTTCGGGGGGTGAATTGCGCCGGTAATAACATTCATGAATAAAAACGCAACAACGATTAACCATCCATTATTCATGCCACGGAGAAAAGCGACGGTTACACAACATCGGATGTGTGGCGATTTCATTGTTATTATTTATTTTTTTTTAAAATGAGGCTCATGAGTTTTTTTTTTTTTTTTAAACTTCAAACAAAAAGTTTGTACCTTCCTCAGCTGGCCATTATGAAGAACTTACCTGTCAGTGGATTCGGAGGGAGTTGGGAGGGGAAGACTTGTCACTTGGAGGTCGCCGGGAGACTTTTATCAATGCGCACGGCAACTGCTGCTCCTTGGCGTTTCTGAAACAAGCAGAAGCAGCACCAAATTAGTGAAAGAGTGATGATAGGGGGCTAAGGGGAGGGGGACTGCTGTACAATGGTGACCCCACATATTTCTGATTCAGCATTAGCAAATTCCACCCACTGTATTTACGGAATTTTGTCCCCGAAAGGTTTAATGATAATCAGACCGAATTTTAGTTTTGACCACATCTTATCTCGATTTTTACTCTTAACGTGTAAAACTGAACTGCGATTATCAGAGGAGAATTTGTCATGTTTCTGGATGATTCTTCTTTCGTGGGGTTGCCCGGCACACCAACAGAAAACCCGATTCATGTCAGTCATATTCAGGAGCTTTCATGCTCGCTGACCCTCGGGGCAAAGAACATTGTGTTCCGGGTCAAGAACCTGCCGATTTTATGAAACAAACTCATGCCTATTAGATGTACCCGATCTTGATCAAGACTCATGATCCGGCGTCATAGCACACACCGGTACTGTATGTGTGATTTCAATCCATCTGCGATATTGAATGCTCATTAGTCCTTCCCCTACAGCAGGGGTCACCAAACTTTTTGAGAGTGAGAGCTACTTCATGTGTCCTGATTGTGTGAAGGGCTACCAAATTGATACGCGTCTGAAATAACATTTGTACAAATTAAATTTAATAATATTAGAACATTAGCTAGCTAGACGTATACTGTAGCTAGCTAGTTAGATAGCTAAATAGGTAGCTATAGAATCTATAATACTGCCCATGTTTGCATTTTTAAATCATAATTTCTACGAGCAAATCACAATCCTAGCACTGGCGGGCTACTGGTGTGGTCCTCACGGGCTACCTGGTGCTCGCGGGCACCACGTTGGTGACCCCTGCCCTACAGGAAGAGGTTTGTCCGAAGGCAGTAATTACTATATCGATTATATTATCTCTGCCTGCTCCAACATTCCGCTTACAGTTTCAGTGAAAATAAAGGCCCAGGCATTCACATCACAGTTCACAATAACTCCGCTGCAGTGAGGAAGATGAAGAAGATGCCAAGTAGATCAAAAGTTTGTAAAAAAAAAAAGGCAATGCGGATAAAATATGGGAAAAGATCATTATATAGCAGCTGTAGCTCAGGTGAGGTTTGATTAACTCATTCACTCCCAAATACGTTTTTAAACGTCTTTTCAGGCTTTGTCCAGAATTGGCTGGTACTGAATGAGTTAACAGGGTATTGATGCGGAAATAAATTCTTTAAAGGTATACATCGGAGTACGCAAGGTGGGCCTCAAAACCTAAAAATAGTTGGGTCTCTGGAGTGCCTGCTAACCCACATGAGCTAGTTATGGCTCTGAGCGCACAGAGTTCATTCGCAATCTGCATGTGGAGTCAGAAGTCGCAAAGTATTGTGAGCTCTTTAGTTAGTTGGCAAAACGGAACGTGTTGACGAATCGCATGCACGAGCGCCATCCTCTGTCACCATGGTAACGATAGCTGTATTCTGCATTTGTAATGAGACGGAAACTCCCCTTAAAACGGTGTGATTTAAACCAGTGCATGACCAGTGCTTGTTGTCAATTAAGTAATTCGATATTATTTGTGTGTTTTCTTTATCCAGATTCCAAAAGATTATTTTTTAAATGCGGGGAGAAAACATGAAGAAAAAAAAAAAGCTCCTTGATGCCCACACTCATACAGGAGAGGTGCACAACAGATGCAAAAGAAAATAAATTACTGACTGGGAAATAAATAATTACATTGACTGCATTTAAGGCACCCCATGTGTCATCCAAACAAGAAAATAATGCATTTCACTTTGTGTTTCTCGTACAGTGCGCAATTATGTGCGTGGGAGTGTGCAATGGTAGGTCGATCAACAACAGTAATGGCCAGAGAGAAACAAAGTTTAAAAAAAAACGTTTGACAATTTTCCAGTCCGGGGATCTGGATGCAGACTCGCCTTTTTATATGGAGCAATAGTTTATGGAGCAATAGGGGGGTGGGGGCGGGGCATATAGACATATATACACTGTGCTTTCAAATGAGAAAATAGCCAAGGAAAAAAAATGGATGTGCACCAATGCAAGAATTTCATTGGTCCTTTCAGTTGAGTGTGAAATGTTTGTTTGTTCTATAGACTTCACTACAAGTATAATGTGACCTGTACTAATTTTGGTCAAAGTCAAAAAACAAACAAAAACAAGACCAAAGAGCAAGATTCATAAAAGCATGCTTGGGTAAACTTGAAGCAAAAGAAAAAGAAGAAAATCTAGTTTCAATGAGGAAAAAGTCAAAAGTGGGAATCGGCCTCAGCAGGCCTTCAATGCCTTGACTCACCAATTGTTTGTCCATTTTTTCCGGCTTGATAAGTTGATATCCAAACTCTTTGACGTCTCCAAGTTCAAAACAATCCAACAAATGTCAAAATAACGCATAGAAAAGCCATCGCTCGCCAAGAGGCCGACTTTCACGCACACTCCATTGCTTCCAGAGTCCTCACGCGTGGCGGCCATTTTACTTTTGACCCTTGACCCTTTGCAGGGAGTGCACACTTCTAAATGCAGTACCCATAACTGGCCAGCGGGGGCATCCTAATGGTCTGCACCAGGTATGGGCAACTTCAATGATGGAGGTGGCCACAATTTGTTTTTCTGCTCATTAAAATACACAAAATGCATGCATACATTCAAAATAAGTGCTCATAATGTATTGCATTTTGAAGAATGCATTTTCCAAATCATGTATAAAACATCCACTTGGCTTATGCCTACAACAAAAGGTTTGAAGCAAAAAAAAAAACATTAACCACTACTGTTAATTTTTTTTCCAGTGCAAATGCCTTTATTGCAGAAAAAATACAATTCGAGGTTGGCACTAAATTGCTGTGCAAGTAACCAATATGAAGTGCAAGACCTCATTTTGGGGGGGGGGGGGGGTTCTCCTCCACAAAAATAAACTCAAAAATGTTAATATTTTTAAAGTACTGATTACGTTTCTGAAATCAAATTATTTGGCTTTCTAATAACTCCCGGATTTTTTTTTCTTAATCAAAATGAATCACTAAGTTTCTTGTTTCTTTTTTTTCACATTTTATTTCTCCAGCCAATCATACTGAAGTGATGAACAAACAATTATTATATCCTTGTAGGGAAAATAGCCCAAACTGCGAGTTTGAATCACTGCTTGTCTATATGTGTCCTGCGACTGGTTGGCGACCAGTCCCGTGACCCTAAAAAGAACAAGCACAGTAATTGAAGCGACCTTCCAACTCTTTGGGTTTTGCTGTGCTCCCATCCGGTATCCAACTCAGGATGAGATTCTCCTTCAGGAGGTGAAGCGAGGCTGAATGTGTCCCAGCTCTGTACTAAACATTCAATAGGCAACCAGAATACAACATCAATGGCAACGGGGTGGGGGGAATTTTTTTTTTTTTGAGCGGTCATGTAAATTCTGAGCAAACTTTTGTCACTCCTTTCCATCAATGTCAACTGTCAGTTTTGTTCAAGACTTCAATTCAAAAGTGGGGCAGTGGTAATAAGACGATTCGTGCGCGTGCACGTCTGTCTGTACTCCTGACCTCTGACCTCAAAAGTGATGTACAGCTGCTACCTGCCAATTGTGCCTGACGAGCAATCTGGTCATCTCTCGATGATGTCTACACACACGCGCACACACACACACACACACACACAAAGACACTAGCGCAATAGAGCTGCACTTGATCGTGCAAAGTGAAGATTGAATATAACACCAGGAATCTCCCATGCATCATTCTTTCGGACCACACCGAGTGGTCGATCAATATTTCCATTTGACGGAAAAATTGTGACCGCAGATCACGTAAATAAAGAATGATTTATTTAATTTTTTTTCTTGAGTAGATTATGGAAATGTTCTCCTCCTTAAAATATCAGCATCTGTTCCACTGATGTCTTCCCTCTGATCTGTGTCCAGTTGACATTCCTGTCCGGTCAGCTTCACGGTAGTTTCTAATCAATGAGGCTGCTTAATTTTGCATCATAAATTGCCGCAACTGTCGAAGCTGGAATGGAAGGAAAACCTCGAAGACTGAATGGCCATTCTCCCTTCAGCAAGGAGCCTTTTTTATTATTACTGCAAGCGGGAGGGAAAAAAATTGTGTTTTCAAAGATCTGGATGAAAATCCTCACCTCGGAACTGCAAGTCTCGGAGGCCGGATATTTCAGAATGCGTCTGGATTGTTTGGGAGACATACAGTATCTCTCGAAAGTCATTATGCGAGACATCGTGTAGATGAATGCATCGAGCAACAAAGACTTAACAACCGTATGATTTGCTTTCTCAGTTAAAAAAAAAAAAAAGCCTCAAAACTTTGAATAGACATTACACATTCTTGCTGTTTTATCTGCAGTTTCAAAGGGCATCTATGTTTCTGTGAGCCAGACCTCGTCCTGCCCCACATGCTGGCGGCCTCATCAAGGCAAGTATGGATTTTGTAACCATGACAAATAAGGGCGGAGCCAACAGTGGCTGCACATGTAGCCCAGACTATTTGAACAGCGAAGAACATGCCAGACTAACAGCATTCATTTTAATTTCCTGAGCAAGGTAGCAGTAAGCTTATCATGAACTGGTTGACTGTAAAACTGCGCAGACACCAAACCGCCAAATTTTCACTCGTCGCATACTGCGCAGATCCTCAAATATGGGCCCTACTGGAGCGTAATCTAGTATGTATTGACCTCCATACCTCATCAAAGCCTAAAACCACAAAGCAGAGTGTGATGCCCAGTTGAGATTTTTTTTTTAGTTAAATCTGTTATTTTTATGAACTCCAAAAAATGAATGCGACTTCTAATGTGAACGGAACGCATCCGCGATGTCACGTGGCAGCGGCTGTGTTTCCGAAAAGAAATATTCTCCCGCACGTAGCACCTCATCTTATCAGCTCATATTGACAGAGGAGCAAAGTGGGAGGAGTTAGAAATATTTTAGCGATATGAGGAGACGCTGCTCAATTTTGTCTAACTCTTGACCCGTGTGCATGGCTCAATCATCCATCCATCCATTTTCTTACCGCTTATTCGGGGTCGGGTCGCAGGGGGAGCATCTTTAGCAGGGAAGCCCAGGCTTTCGGCCGCTTGTATCCGGGATCTCGTACTTTCGATCACGACCCGTCGCTCGTGTTTGTGTGTCCTTCCAATCTGGCTGGCCTTCATCCTAATTATGAACACAATAGCGAGAAGCCGCGTCAAGTGTTCGCCTCTCCTGCTTCCAAAACATCCAGATGAAAAATGATCCACAGCTTTTATCCATGTTCTCTGTGGTCACGCAACTGTTTATAGAGTTTGGATGTGTCATCAAAGAGGAATTTCACTTCGTTTATCAATGTGTGTCCCTCAGGGCCGGGGATCCCGTGAAGAAGTTTGCAGATGTGACCGGGTGGGGCTTTCATCGAGATTGACCCTTTGAGGGACAGTGGTTACTACAGTGAACAGCTTATCGTGTTATCAGGTTGCAGGGGGGCATGAAAGGGTGAATACTGACCATCTTACATAATTAGCTAATATTGGGGAATGTTCCCATTTTTTTTTCAGTGTAGTTTAAGCCTAGTTCAGATTTGCTTCATGGCCGCAGAAAAATGCAGAGTGTAAAAGAAAGCTGCAGATTGAGACCAGACATGGGTCAGATTTGAGTGTGGTGTAAGAGGATAATTTGATAGCATAACAATTTTTACTTGATTGCAAGGGTACCGTTAAAAGATTTCATCAGATTGTATTGTTTGCTATTCTGAATATATATTCTTCAAATATTTACTGAATGAAAGCACAGTGATATTGAATACGGGCCATTTGGTAGCGCCCATAAATTAAAGATAATCGGCGATGCAAGTGCAGTGGAATAAATCAGAATTAATTTCAGGGGTTCAAAAAGTGAAACGCATATCTTAGAAAGGTTTGAATAATTGATATTCTAATTTCCTAATCTTAAATTCGAATTTGAGCATTCAGACCTGCAGCTGGAGAAGAAAGTGGAGAAAACGGTGTGGGTGCTCAGAAGGGATTTAATGAGCACAACTTTCTCGGCTGTCATGATGAACTACAGTAGTTTGCGCGGTCCTCGCCCCCCGCCACACACACACCCTCCATCGCTCTACTTACCTTACATGCCGCAACAGAAACTGGGGCCTGGCAACACATGATAAATCTAGAAACAGAGGAGAAGACAGAGGTGGAAGAGTTCAATGCTGATTCGTTGTCAGATTTTTGTTCCGACATCAAGAACCCGATGGATGAATATGTATTTTTATCAGCGCAACCCTTTTTGGCGACATTTTGTGATTCACTGGGCTTCTTCTATATGATGAGGAAGGTATGAGGTCAATAAAGCCTCCGATCGATTGCGCCATTTATACACGGGGCTCGCAGTGTCATGAGGAAACCATGATCCATACACTCATTAGACACTTCATTATTTACACCTATACTCAAATAACGTTCATGATAAAAGCCGTAGGATCAATAAAGATTCAAAAAAATTTCGGAATGATTCTGTCAAACATAATGTGCTATTCCATTGGTTTGGTTTTTTTTCCAAGGGTGTACAGTACCCACATCATCTTAAAATTTGTGTTAGGGTGTGGATGTGGCCCCAATAGCACGACAACAGGCAGGTATCGTGGAAGTCAACACTTGGCGTAGTTTATTTAAGTCTTCACAAACTCACTCAGGGAGAAACACGAGGAGTCCACAAGGAAATGTCCGCACAAGGAACAAGAAGCGGCAGGAGACAGCAACAGAGTCCACTGGTGTGGTGACGGCACAAACTTGCACTGGGGAATGTTCTGAGTAAATTTGTCCTAGTCCAAACGAGCAGCAGGCAACAGGTGGGTGATGAGCTGATGAGTCTCAGGTGTGAGGTGCACAGGACCCTGGCTGAGGAGGCTGCCTGGCTGGCCCCTCCCTAAAAATTTGACCACTATTGAGAATTTTATATTATCAACTTTCATTATTGATGTAACGATATTTCCTTTAAAAAAAAATTTACTCGCTAAATAGCACGACCACTGATCGAAGTTTGCTAAGCGACTTCCTGGGGCGAGGTAGTAGGATGAATGATCACGTTGCTCGATGACAAACGGAAGCGTTAGCATTCCACACGGCGCAACAAAGCTAATATTCTCAGGCAGTGGAATTACGCATAAAGTCATAATACAAAAATCAATGTGTTTTCAATGGCAACCCGTCTCATATTTTCCCAAGCTTTGACTGGCCTGTCCCCCCCCCCCCCCCCCCACTGTTGCTTCCATCTGCCCTTTGCTCCTTATTTTCATCTCATCTTCTTATCATACATATGAATACTCCGCTGCACCTCCGCCGGCGGCTACTGCAGTGCACAGATGATCATGTTATCAGGTTTCCAGGGTGCACGAAAGGGTTCAAATCAAGTGATCGGTAAAGTGAGGATAACGCGGCGCTCTGATATTGGACGGATGACAAATCAGTAACTTCATTAAACTGTGGCAACACCAATGTTTACTCGTAGGAAAACAAAGAAGCCAAAATGAAAAAGCGTGCTTCACCAACCCATTTTTTTTGTTTTGTTTAGTTTTGTCCCCCCCACCCCCCTATCTAGACCGTGACGATAACTCCATCTCCGCCCGCCCTCACGCCGACTGGTCGCCGTCGGCATCTCGATGGATGCACTCCGTTGCTCATGACTGCTTTTGTGATGCTCTCGTAGCCGACACAGTTTGAGCCATGATCCAATTCTGTTGTCTTGCTATGTTCGTCATGTTTATCCGGACCAGGCAAATATGTCAACACAAAGGCGGGCGGGGGGATGAGAAGAAAAACAGGGCGCTGAGGTAGCTCAGAATTAAATTTCTATCATTCGTTGACATTTCTTTCTTCAACGCCCCCCCCCCCCCCCATTTAATGCATACAATTTGAATATTTTATTTCGGTCAATAGAATTGTGACTATTCAACTGGTTGAGGCCCAGTCCAGAGTAAAGCCCGCGCGTCAAAGTCAACTGTGATGAGGCTCCAGTTGACTCATGAACCGAAATGAGGACAAGAATTGCAGAACATGGATGGATAGTTACTACGTTTAGCTAAAGTGAGAACATTTCGCTGCATTTTCAACACCCTCTCATAACATATGGTCTCTTATTCTGAAAAATCTCAAACAAAAGTGGCAAGTTGATGCCCGGCTAACACGACATTATCTCTCTTATCTCTTATCTGGAATTGATAATTCTTCCGATTCATTTTCATTCACACTTCCATTTGATAGGAATTCACAAAGTTTCACACAAAGTGCTTTTTGAAACTTTTTGAAATCAATCTTCTTTTTTGGGCAGGAAGGGTGCGTGAATATAAAATGTTCCAAACATGTATGAGGCAACGGATTCTTTTTCAACTTTTCTTGTCGGTGTTGTAAGGCGAGGAGGGAAATCCACAATGGCGA
Organism: Hippocampus zosterae; assembly: GCF_025434085.1. Taxonomy (NCBI): domain Eukaryota; kingdom Metazoa; phylum Chordata; class Actinopteri; order Syngnathiformes; family Syngnathidae; genus Hippocampus; species Hippocampus zosterae. The sequence continues at coordinate 7,267,315 of NC_067457.1, forward strand.
AGGTGGCAACTTTCCTCAGGCGGCGCTTCCTACTTTTGACAGGATGAAACATCTTGTTTGTCTCCTTCGCTTCCACAGCCCAGAGCAGGAACCTGGGAGCCAAACTCCCTCGCCTCACCATCAGCAGCCCATCTGTCTGCTTTCATACACTTGCATAGAAACACACAAACACACAGACACATATACCCATACGCTGATCATTCCCACGTGACCGTTCTCCCTCCAACACTAAATCACACAGAGTTTACATTACCTTCAGCCTGCTGGCATTCCACAGAGTGAGAGGGGATTGCTCTATTTTAATGAGGACCAGGGGTTACAGAACTACAGTGGATATTTTATTCTGATATTAGGGTTCAGGGTGCACGAAGTGTTGAATTAGCAGAATGAAAGAGTAGGAGGATAAAAATTAATTGGATTCGGAACCTCAAAAGTGGCGACATTTAACCCTGGAGAACCCACGGGGTCAAATTTGGCCCCTATAAATTCTGCTACTCAAATGCTACCCTTAAATCCCAAAGGGTCAAATTTGGCCTTAATCCTAAATATGGATTAAAACATTGAATATTTGAATCAATATATATTTTGGTGTTCAGTGTACATATAGCAGTCATTTAACGTATAATTCATCATTTTCCAAAGAAGAAAAGGGTTCTTGGGTTCAGGTTTAAATATGATTATAAAAATCGAAAAAGAATCGAATTAGGGCTTGAGTCAATCGTGAACATCCGACCAAAAAGAAGATTCACTCGTTGGAAGAATAATAAAGCCGGTCGCGCTTGGGCTGAAATAAAGTTGGGAGTTGTCACATTTGCTTTTTGAGACAGGTGCCACCATGATCCCTCCACATTGCAACACAAAAAGTGAGAACAAACCAGTCACCGCAACTTCATTTATTGTTTCACCAAGTTAAAACGGGTCCAAAGACTCTTGCGCGTAAATATGTCGCATATCATCTCATAAATCTCGACTGTCAAGCTTGCTCTGCTGACATGTGTTCAAGATTGCAGTCAATTGAGTGAGGGAGGGAGCAGACGGTTAAGCGTGGGGGTCTCGCAAGAATGCAGCTCGCCAACTTTGATGTGTGATTACACATGAAGTCAAATGCACACAACAATGAATGCCCCCACCCAACACAAACACACATTTCCAATGAGGGGCAACTGCTGCCAGATTGGGGAGACATCCAACCGAAATAAAAGACATTCAGATGCAAAAGAGCAGGTTCAACGTGAGGTTAAGCTCTCGTAAAAAGGGTGCATCTGAACAGTCACAAAAGGCAAGAAGCGCTACGTATTTACAATAAAATGCCGCTGCGGCTGAGTGTTTCTTGCCAGGGACTTTTTGTGTTGCTTATAAGCTCGACGTGGCTGTTGAGATTCAGACCGTTGAAGATATTTAAGGTATGAAGAAAGTGCAATAATTAGAGCTATATAAATAAAAGTCGAATGTTGCAGCCCAAATGGATCAGGACCGCTTATGGATACATTGAATTTAGTCACAGAAAGCTGGAAAAAAAGATAAACTGGCCAAATTTGCTAATAAGTCTTCAAAGCTCATCCAGTCAAGTTAAAAACAAAAAAACAAAACGTTCAACTGCTCATTTAGCGTCGCATCTCCACATTGCCGTCCAGTAGCAGCCGGCGTAGTTCCTGGGGCTCGGTGACAGGCAGTGAGCAGGTGAAGTCCTGGCACACGTAGGCGGTGGCGACTCCGCCCTGCCGAGACATGGAGGATAGCGCAGGCAGACGCTGGCGCAGGAAACCGTCCGAACTGCCGTCTAAAAGCATCAGGACCTGCCAAATGGGCAATGTAGAGGAGGAAACATCAGACAAAAGGGTTCTTCAAATATACTACAATATGATTGAGAGTGAACGACATCTGCAACTGAGACTAAATAAACAGACTCAAATGTTTTTCAATGGAGCAGGATGTCAATTTCCGAATAAATATAAATATGCTAATTTGAATTTGACTTTCAGTGGAGGGTTCTCTTAACTTATTCAGTAGAATCCAATTCTAGACCAAGTCTGAAAAGACGTTTAAAAACGTCTTTGGGAGTGAATGACTTAAAAATCTGAAACTAGTGAGAGAAAACACTTCCTAAAAAAAACAAAAAAAAAGCAAGTTAGAGGGCGGCCATTTTCCCACCAGCTGTGGACAGGAAATGACATCACAGCTGCTCATGAAACGACCGATCACGGCTCAGCTGTTTTCTGCGTTAGGTCATGTGACATTCGCACGCTTCACCACTTTCATGAATCACAACAAAGACTTTTTCGATGTTTTCCTGATAGCATCCACTCAGGCGTACTGGCCAGAATCAACAAAATCTTCCTGAGCTTTGAGTGGTCACTCAGCGGTGGCCCGAAATGGTTCCAAAGGCCAGCACGTGGGCCTTAAAGCAATTCCACCTCGAAGGCCAGGAATCGGTCAATGTTTGAAGGCTGTCAGGACAGCGGGGAAGTATTTCTCATAACAGGGCTAGCATAAGTCACCATTCGCTCATTAAATATTTATGCCGCGCCATTTCGTTCTGTTTACAGACGGTGGCAAACATAAGCAACTGGAGGCACAGGAACTTATAGATTCACACCGGGTGCTATTGACGGCGGCTGGAAACATTTCGCAGACGTTTCGACACACACTGGGGAAGACTGTGTGGTGGTGGTGGGGGGGGGGGGAGGTGTGATGGAATGTGTTCAAGACGGTGTGACTGTTGCTAAGGAGACAAGATGAGGGTTTCCACGACAAGTGGAACCTTTGCCTTTTTGTCCTGACTCTTTTTTTGTTGTTGTTAGCTTGTCAGCATCATGTTGTCTCCATGGGGGGGGGGGGGGGGGGGGACCAGAGCACACCGGTCATGTTGGAATCATATCATCCAATCTTAATTAGCTGCGCAAGCTAATGCTAATAATATTTAGCAAGTAATATTTAGAAAGTAGTCAACTCGTCGTGAAAATTTAAGTGGAAATACCAAACAGTTATTGTAAATGATCTGTTGTGAACTCCTGTTTGACATTTGTCATATTGAGCACAAGTGACCGTTGTCTTGTAAATGTCGCGCAATTTCCTAAAACTGACATCACAGACGCCTGGGTCCGATGTGAACAGCAAAAACACAGGTGTGAATAGGCTCTCACACATTTTAAAAAGGAGTTTAAAAAGAAAAAAACAAGTTTGTGTTTACCCCACCTTAGGTTGGAATAAATTTTGGGTGTCCTTCTTTCGGGTTAGATTTCCGAAAATAACTCCTGAGATCACGTTGGTTACTGCATGCCGAGCGGCTGCGTGTGAAATCAGAGCAGACATTTGGCCACACGTGAGAGCAGACTAACTTAAACTTAAACCTACATCCACACAACTCCCACCCGTTAAATGTTCTCGTATCTTCTTCCCACTCTCCCTTGCGCGTTCTGCCAAACCAGCCCCGGCTAATACGCAACACAGAGAACAGAGAGTGCACCTGTGTTGAAAGCGCACCCATTTTCAAAGCGACCGTTTCACCTGCTCTTAACTCATTCAGTCGCAGCTAATTCTGGACCAAGTCTGAAAAGACGTTTAAAAACGTCTTTGGGAGTGAATGAGTGAACTTCAAATCAAGCGACGGAACAACTGAGAGGTTAGCCCACGCGCCGACGCCGAGGTGAAAGCCGCGCGATAAACAACACGCATGAAGCTCAATGACGGTGGCTCCGAGCGGGGGGGGGGGGGGGGGGGGGGGGGGGTATGTGTAGCAGACCATGAGGAGACTGACTTCCTCAACCCATCCATCATTATCCCTTGCTTTGCCCGTTTCGCTCTAGATATGAAGAAGCAGCCCAAGTCATCATAACAACCGGGCATCTGTACTCCAGCCCTCAGGACAGACACACACGCGCACACGTTCACACTTGGACAGCTTGGAAAAACTGGTGATGGTGGGAGTTGGAGCTACGGGACCGCATGCGCTGCATCCATCATCAGTCATCCCTTGACATCCACTTTACTAGCAGTTTCATTCACATACTGTAAAAGTGTGGGTGTAAAAGCGTGGGTGTAAATGCATGTGCGGTGGGCCGTCTTATCTGTCCAGCGTGGGGTCTTGTTTACGATGGGGATGAACATAGAGCGGGGCGTCGACCGCGGCAGATGCGCGGACATGATAACAACCACGGCGATGATTAAATCTCAAAACGATAGCTGCTTTGCGGAGACACGGAGATGAGGAATTACGACATACGGGGTTTTGAAAGAAAATGTAACAATTGAGATTCGTGATTCTGAGAAGGTGAGCGGAAAGGTCGGTCTTCTAAGGTCGGGCCCAGAGAGATCGCATTGCTGTAATCCTCTCCAGATCGCTCTTTTTTTTTTTTTTAAAGGAGAACCGATTTGCCTCTGGCAGTCTTCTTGAACTCTTCTGATCATTCCATGCTCTTTCCTTTTACAGCCTCCTTTATAACCAAGCCTTCCGAACCCTCTCTCTGTCTCTACGGACTTGTTAGGGATATCCCGACGTTTCCCTCCAGCGTTTAAAAGGTGCCTTGTGTCAGGACCAGCTTTCCTCTTAAAGGCCATTGTTCTAGCATCCCTTTTTTTATTTCCGAGCTATCCATCCCGCAATCTTCTTTCAAATCTTTACATGCGGTCATGTCAAAGAAACCGAATATTATCATCTATGTGTGTGTGTGTCTGTGCGTACAAGTGCCCAGGGCTTGGTACAGCTCATTCAGCACACAAGCGAGCAGTAATTGGATTTAAATTAGGCATGTTCCTCGGTTCAAAGCTTCCTAATGTAACGTGAAACAGAATGCCCTCACTCTCTCAAGTCTCTCATCCCCTCTCACAGGGTTTCCCACTCTTTGTGATGTCCCTCCCATTTGACCTTTATCGGTTATTATATTTCTAGATCTATTTTCTTTTCAAATTGTTTCCCCTATTTTCCAACAGTCGAATGGTTTCAGTAGAATACAAATTAAAAAAAAGAAATAAATGTAAAAAAACAGCTCTTTCGGGTGTATGACTTCTCCATTTGTATCTGAGAAAGAGCCTCGATGATCGGCGCGCGGGCACACCCGCGGCTACACGGGGATATCCCTCTTAAGTGCGCTACGTTTGAAAGTGCGTTATGCTAATCCATCCGGAAAGGATGCTATCTCATCATCTGTTTGTGCGCGCGTTTGTGTATGTGCGCAGCAACTAATGGGCAGCTCACCCAACATCTGGACGTACAGGCAGTATATAGTAGCCTACACTGCTGATACACAATATTTGTTTTCCCCCTGCAAAGTAGATTGTATAATAATTCAGTCTGCTCAGCAAGTATAAGTAAAATAAAAATACTCTCCAGTGGTGCTCTAGCAGCCAATCCCGTCTGATTAAGTTGAGAGTATTAAATCTCAGCATGTGAGCGGTTCTGGCCCGGGAAGTGACAGTCCGTCGGGTGCATGGCGCTGAATAACAGATGCAGGCTGATAATGGCTCCATCAAGTTTGTTCTCGGGTCTTTTTTCTCCCCACAGGGATCTGGAGCGACCTGATGCCACCGCGACCTCACGTCTGATAACGCACAACTCCGTTCTGTTACATTCCGAACCCTGTTGAGTGCCGAGCGAGGATAAAACAGACACTTTCATTTGCCGATCTCATTACGGCCACGGTAAAGTACGACACGGGCCGATGCGGATTTTTCTTTTGCTTTGGTGAGATTTGCTGGAGCTGCATGTTCTCTCTTTTTTGTTTTTTTGTTAAATATATTTTGGGGGAAACTTACTTTTCTGCTTGTGTGTGGCTTTGCTAATCACGCTGAAAAATTGTTGATTTTAAAAATAACCAAACAATCATTAGCTGAGAGAAGAAAGGGGAAACGAGGAGATAGCCATAAAAAACTCTAAATCGAGCTGCATAATGTGTTTTTTGTTGTGTGTGTTTTTTTTTTAACTATGCCCAAGGTGTACTTTATACAAAGACATTATATTGTGATCTTGCTGGGCTTATTTTTACTGGAACATTTCTTGATAATTGCACGACTATTTTGTATGTTTGTGGCAAATGGAGACCCTGAAAATTCTAATCCTCAACACAAATTCACCACTCACCACCTCCACCATAATCGCCAACTTCACAAGCAATCAAGTGCCGCTTATGAAAAGCTAACGTTGAGAACGACTCGCTCACCGACATATTTTCGGAAATACACAGATGTAATTAGGATTTACTTGGATTGTTTAATTTCACACTTTATTGGTTGGCACTCCAGAAACTCAACTAATTGTGACCAATCCATAAAAAAAAAAAGTCAGCGCCGCAAAACGTCTTCTTTAAATTTAACTCATTCACTCCCCAAGACGTCTTTAAACGTCTTTTCAAACTGGGTCCAGAATTGGTTGGTACAGAATGAGTTAAAAACACCCGGAATAATGTAACCAGGCAGACCCACATCAGTTGTACGATCTGACCAAAAGATCACGAGTTTTGAGGTGGGGGACGACTGAAGTTAACCTCAAAGGATCCGCACGTACGTCAGACAAATCAACAGGCTGCTCTGTCCTGGTCCCGCCTGCGTTTTCATTTACATGTCTCAAAGGTTCCCACTAAATCTTTTGACGCCTCAGTGAATGTTTTCCCAGCCCCATTGGGGGAATGACAAACAAGATGAGACATCGTGTGCAGATGTAATTAGAGCCTACTATACTTACCCTGTGCGGGAGGAAGATGGAGTGGACTGCCTCGAGAAGACCTTTTGTATCTGGGGACTCTCTTTGGCCGCAGATCACAATCTGGGGGCGGACAAAAAGGGGTGATATCGGGGAAATACAAAAAGCAAGTCAATGGGATGGAGAGAGGCAGAAAAACAAAATGCGAGAACATGATTAGAGTGGAACAAGAGGGGAAGGGTGATACGAAAGCGGGGGCCAGGGGGGTTGGGGGGGGGTGTGATGGAAGTCAGTGTCGTATTTGTAGCGGTAATGAGGAAAGGCAGGTGTTGTCACTGAGACTGCCGCGCCCTTAGAGCTTGTTACTCTTGCCCCAAGGCCTTAACTCATCCTAGGCAGGTCATAGATATAGGAAAGAAAGTTAACTAGACTTGCAATTGCACCCCCCCCCCCAATTTGCCCCCCCCCCCTACTCATAGTCTCTCAAGTTTGTTCAAAGTTTGTCAAGGAAACTCTGATTTAATTGGTTCTCCTAACAGAAGATGCAAGGAAACAAATGGCTCCAGAATATTTTTTATATCCTGTGTTTAAAATTACCGTATTTTCCGGATTATAAGGTGCACCTAAAAGTATTAAATTTTCTCAAAAATTATAGTCCAATGCGCCTAATATAAAGAGATATATATTCCCCATTGAGTTGTTTCCCTGTTAGTGTTTCGATGCCATCTCATGGTGATTATTAACAGGAACCAATTGTAATGCAAAAGAGTTCTGCCCGACACGAATTGCACAATAATTGTTCAATTTTTCCCGTGTGTTTTTGTGAGACCAACCTGCTTAAGCACGTGGTGCTGTGCCATAAGGGCCCGCACCATCTCGGGTAAAGCGATGGGTATATTGGTGAGACGATCAGAGAACGCCGCCAGTAGCTGTTGGCACCGCTGGAGCCATTCCTGCCTTCCGGTGTACTGGGATAGACGCAACAGACTGGACGCTGACACGGAGTTAGCACTGGGCTCGGCTCCATCCTGATCTGGATGACAAAAAAAAAAAAAAAAAAAAGTTGTTCTGCGCATTAGATAGAGTAGATTATTGTTTCTTTATAAAACAATATAGAAGCCAGGCTAAAACATGAACAGTGGCCACTCAAAGCTCACTGAAACTGGCCTGACTGGACCAGTGAAAATGTCATAAATTTTAATACAGGACAAGGAATTTAGCACATTCTTGATCTTTCAATATTTTGAAGTGAAAATTCTTAAAGGCTTAAATAATGCAGTACAAAGACATTTAATGTGAATTGCATTGAAACTCGGATATTACAAATACCCTTGGGGCAGAAGCAGTTCTGACAGTGCTCCCACAACTTCACGTCAGACCATATCTTGGCCTGTTAAGTGATTGGGTCTTATCTTTGATCAGTGTACAACGAGAGCCCGTGGGGCATCTTCTCATGACCTACGACCCCACAAAACGTCTACATAAGCAACAAGAACCACGTGTCGCAGTCAACATAGCCCATGCTTTTGAGAGGAGATGACTCAATGAAATAAATTCATTTTCAGCAGAGTAAGGTTGGCTATCAATCCCCTCCTAACCCATCAAAACAGATTTTAGAATGGAGTGCCTCGAGTCGACATCTCAATGTAGATTAAACACACAATTGGGACGGACCCCAACGCTGCTACGGCGTCGCAAATGAACTCGAGCCCATTTTCGTACCGTCTCCAATTCATCACAGTCAATCCTTTCGTATGAAAGGTCTCTCAAACGTCGGCTTCAATCAATAACACAGACATGCCGGTGCGACAGGCATATGAACCCTGACACACATTAAAGCACTCCCACAAGCAATCTCATCACTGATCTGTCAATAGTTCAAATTTTTTTTAATCATTAGCTTTTCCCCATCTTTTTGTGCATGCTGATACCCCATTTATCACATTTTGGCGCCGTTTTAGACAACCCGCATACGCTGGTTGTTTCATATATTCAGTGACTGTAAACACATACGTGTCATTTGACCAAGTTTGGCACTGCAGCATAAATTCAGCCGAAAACTGTCCGCAACCACAATTCCATCCGCTTTCTCCTCGGGCGTTTATTCGATGCAGGTGTGAACGAGAGCGTGAACTGCCGCGCGTCCCGGACGCGTCAGCCCTGTGTGACTGATTAATGGGTCGCACCTAATGCCAGCCCTCACCATTTATTCATGGGGATGAAATATTTTGCTTGCCAATTAATTTTGGAAAAATGTGTGCACATGGGTTTTCATCAAATCTGGACTCCAGCCTTGTAGGCATTTGATCAATCCTTGGCTCGATTTCTAACATCATAGCCACAAAAAGCATTAATACGCCCCCCCCACCCCCCACCTCCCCTACTCTCAGGGAACCATTTGCTATGGTTGTCATCATGGGTCAAATATTTGGGGGTGTTGATTCAAACTTTTTTTTTTTTGGTTTTGTTTTTAGTAGCTCAAAGTCCAAGGAGTATTTTACTCACCCCCCGCCCCCCCAAAAGAATATCGCTATGTGATCAGCTCTACCTGGCAATACGTACAGTAAAGCATGTGAACTGAGCAATAGGATCTGATGAAAGCCTTTTTATTGACATATTGATTTATTTTAGGGAACCATGCATCAAACCCGAGTGTCTCAGTATTTCATGACAACTTGTGATATGCCAATGAGACTGTCTCCCTCACCTTCTTTGAGTTGTAACAGAACAGTGCTGTCACTTGGGTCAGAGCAAAAGTAGCCTCCACCTGCCGAGTCCCAGAACAGCACGTCCTGTCTGAGCTGCAGCTCTTCAGCCCACTGCAGCCACTCGGTTTGCATGGTGGCCTCATAGAGATCCAGCAAGCCGCAAATGATGAATGCGTAATCGTCCAGGAAGCCAGAAATAGGTGGTGATCTATTATTAAAAAAAAAAAAAAAAACTGTAAAAGCGTGGTTGTCAGAAATATGTGAAAAAATGTCTGCCGTCCTGGTACGATAGCTTATATTTGAGTCAAATTTGTACACTCACAAACATTCACATACATAAACATTCTACCTTTAACAAATCACTGAGCAGGGGTTACGATTTATCAATGCCATTATTATTGTGGATATAGTTTCATTTTGTGTAGAACTGCAAGTCAGTTTTTTTTTAGGACATTTTGCTTGATTCCATAATCACTTCAAAGGTAGGCAGGAACGCGTAGAATCGGGTGCCAATCCCAAATTCGAATAATTCAGCTATTCAAATTTCTCGCAAAAATCTCTGACGAGTCTTTTTCGATCGATACGATTCACTTTCAAACATAACTTCATTTTCTCTCCCCATACTCACAAAGTGCAACTCTCAAAGGAGCTGAAAGAAGGTCCGGTGTACTCCCCACACTAATTGCATTCCCCCTCAGGTTCCCAGAGTGGCACCATGCGTGGGTGAGTGCAAGTGGATGGAGGGTGACAAGGGGTCAGATAGCGTTGTGTTCGCAAAAGCCGGTGGACAGAGCGATGGAGACCGCAAGGAGAGTGGTCAAGTGGCTGAAAACAGGCTTTTTGAGGACATGGGGAAACTTTTGAGTGGTCTTGTTGAGGTGAGGAAGCGCATTGTTTGACTCTCTGACAGACGACCCGAACCATCCCGATAGGTCCAAAGGGCAAAGCGAGGAGTTGGGAATTGAAAAAAAGTAAGACTCGAGGTTTTGAAAGACACATTTGGACATGGTGGCAAAGTTTACGGACCTAAAAGAAAAAAAATAGTAAGTGCCTACAGAGGACAATTTTGAAGTAGTCTTTGGGGGTATGGGAAGGTTACAAAGCATACAATTCCACCCGCTTTTAGCAATGCTAACCATGTTCATTAAAAAAGGGTCACAAGCTATGGATAACAGAAGACTATTCGCGGTTCAAATATCAGCCCGTGCGTCAAGGAAGCTACGTGGTGAGAGTTCAGCAAGTGTGACGGATGTTTCAGAGGACCGGAGACATAATGAAGCCGATACAGATATACCAAAGGCAAAAAAAAATATTATCCTGAAAATGTCCCTGCATTATCACAGCTATATAAAATGCCCCCCCCCCCCACCAGCAACCACATCACAGTGGCAGTTTGTCTCAGATAATAGTGTCTCCATCGCACAAGGACATGTCAGTTGCTTGAGGTGACCAGTTAAAAGGACGACGGCCCTCAAGAGAAAAACTCTTTAAGAGATTAAAGCGTGTTGGAAACATTGAAGGACCTTTTTAATTCACCCCGCCCGATCCACTTAAAATGTTGGAAGCACAATTTGGAAAACAAATGGAGAGGAACTGTACAAAGGCAGGAGTCCGAACACTGTAATCTGATTACTATTGCATTCCTGGAATCATATTTAAACAAGACACTGAACGTAATCGGACGATAACATTTTCCAGCTGCAGGCCGGAAGTAACCACAAAGTGCCCGTAGAGGGCCGGCCGCTAGTATAGCGCGCAATCGAACTGTCGCCTGAGCATTGCAGACAACAGTGAATTGCTATTAGTCTGTCCTCAGCTTGTCTGTCATTTTCTTCAAATATTAGCCGATTTTAAGTGGTGAAAATAGATATCTTTAAGTGAATTTTACAACATTTAACTTATATTCAAGGTCATTACGAAAAAAATTTCAGTGTCATTTCCTCATTTCATGTCATTTTCATTTGAGCCTGATTGTCGAACTCATGATGACAATACCCAAAACAATTCCACGATCTACAACAATGCTTGGCCCTAAAAAAAAAATCCAACATCTCGAGCCAGGAAAGGAGCGCAGGAAAGAAGCGGACCTCACAGCATCTTTCGCATCGGCTAATCAACACGTCCCCAACTATTAACCCAGTTAGCCGAGGTAGCAACCATTGCTCCTGCTAAATTCGCCGCACCCTCATATGCGCCTCGTATGACATACAAAAGCTGCGTCGAGCTGAAGAAAATCGCCACGATAAGCATTCTCCGTGCTGACACACAAGCGGAAGATGACAATTACGAACGAGACGGGAGCTGCGGATCAAGGCCACGGTGTTCAAGCAACTCGCGTGTAGCTCTACATGTGTTTAAAAATGAATGCCTTTTCTCTTGGGTGTTGTGGGACGCCTGGCATATTTGTATTTTTTTTCTGCTGACGTGGCTGTTTTATACACTCGCTCATTCACATTAACTAGGGCGCAGCGCTGGCCAACAGAACCAGGACACCTGCAGCCATGTGGCGAGCATAATAGTGAAAATATGTTCGCGCAAACGCACCTTTGGACAAGTTAACAAAGCGTTTGTTGCTTGCTTTAAAGATCACCCGGTTTCTCAGTCCAAAAAAAAAAGGCTGTGAGCTGGAAAAGGTCTTCGGCCACAAGGTCGTAGTCACGCAACAGGCTTACATAATCAGTTTAAAATATGGCCGCCAACCTTGTTTGAATCGTACGGCACAATGAGACTGCCGGGAGGTAATGCCATTACGGACTGCTTCATGCAAATGCAGAGTTGACTATAATGAGGTTAGCGCGTCGTGTTTTTTGGGCTTCCCACAACTGATCTGATTTCCCCCCAATAGGATTATCTCTTGTTCCCATATAGGCATCATTCATTTTATTCCAGGGATGAATTTGTAACATTTCAAAAGTGAGCAACGCCACGCAAAAGTCTTCCGCACATAATCGGATTCATTGGTCAGGATAATCTGTCTTTAGTTGAAGATTAAACTTTTTTTTTTTTTAAGGTTCACTCATTCACTCCCAAAGACGTTTTTAAACGTCTTTTCAGACTTGGGTCCAGAATTGTCTGGTATTGAACGAGTTAAAACCGTACCCTCAAAGAGGAAACCATCAAACCTGGCAACGCAGCCCACCATGGTTACATTTACTGTTCAACTCCCGTCACACGCGAACTTAGCGCACCTTTCTTGTAGCTAGGTTAAATTCGCTGAGATGCAGGCCCGCAATGGATCGATTTCTGATTTTAAAAAAGTGTGTATAAAAAACAAAAACAAAAACAAAAAACCCAACAGATCAGATGGACAGACGAGTGAAGAATGACATGGGCGAAAACAAAAGTCACCATGAAGAAGCACGGGGAAAAAAAAGTATGAGGCATAAACCACCGGAAGTGGACAGTGTGCACTTGTTTCCATTCAAAAATTGTTTTTTGTTTTTGTTTTTTTGCTTGTCCTCCTCAGAGACATGTCACTCTTCTACCATCTTCTTGGTGTGCTTTGGTGATGTAACCAACTGATTGACACCTTTGATACACACACACAGACACACACACACACACACACTTACATCTGCTGCACCTCCATCTGGTCTCCACGGTAACAGGATCGCAGAATGGTCTGCCTCTCCGCATCCCACAGGTGTTCCTTCAGGAAGTGGCCGGCACGCGCCGCCCTCTCCAGCAGTGCCTCGTCCCCGAGCGCGGCTCCGACACGGGCGTAGGCTGACAGCATCAGACCTGTTGATATGCAATGATGATGAAGATGATGATGAAGACAAAAATGGCCCTTTGCTAGAATAGGACGGCTGAAAATAGCGGGTCTTCTTTAGAACCGCGCGACACTAGCAGAGGTATTTTCCCCGCCTTTTGAAGTCTTATCGTTGCGCTCTCTCTCACTTACGCACTCATTTGCTTCATGTTTTTTCTCTCCATTCCCCTTTCATGTCATGTATCAAAGCCCGGGACGACACCGTCTGGTCTTCAAAGTGCTGCGGTCGAGGACAGGTGACTAATGGGGGGGGGTTGCTTCATTAGTGAGGAATGGGGGGGGAGTATTCTGTCTAATTGGAAAGTTCCCAGGAACGCAGGGCCTCATTAGCTCGCTAATACAATCTGTCCTGTGATAGAAACTGAGTGAGAGTCAAATGAGGATTCCCCCCCATCCCCCTCCCAATATAAAGGAGTCTTTTCTGCAACTTCATCCCGCCACTAAGCATTATTAGTATTTTTCATTTTATAACAGGAACACTAAACACTCATCTGGTGTGTTTTTAATGATGTCAGCGGTCGCTATACCATAAATGTGTGAAGGCCTTCAAGATTCCATACAGACACAAGCGAGTTTGACGAGTGGAATAAGAGGAAATGGAAACGTAATGCGATAGTTGTTACGTTTTATTTTATGGGGAAGCTATAGTACGTGTCTTCAGTAATTTCAATCCCAGCTGTCTTCGGGCGAGAGGCGGGGCACACCCTGAACCGGTTGCCAGCCAATCGCATGGCACACATACACGAAAAACCATCCGCGCTCACAATCACACGTAGGGGCAAATTTAGAGTGTTCCATTAACCCGCCATGCATGTTTTTTAAAAGTGGGAGGAAACCGGAGTACCCGGAGAAAACCCACGAAGGGCACGGGGAGAACATGCAAACTCCACACAGGAAGGCTGGAGCCGGGATCGAACCCACGACCTCTGCACTGTGAGACCGACGTGCCAACTAATCGACCACCGGGCCACCGAAGCTTGACTGCCCCCCCCCCCTAAAAAAACATCAGCAACTGCGGTGCAAATGTGTGTGTGTGTGTGTGTGTGTGTGTGTGTGCGTGTGTGCGCACTCTTGCCTCTTTACCATTCCAGGAGGCCAGCATCTTGGTATCCAGATGCGGGCGTGGCCGAACCTTCCTCGCCTCTGCCATTTTGGCTCGCGCCGAAGCCAAAAGCTCATTGAGCGTCTCCACACCAACGCCAAAGCGCGCAGCTGTCAACTCGGCGGAATAGCGCACGATCAGCACATTCTGGCCCTGCAGCTCCCCGTGAGGGTCCTGGCAAAAAACAAAACAAAACAACAACAACAACAACAAAAACAGATAAGAAGTCATACATACTGCAAATGTCTTTATTCCACTTGGCATATTTTTTTGACTTCGCCTGTCATGCACTCCGAAAATAAAATAAAATAAAAAAATAACAGAATGAAGAGCATCATCGCCCACCTGTTCGGGGGCAACATTGCCTTGCTCTTTCACTCCATAATGGTGCATGAAAACATCGGCGAGGGTGGCGGATCCACTGGCGCCCACTGTCACGTCAGCCAGCAGGTGGCGAACCTCCGAGGCCGTCCAGACGCAAAAAGCCCCCTCGCGCTTTTCGGATCCCCCCGATGTTGGCAAAGAGTCTGCATCCTCCGCACTGTAAAAACCCCCAGACTGTGGAAAGAAGTACAGCGAGAGAGGTGGAAATTTAACCGCGAACTCGTTTGAAGTCAATATACTGCAGCACTGATAGGCTTCGCAAGTCACGGGAAACGTTTTCGTTTACAGTCACGTCGGGAGGAAATGATTGGAATTTATCGACACCGAAAAGGGATGGACAAATAATTTAAAGGGAGCAAAAATAATTGAGAGTGACCTATATGAGACGTACCAAATCAAGGTAAGCTTGACGTCACCGGAATACTCTGCGCCGATGAGTGACATACAAAGTGCATCGGAAAACATCCAAGGACTGCTATCACACCCAAAAATTTTTTTTAAATAAAGTTTAGAATCCACTCTATGATTTTATTATTTCAAACCTACTCCAAAATTTTTGCCTCAACCTTGTATACGATTCAGAAGTGTATGTCACTGAGTAACTCCAAATCGTTGACGTGAATCATGGAAAGCGAAGCTGCGTAGCAATCATTCAGATCGAAAGATAAAAGTAAAATTTGACGCAAAGAAGTTTGTTACAGAACACACATCCTTCACAAGCCCCCCGTTAGAGTAAAGGAACGCACGTGCAAGAATTATCCGGGATTCACCTTGTCACTCAAGTCTCTGGAGACGTAAAGCAGGATGTCCTTTGCCACTTCCGCAAAAATCTGCTCACCTGATACCTGAAGAAAAAAATTAATTAGGCAAGCAGATGCTTCGAGTCATGATTCAACGTTAAGGTAACCTTCAAACTGCTGTCGGGTGATTTATGCGCCGTATGAATGCTGAGATGGTAACTCTCGTCTCATTATGTCCAAACGTGTGTGACTGTTCACACAGGTGCCCTAATTAACTAATTCACTCCCAAAGACGTTTTTAAACGTCTTTTCAGACTTGGTCCAGAATTGGCTGCTACTGAATGAGTTTTTTTTTTTTTTTTGGTACATCAATGATATTTTTGAATAATAATTTAAAAAACTGGGTAAGCATTAATTGCCCTGTGAGTTGCGTAATGAAGACGGCATTCACACACAAGCGTTGACCTGGAAGGCAGTTATGTAGGCGATGGCAAGCTGGGCCTGATCGTAGAGCATCTTTTCAAAATGTGGAACGTGCCAAGAAGAATCTGTGGAGTAACGATGAAAGCCCTGCGAGGGACAGAAACACAGAGCATTTTGAGGAATTCTGTTTTGTGTTCACGCCGTAGCTCGAAATTGTTTGGCGAGCGTGAATAAAAACCTGGGCGACATGGTCGTGGATGCCACCTAGTGCCATCATGCGGAGTGTATGCAGAGCCATCTGCAGAGCCTCAACGCCCTCCGAGGTGGAGCGATTCACAGACCAGAAAGACATGAGGAACATCAGATTGACTGTAAGACAAAGAGAGGAAAGGAAGTTTGAGAAGCAACGAGGCCAAACACACGGCGGTGACCCCTGGGCCTTCGGTGGTCGTGCCTACCCGGTGTGGGGAACTTGGGAGCATCCCTGAAACCGCCGTACTCTTCTTCGTAAGAGTGGGCCAGCTGCTGGAAACAGCGTTGAGCCACATCAGGAGCCAAAGGAGGACTTTGGCCCGGGGTCGCCGCCACGGCCGTGCCTTTTTTCAGCGCCTCGAGGATCCTGTCCCCACTGGACTCCAAGTTGGAGCGGTTGTGCTGCCACTGAGGGGGAAGACGACAAATGGCATCATTACCGTGTGCGCCGAAAGAACAGAAAGAGCATGAGGAACTTGTTACGATACCTGTTGCATGATTCGGGTCAGGACAGTCTTAAAGCCGGGTCGTCTCCCGTGGTCTCTGGGTGGAAAGTAGGTGCCGCCGATAAAAGGGCGGAGATCAGGAGTTAACCACACACTCATTGGCCATCCTCCACCTCCACTTGTTGCCTGGAGACAGCGGAGTCTCTTAAACCAACAAAGTCATTCGCTGTATTTATAAAAAGATGAAACTGTGTGCCAAAGTACCTGAACGAAGGTCATGTACACTTTATCCACATCTGGTCTCTCCTCTCGGTCGACTTTAATGCAGACAAAGTTGTCGCTGAGCAATTTGCCAATTTCTTCGTCCTCAAAAGACTCCCTCTCCATGACGTGGCACCAGTGGCATGTTGAGTAGCCCACTGATTGAAGTGGGCAAATGTGGAAGTGGAAGTGGGCAAATGTGAAGATTTTTTTTAAACAGGTGAGGAGAGAAAAGTGATTGTATGGAACATATAAACTAGAGAAGTTGTACTCAGAATAAGTACAGCTAACACAGTCACGGATAGGGACCGGGCCAGGACGCAAAGACCACAAATCTGGCTGTAATTAAAAGCCATTGAAATGTCTCGGTGGAATGGAAATTCCAACCCAAAACTATAATAAATATTGATCAAAATTATATATATAATTTGTTGTTTTGTTTTTTTAAGGAAAACCGGGGGGTAATCCCAACTCTTCTTCTTAAATAAATATCATACCAATTGATTTACCTACAGAATTGAATAATATATTTTTGAATTATTATAATGAATCCCCCCTAAAAAAATAACATTTGTATTCGTTTTTTTAAAAGTAAAAAATAAATAAACAATACCTGATAAGAAGATGGGTTTGTCGTCATTCCGTGCCTTGTCGAAGGCATCCTGTCCCCACGGATACCTGAGATGATTTTAGAATTAGAGTCCATCTCAGAAAAAGCTCAAAAATGCAGACCTATTTGTGGTTAAACAGCAGTCTGACCAGTCAACGGGGTTGTGCGCATGTTGCAGCAGGTAGGGTGACCTCTCCATGGCGAGCCTATTGGTGTGTCTGGGTGGCGTTGCGGGTGGCCCTTCTCCCCCTGATGCCATGTTAGTGAAAGGAGATAATCTAGGCACCAAAAAAAAATTATATATAAAATATTTCAACTGAAACATTTACAAATATTAGCTGGGTAATATGGTGCCTTAATGCTCCAAAATATGGTAGCTAGAGAACCAGCTTTGAGTTGAATAGGAAGTATATGTTCAGTATGTACGCCTTTCGGCTTCCGTAGCTCAGTACGTGGAAGTGCGGATTACCATTGAGCGATTTGCCATTTATGGTTCCTGCTTTACGGGGAACAATTAAAACACCCAAAATGTCACTCAAAAGAGACAAAGGAACATTAGATTGACTCCCGAAATTCGGCCACGTTTAAATTAGTTCATCCCACGCCGATGACTGTTGTTTATGTTTTAGCTAACTAAATTGAATCTTGCAAGAGCTGTCCCATCATCATGACTCGACATGTCTTGCAAAGGCAATAACACAAGCAACTCGGTCGGGATTATTTTTTTCCTCAAAATGCAATTATGCCGAATAAAACTATAAGGCACTAAGATAACCGCTGTAAGTGTTCATCGAAGAATTTATGTCCATATGTCGTCAGGAATGTCTGGAGAGTTATAAGGTCTATGATTTCGTATAATAGTCTCGCAACAGAAACACCACAACAAATACTAAATATGCAAAGAAATCTGTAAAATATACTATGGGCATATTCTAACGAAAGCATTAGCGAACTCGCCGCGTCTCTTTTACCTGAGGAAGTGAAATGCTGACCTGACGTTTGGTGGTGGTTGTTGGTGTCGGCGGTGGGTACAATGTCGGAAGAACTTTACGGTATTCCCCGAGTTTGTGTACGAAGGGGTTGTGTGCCCGAGGGCTGCAATAACAAGACGCTCGGGTTGCACGCGGCTATATTTGGACGCCAGGCGAAGCCATGCCAGTCTGAGCATCCTAATCCACAAAGTGTGACAAGCTAGCGTTGAGTGTTGACACTCTGTACCTTGCCACAAACTTGCTACACAGGCAGTGTTGTTGTAATGCCGTAAACGGACACGCATTGTCGCCAAATACCGGTGGAGCACAGACGGTACGAAATACGCGAGAATAACGATTAAAATGTAACTTGAGTTAATATCTTGGAACGACCAACATTTAGTTCGCTTTTTTAAAATTAAGACTATTGCACATAGTTTTTTCAATTATTTTATGTCGATGTTAAACGTTACAAGGTTCCACGCTATTTTTTTTACATTATTGACAAATATTTCTTGTGACAAGGCATCACATTATTTCAAGTCAAGAATTTCACAAGATATGCCACTACAGTATTATGATTGAGCAACAAATACTGAATGCTAATTAAAAATATAGATTAATGTTGTAAATGATCACACATAAATATATTTCACAATTGTTTTGAATAATTTGAATTTAAAAGTACACAAATGCAATGTAGCAAAATATTAAATGCCTCTCAATAATAGTTTTTTTTTTTTATTTATTTTAAAGATTCTAAAAAGTAAAACTATGTTGAATGTTACAGCAGGATATCAAACTTTCGGATTAGCAAAATGTTAAAAAAAAATGGTATACACTGTATTTCAGAAATACAAAAAATGTAGCATTAAAAAACAAACAAACCCCACCACAAATGTTAATACAAAATGTAAGAAAGTTTGAAACAAACTAAAATCATAATTTTCCATTTATCGAAACATTAAATGGAATTTTGAAGTAGAAATGCTTAGGAAGGTCCCTCGGAGATCCAAGCCTTCCTCTTTTTCGGCGCCCCATCACTGATACGTCTCCTTATGCCCTCTTCGCTATTTGGTCTGACGAAGGGGAGCGCGCTACTTCCACATGGGGCAACTCCACCTTGTTTTAGCCACAACCTTTGAGCTGCATCGGCTGAGTGAGAACTTCCAGAATGCCACGCTCGCCTCTTGGGAAAACCTGACAAACCAGGAGAATTTACAGGATGCAAACTGGAGTTTCCGATCGTCGGCTTTGCTGCTTCGGCTGGGTCACGAGACGCATGATACTGTAGATGCACTGATTCAGATTCGGAGTGAGAGTTCCGCGTACGTTGGAAGAGGTGAGCCGGTGCAACTGGGGGCTGGATCGTGGAAGGAGTGAAAGGAAACATGGCCGAAATGGAATTTTGTGGATTTGTGTAAAGCAGACCTGTCCTCCTGCGTCTTACTTCACCTTTCGGCCTCCCATCACCCTCATGATCCTTTGGATTTGCTGATTTTTGGAATCTCTCCTCACATGTTTCCTTATTCCTGTTCTTTTTTCTTCTCCTGGACAGAATGTCTTCGAGTTCAATCTCCAGGTTGTTCAAATCCTCAGTTATTTGAGTGACCCGATCAAACTGAGAAAGCAAAGCATTTACACACGGTAGCAGGTGGTCCAGGAAAGGCTGGACGTCAAACCCTTGTTCAGAAAGTGCTGAGTCCTCAGACAGTACAGAGAGGGACGATGACAAGGGACGTGGAGATGAAAAGGAAGGTGAGGAAAAGGAGGAGGAGTGAGATGATGGAAGGGAGGAATAGAGAGTGGAAAGACGAGAGTCCCGAGAGGCTCTGGAAGGAGGAACGTCCATGCCTTCAAATTTCACCCTGTGCCTGAACTACAACAGAATGGAAACAGGCAAGCATCAGTGACATGACGTCACTACTTTTTATATCGACAAGTACTATATGGGGAAAAAAAAATGTTTTACATCCATGACACAAGCATGCAGAGAAACAATGGGTAGGTGCGCTAACCGCTAACACATCATGCCGCACGCCTCGATAAAACAAAACTCACTTCTTTAGCCTTTCTGAGTCCAATCCACAGCTTGAGTCTCTTGATGAAGAACTCCACCATCTCATAATCTTGCGGTTCCGCCGCGGGACGATAAATGTCTGCTTTCTCAGCCCTCGAAAAACACAACACGAGACACGTATGCATCCAAAGTAATCACAAATCTGAACATTTTGGAACTCAATTGTCATTCACCAACATTGCTGTTTCGGTTTTCGTGGGTGAGACTCAAATTGTTTGTTCCATTTTTTTTATGGTCCACATGATAAATTATGGACAGGTGGTTCATAATCTGACATTTAATTGGAAATTAGAACCACTCTGTAATAATCGAGAAGCCATTCAAATGTCGTTTCAGTTGCTCCGGTCATTTCTCAGGGAGGAAAGACAATCACAAATGTTGGACAGTACCTGTACGCCCGAATGAGAACAGCTCCAAAGAATTTAGCCAACAGCCAGACACCTGCACCTGTCAGTAGTGAGCCATACAGAGGTCCGAGAACAGGATGGACCCTGCACAGTCTTTGGAGGCCAAGCCGGCCACGCACAATGGACATCAACGACACAAAAACCTGATGCATCGACAAAAAGCCTTCCACCGACTGTGAGAAGAGCTGAAACCAGAGCAGAGATGTCAAATCCTGTTCTTGTTCATATTTGATTTTTTTTTCCTTTTTTACCGTTTTCCCGAGGTGAGTACTGAACAAAATCAGTAGCATTAAGAGGAAACTTAAGGTCCACAATTCCTTCCAAGCTCTGTTCAGGACTCGGATGATCACAACCCACCTCCGCACAAATCTTAAGGTGCCCAACAGCTGGAAAACAGAATGATGAAGGGTGTATTTAAATCATTCAGTACCAGCCAATTCTAGACCAAGTCCGAAAAAAACGTTTAAAATCGTCTTTGGGAGTGAATGAACTAATACTACATAAAACCACATGTCGCCCCAATTATGTCGGTGTTATGGAGAAATGCGGCTCCCAGTTACCTTTAGGACCAGGAAAGTCAGTAAGACAGCTGCACATTGAGAAGACTTCTGAGCCAGTCGAGCAGCGCCATGGAAGTTGACGAAGCTGTCAGGCTGTGTCCGCAGCTACATCGTAGGAGAGGATCAGATGCACATTAAAGGATCAAAAATATAATATAAATCAGAACTGCATCCATCCATTTTCTGAACCGCTTCATCCTCACAAAGGTCGCGGGGCGTGCTGGAGCCTATCCCAGCCGTCTTCAGGCAGTAGGTGGGGGACACCCTGAACTCGTTGCCAGCAAATCGCAGGGCACACATCGACAAACAATAACCATTCTTGCTCAGAATTACAACTCGGGACAATTTGGAGTGTTCAATCAGCCTTGTCATGCATGTTTTTGGAATGTGTGAGGAAGCTGGAATACCCAGAGAAAACCCACGCAGGCCCGGGGAGAACATGCAAACTCCACATATGGAGGCCGGAGCTGGAATTGAACCCGGTACCTCTGCACTGTGAGGTCGACGCGCTAACCACTGGAGTACCGGGCCACACCAAAACTGCATAATTATTTTTCACCCCGCATCAGTGCAGATGACATTTATTGGCTAGGACAGACTGGGTTTCTCAATTCTATCAACAACAATAAAAGCACAAAAATTAGGCCTGATTACTGCTACGTTTGCCCTGTGAAACCATGCTGCCTCTCATAGGTCGGTCTCGAGCCTGCGCCGGCCTTCTCATTGTGTCAAGGAATGGGAATGAAGTTATATCTCAGAATGTGCTCGTATTGTTTGATCATACATTTACCTGGGAAACACAGGAAGTGGACTGAGCGCGAAAACAGAGATGGAGCACACTTGTCGCCAAAGACAACGCGGCCAACAGAAGCTGGAGCCAGTGTTTGCCTTGAGACGGATATTGAGCACGCTCACTCGCCATCGATCGCAATTCCCCAATTAATATGAGGAGGGCAGAACCGAGAAGGAAAACCTGTCAAAAATGAAACCGGATCGTTCTTATAACCGACTTGAGTTTGAAAGTTGACGCCTTGGGTCGGTTTTACCGTCAGGACCAGATGGAGGTCTAAGCCTTCATGAGACGATGGGATTAGGAGCGGATAGATGGACAGGGAGGAAGTGATTCTTTGGGTGAAATCAAGTTGGATGGATAGACATAGACATAATCTCGACTCTCTGTGGTATTGCGTAAAATCCAAAGAGAAGCTTTTGAGTCTAAGGAAGAAAAACAAAAAGGGCAAATAGCATAATTAGCATCAAATGCTAAACATTTTTGACCTTTTGGGAGATGACACAGTCAATCTACTCACTGCTTCATGCAAACGCCTCCCATTAGTAGCTCGGACAGGGCTTGATGTGTCGCCATGCTGCTGTTTCCAAGCGTGACCTGTTTCTGGCCCAGTGTGTGCGCGTACAAGAGACGTGGCGACCCAACAAGGCGGAGCAGCGGGTTTTGGTGCAGATTTGTCACCAAGGTGCTGTTCATCCACTGCCCGGCATCTAAACAGCTACATTAGAAGCGACACAAACCGCAACGTTCCTCACAATTTGCTTTGCTTTCCCGGTCTGATTATACAAAAGTGGCATGCTGACTTTCTGATAGATGTTAGATTCGGGCTGCCCAACGGAGCGGTGTGAAGCTGGCGTCCAACAGCCAAGTGCAACTGTCTGCCCTGCCTTCTTTCCACGCTGTCCTGGTAGTTCACCATGAGCACCAGCAACAGAAACAGCAGCTGGAACGCACAATGCTTCAAAAGAGATGAAAACGGCAGTTCAAAAAAAAAAAAAAAAGCATGAAAGCCAGATGGGTTTTTTTTTTCTTTTCTCACCCTCATGAGTGACTTCAGCGCACGGACTTTCCGAGCCTCCTCTTTAGCCTGCAGCAGTCCGTAGCCGCAGGGTGGTCGTACCTTCCCACCCTCTTCTAATAATGATCTCGCCACTGTGGTCTCCCGGGCGAGTTGGTCCTCCACCTCTGGATCCACAGGTCGCCAAATGGCGGTGCAGATCAAGGCCTGAATGCACACCTAATGGAGATAGAATTTCCGCTGAAGTTCCGACTAAGAAGGACGATGGACCAGTCGGTGATGAAACCGAACCTTGAGAGGTTCCAGCAGGAGAGCAGAGGCGAGGAAGGCAGAGAGCGCGGATACGAGCCACATGAGGACAACTGTTCTGGAGAAGAAGCTGCCGTAGATTCCGACGAGAACCAGGCATGCTGCGATCACCGCAGCCACGAGAGGGTAGATCACGCACAACACCCAGGGAGGAAGCAGCCAGCTGGGCCGACCTCGAGCGATGCCTAAAGCGGGGTACAGATTTTTGAACATTTTAGCATGGCGCGTGTAGACTGCTGGAAATGACTGCGAAAACAAAAGTTAGAATTAGAAGCGGGGAAAAAAATGAATAAGCTACTGTCGGTTAAGTGGTAGATTATTTGGTAACTACACTGCAGTGGCAAACTCTTCTCCATTTTAATTCTATTCCAGTGAAAGACAAAAAAAAAATAATTATCCACCTGTTGCTGAGCCTAACGCCCTTAATTATAAATATACATATTCCACAATTTATACCATTCATTATTATTATAATTTATTCTTACTATTATTACAATGACAGAATCAGCGCAAAAAAAGCCAACTCCAGTAGTCTAAATTACCATATTGGCCCGAATATAAGACGGCCCTGATTACAAGACGACCCCCTTTTTTTCAAGAGTCAAGTTTGAAAAAATACTTTTTGAACACCAAATAAATTTTTATACAGAAAATAATTACAGTGCATCTGAAACAAATGATTATAATATATCCGAGAGAAAAAAGCATTTTATTTTGCCTTATTCAAATCTTAATATCTGAACATTTGAACTAAAGTGCAATCACATTCGTAATTGAATGGCTTCTGGATTTTGAAATGTAAATTACATCATAACTTCTCCTCAGATGCCGGTTAACCTGGCCGATCTTCGACCTGCTTTTCTCCATATTGTCACTATGTTTCTCCATTTTCTGTTATCTCCTCTATTATTTTCTTCTCTTTTCCTTCTTACCGCTATTTTTTATTTTTCTTCTTCGTGCTACCGCTATTTTTATTTTTATACTTCGTGGCAGGGGTTCACTTTGGCCTGGGGAGTCAAGTTCAGCATTCGCTTCAATGATAACTGGCGCCATCTAGCGTCGTGAATGGGTATAATGTCTAGACCCCGAATATAAGACGACCTCCACTTTTTCAGTCTTATTTCAATGCAAAAAAAAAAAAAAAAAAGCGTCTTATATTCGGGCCAATACGGTAGTTGACGTGAATCAATCAAAATGCTTTGGATCAAAGTGTTTGAGTGTCAACATGGTTTCTTCTCACTTATGATTTTCATTATTACCATTATTACTATACATACTATGACTGATTTCTTCATTCAAAGACTTTACTTGGGCTAATTCATTTTTGCATTTCCCCACCCAAGTTCCTGTACCGATGCGTGTGGTGGAGGAGCATCTTGTCGAGTCAGGGGAAGGACTCGGCAGGAAGGTGCTGGCCACAGAGTCCACAGAAAGTACAGATGGACATCGATAGAGTTTTGCCTCGCATTGGGAAGGACCGGAATGTGTCTCGAATGTCAAATATTCCGGCTCACGGTGGTATTTATCATCAGCGTAATCCCACCAACTGCTACACGAGGTGCTCTGGCTGAGAAAAAAAAACAAAACAAAATAAAACAAGAATAACATTTAATTAGATGAATCTCATATTATGGCTTCAGTGATATTAATCAAGAGCAGTGAGATGTACTGTCTTGGCCTTACGTGTTTGAGAACGATGAGGTGGTCGTAGGCGAGTCCCGACCGCTGTCTGAGTTGTTTTTGGAGAAATGCAAAGTGTCCTCTGTTGCTTCTTCTATTGACATCAGAAGATTCTCCTCTGAAAGACAAACACACAGGGAAATATAGTTGCAGCCTTTTGTGCGGAGTGAAATTGATTTACTTTTGTTACAACCTTGGATCAATATTTTCTTACCGGACAGAGTCAAAAAGTTTTTCATATTGTGGTTTTGAGCCTGCAGTGGCTTGGCAGTATCTTGCTCCTGTATAGGGGAGTGATAGTCCACAATGTCTTTTTGGAGGGGATGGAGAAAGGCAGCAGGTGGGTCAGAGGAGGCGCGTGGGGTCAGGTGAAGCTGCATGCGAGCTTTCTTCCTCCTCAGTTGGCGTGTTGCGCACAAAGCAAGCGAGGCATCGCAGAGCTCCAAGTCTTCAGACTCTTTGAGCAGGCTGTCACACGATGCCCAGGAAGTCGCGGTCTCTTCCTGGCATATGTCATCGGTCTGGGGCACCAAACCAGAAGCAGCCCAGAAGTCGAGGATGCTGGAGTCAAAACCTTTGCTCTCCAATAACTTGCAAAAAAAAAAAGAATTCAAGAATAGGCGATCATTAATAAGACCTAGTACTGAAAAGCAGCAGGAAAGTATTTTTGTGTATACTCACAGATGAGGGACTATCTTGGAGTCTGCTGGAGGGTCCAGACAGCGATAAAAAAGATGGCCCTGAAAGTTCTGTTTGGCCGAGGTAGACATCCATCTCCACAGAATAACAAACCGGTGAAGAAGGAACTGACATGTCCACGATAACCTGCATTACAAACACACTCAATGCTAAATGAAGACTCGAAAACGCAGTGACATCCGGTCAGGGTAGGCAAGTGAGGCAGTGCCGCCCCATGCTGCCCCTTCTACTGCAAGTGGAATTAAAAAAAAAAAAAGATCTTATGTTTATATTGCGCGCGGGCACCCGCAGCGGCTCCTCTTGTTGTATGTTGTGAGAGGGAAGACATTTCATCTGTGCTGTATATGGCAAATACAGCGCATTTGACAATAAAGTTGCACTTGAAATACTTGAACTTGAATTCAATGATGTTCCATTATAGTTCTATAGTCTGTGCTTTACATTGATTTTCTCTTTCAATAATTAGCCGAGTGTGTATATTTCCTGTTCAATTACAGTATTGCTCTTCCTGTGCCTCCAGTGACAATTGGGCAGTTGGCGTGAGCACTCAGACGTTGCTGTTCTTCTTTCAATATCGTGTTTAGGCACACATATCTACATTCAACAGTTTGTTTAATGTATTTAATAAATGTGTGGGACAGATACGGTCACTCTCACGGTCAGAAAAGCATCTGAAAATAGGGGCTGGAGTCAAGAGGGTTGCCGGTGCCGGCACGTGCCGGCGTTTTGATCCGTTGGCGAATTGGAAGAAGCCCATAGACTAGAGCAAGATATCAAAGTCAAGGCCCGGGGGCCAGATCTGGCCCGCCACATCATTTCATTTGGCCCGCAAAAGCAAATCAAGTATGTTAAGTTTGACGATGCTTGCTCAACAAATTAGTTGCTGAAGACGAGCTGGACAATGTTACGTTACCTGACTTTGAGATTTTCTAAACAAAAAGCAGATCAAACACTGGAGAGGAAAGAGCAGCACTGCAACAACCATCCCCACAGCGACAGTTTCCATACTGAACAGCAGTTTGGCTGACACTGGTCCACTTGTAGAAACACATCAAATGCAAATTATGTTAATGCTGTTGTTGCATCCATTTCACTGCCTTGATGGTCATTTGGGTCTTACTTATGTCCCTGGGTACCCACGGCCCCATACCACAGTGCACCCGACGCCAGATAGAGATGGAGCATGAGAGCGCTGCAGGTAACTCTCTGAGCTCGGGTAAAAACACTGTGGATGGGGCGTTCCCAGAGCGACAGCCACAGGTGGTGCTCCACCATTCCAAAAATCAACTGGGAGTATAGGATTCGTCGAAATTGGGAAAGCTCTTCCGGACCTGGGAAGAAAGACTCAAACATTTTCGGAGTTGACTTGAGGTTATTTTTTTGCTAGCTGGAAGTCAAGCAATCTTACATGAGGCCAGGATTTCTTTCTCCACTGTACCATTCTTTGGATTTTCCACAGAGAGCCAGTCTTCCACCAGGAAGAAAAACATATGGTCTGTCACAGGGTCCCACACAACCACGTGCTGAACATACCAGGATGGATCCAACCCTACATGGACAGTCAAGTGGAGCGATGTGCAACTCAAATGATGAAGGGGGGCTTTTTAATGTTACTCGGTAATGCATATCATGCACTTCTTAAACAGATTTATGACAACAAATTTGAAACATGGACAAAATACATGTGGCGTATATATATATACAGTATATGTGCAAAATATATGCTCATAATATAAACATTTTCAGAATACATTTTTCGTGGCATGTCTCAAAAAAATCCACAATTCAAAAACAAAGAGAGTGAAGCAAACAACCAAATAACTACACACTAGAATTTTTTCCCCCCGATGCAAAAGGCTCACTTGCATAAAAGAAATCCCAGTCAAGGATGGCGCAAAACAGCTGAACAGCAAAAGCAACATTACGTGCAAGAAATAATTTTGCACATCTTTTTTTTCTCCATAATAATTAACTCACACAAAATGTTTATATTGAGGTTCTGTTTGTCCTGCAAAAATCAGCAAAGAAATTATTAGGCGGGCGAATGTAAATTTTTCCATGAGGTTTACCACCCCGAAAAAAAACTAAAGAAAAACAAAAAATATTAAACATTAAAAAAAATATATATCACAGAGCCCCAATTATTCTGGGGTCCACTGTAGTAGAGGAAAAATGTTCATTAGTTCCCACTGCCATTTGTTTTTATTAACTCATTCAGGAACAGCCAATTCTGGACCAAGTGTGAAAAGACGTTTAAAAACGTCTTTGGGAGTGAATGAGTTAATCAATGGGCCATTCAAAGGGTGGCCGCCAGTTGCCCATCCCTGGAACAGCGCAAGGTCAAGTGTAATCATCTATTTAAGCTTAAGTCTGTTTGCAACAGTGATATGACCTCAAAGGGAAGTGGGAGGAAGCAGGGGAGAACATGAAAATTCCAAACAGGATGGCCAGAGACCAGATCGGAACCCTGAACTTCAGAATTGGGAGGGAGATGTGCTAACCATTAGCCCTCCCTTGAGGTCATCTAATTCAAAATATGAGCATCATTTTAAGGAAAGGAGAAAACCGACTATTATTTTATTCAAGATTGAAGCACGTTTTATTCCATCAGCCCAGGCCAGCATTCAGGAAGAAAACAAGTTGGACCTTTCCGCTCTCCCCACGTACCTGTGTTGTCATGCCAGATGCGAATTTTCCAAACTTCCCCCAATCTGACGTCTGTCTCTAAATGAAACTGGTCGAGGCCGCCACGTTGAAAAGCTCCAACCCTTTGCAGATGACGAGAGCCGCTCTTGTTGACGCCGTACAAACTGATGCCAACATGTGCCGTGGTGCCTGATGGGATAACGTTGGGAATTCCAATTTGCTGTACCGAATTCCGATCCGTGGTTTGCCATGAAACGTGTTACTTTTTATTGTCACTTTTTTGCTGACCTGCTCCGTGCCTCCAACCGGTCTTAACCAGTACCCTGTAGTGGTACGGTCCTTCCCGACCACAAAGCGGCACTTGGCTCAGCCTCAAGCCGTCCAGGTGGTCCAATTTATGGGCAATGAGTCCCACCAGCAGGTGAGTCAGGATCAGGACAGCGCATACAATTGCCACCATCACATTAAGACTGGGATCAGCTGCCTGGAAAGATATGGAGTATAATTCCAAAGGGGAGAGATTTACCGGGTGACTTAACGCTTGTCACTACTCATGTGTGCTGAATTAGACCACATACAGGCGGCAGAAGCACAACTGCCCCCGGGTGAAGAAACAAACTGGCCCCAAACATGGTGAGGTGGTGTGTCAGACAATGCACCGTTTGGAGTGTGGTGCCCTCTAGTGGTTTGAGACCCTCACTACTCCAAGTCCTCCCCTTGAGGCTGTAGTACTGACAAAGAGAGCTGAAGACACATATCGACACGGCAACAGGACCGCCCTGGACCTCGAATGAAGTCAGGCTGAGAGACAGAGTCTTTGCTGTCCGATTTAAACTGCAATGTAGAAAATGTGAAATGACGTCAATTAAAATAATGCATGACGTTGAGAGTCAAAGTGTACTTACAGCGGAGAAAGAAATATTGTTTTCTCCGTGAACGTGTGACGAGGCGAAAGATTGACGATCCACTCTTTCGTGAGAGAATCCTGAGATCCGCTTGTCATTTTTATCTTAACATGGCCCGCGGTCTCTGAAGTAACTCCTAGAGAAGCATGTATTTAACACCTCATAATTAAAACACTCAGATGTATAAGATAGAAATGGCAAATTGCGCGGGAATGATGGGAAATGCCATCATGGAATTGAAATGTCAAAGAAAGATATTCTTATTATTTACCTGGTAACAGGCTGAAGTTGAAAGAGATATATAAACCTGTATTCTCATCCAGGCCGCCCACGTTTCTTATTGTAAAGTTCTGACATTGCTCGAGCGGAAGCGGAACTGTGGTACACGTCCCATTCGTATGTCCATCCACTCTCCCATCCCCACGTGCGTCACGTTTCCCCGCTGGGAACTTGCTCTGCAGGGTGACTCGAATAGCCTGGTCAGGCTCAAGATCTTGGACGGGTATGGGCTCGCCCTGCGGGGTGGTGATCTCCATGGCAACCAGACTGGTCGAGATCGGAGGGTCAGCTGCAGCCAGCAAAGCGTTCGACTCATCCAGACCGAAAATCACCTGCGCCAGTTCTGAGCGCTGACTCTTAAGGTGAGCGGTGAGTGAGACCGGGATTTGAAACGGACATGGCGGAGTTGATAACTGGGAAGGAATTGCGTGCTTCGAGCACAGAAGGTTGGAGGGGTCGCCATAGAAACCAGCTGTACTGATATGAGGCGTGACGAATGAAAGGGGCACCTCGCCAGGACCAGGTGAATGCATCAGGGAGCGCATTAACGCCCCTGCCTGGCTAATTGCTGACAAGGTGATGACCGATGCGGCCTGCAGAGTTCTGGAGTAGTTGTGTTGAGTATTTGAGGCAAAGGTTGATATTGATGCAGATGCCAGAGAGCTACCTGTAAACAAAAACGTGCAAATTGAGATTACAATTTGCATAGTTAATACAGATGATTTGTTTGTTTTTTAAACTCCATCATTCACTCACAAACTCATCTATTTGCTGTTTTTGTGCAATAAAAGTATGACTTTGACAACATTTAGGGGCATCTTGGTGACAAGGAACTCTGAGTGAGTTGAGGAGCTGTCGCTCACTGTTCGGTCATTTTGTAGTCATGATAATTGTAAAATGGATGCTCATATTTTCTGGCGCTATTTAATGAAATAATTTGATTAGTAGGGCATACTCGTGAGTAAATGTAATGAGAAGAATTCACATTCGTTTGAATAAAGAGTGTTCAGATGAAGGCTTTTATTCTGCCGATTCCATCGATGAGATCTGCTTAAATGACGACAAATCACATTCATCAATGTGTTTGTATCCAAAATGTGGAGTTCATTTCTTAAAAAAAAATAAAATAAAAATTCCAACAGGTCTGATAAACTACATTTTCGAAAAAATTGGGAGGAATGGAGAATGAGTGATTGTTGTGTGTGGCCATTGCAACCTTACCTACAATGCGAAGGATATTCTTCCCTGTGTCAAACACTGAAACTCCACCGGCAGGACTTTTGTGTTCTTGCATGACATGAATCATCTTCCCAATTGCTTCGAGAACCTTCTCCTGACAGTCCATGCAAATTAACTCAGCAGGAACAGCCTGGGGAATAAAAAGTAGGGTTACAAACTCTGGTGTATTGTCCTGGACCTTGTGAATGATTCTCGATCGTGACCATTTTTTTTAAAAAATAGGTTTGAATTAATGATGGGATGGAGACAGAAAAGTACATTCGTACAGTGGACTGTACTAAAGCTGAGCTGATTTGGTCAACATCCATCATGGAAGAAACGGGGAGGGAGAGCAAGGCTTTGGTCACATTTTCTCTTATCTCCTTCTTCGTGTTGAGCTCACCAGTACTTTGTCCAGATGCCATCTGTTGGATGAAAGGGTGAAAAAAAATATGTGCTGAAATTGGAAGCAAAGGTAAAGCTTTTGGTTGGTGTCTTTTTTTTTTAACAATCTTGCCATATGAGATCAATGTGTAAATGAACATCATAATGTGATGGGAAATTAGCCATGCATGTACTGAAGAAATGCAATGGAAAAAGGACATTCTTTTTATTTTTGTTGGAGACTGACGACATATTAAGACACAGCTTTGGTTTGAATCCAGCCATTTTTCACTTAACTAATATATAGGTAACGTGACTGAGAAAAAATATTTTTTTAATTTTTTTTTTTTTTTTTGCCCAGCCATGTCCGATTAATAACAAAATGACTAAATAAATCATACTTAGTTTCTTGGTTTTAGATTTATGAAACGTGCTACACCAATCAAGGTTTGATTGACTGACTGATTGATTGACTGATTATCTATGAAACTAAACTACCCCCCGACCTACCCCCCCCCCCCCCCCAGCCACTAAAAAGAGCGTAATATTCTGTCCATCCATGCCTGCGGTCTATCTGGTCTTGGATATTACCTGATTGAGCTGGCTCGTGAGCGCGATGGAATATGGGATGATTTCCTGAGGGTTGCCATGTTGGACAAAGGCCCACATGTCTTTCTGGCTCTTTGTTCGAAGCCACTCAGTGACATTTCCATGACTCTGGACACTCAGAGTTCTGAAAGGTAAAGGGAAGTTTGCCAATACTGTACAATGAAAACGTGGATGTAACTCATTATTGTTGTGAATTACCTGTTTAGAGCAACGACACTTGATCCAAGATTGTCCTCGATGATCAAAATCACTGTGATAAGTGATTTGCTTTGTCCTGGCACAGGAATGCCCACCGGAACGAGGCTGCCAAAAGTTGATCGAGTACCCCTTGGGAAAGAAATAATCCATCTTCACATACTGTACAGCAGGGGTCACCAACGTGGTGCCCGCGAGCACCAGGTAGCCCGTGAGGACCACACCAGTAGCCCGCCAGTGCTAGGATTGTGATTTGCTCGTAGAAATTATGATTTAAAAATGCAAACATGGGCAGTATTATAGATTCTATAGCTACCTATTTAGCTATCTAACTAGCTAGCTACAGTATACGTCTAGCTAGCTAATGTTCTAATATTATTAAATTTAATTTGTACAAATGTTATTTCAGACGCGTATCAATTTGGTAGCCCTTCACACAATCAGGACACATGAAGTAGCTCTCACTCTCAAAAAGTTTGGTGACCCCTGCTGTACAGACTACTGAAAAGTTATTTTTGGATAAGTGACAGCTAAAACGGATGGATGGTTAATTTTCAGTTTTGAGGTTCGGCTTACTTGTACAGCGTGAAAAGAGGGCACATGACGGGATGGCACGGTGCAACCTGAAAGGTATAGATGAGCCCGGAGGAGATGCTTTCGTCATCGCTCCACCCTGCCGTAAAACAGAACATAAAAGTAGATACGTAACGAAAACGGTAATATGTAACGCAGACTTGACAGTGTGACGTGGTGCAGTGCGCGAATACCTGTGCAGTTGAAGGTGACTACAGTCCCCAACGGATGGACGTGGGACTCTGGGTGCAATTCGCACCGACCACCATCAGGGGGCTTGTGAGGTACAACCGTCTGACTGGCACTGCCCCACCTCCCACTTCCGGGGAGAGTCACATTGAGAGTGAAGGTATACGCGTGACCCGACAGCAACGCATCGGAAGGCAACATAAATTTCGGCGAGTGTTTTCTTGCAGAGGGGGCAGCCTTGTCGAGGTCGAATCTCGCGCCTGTCTCATCCTCGGCGCTCCAACTGTACTGTGATGACAGTTGCAAAGCACGGCGCATACAATTCATTTCAAAACCTAATGACTGCAAATCAGCCTCTCCACACTTGTTGAAAAACAACGTGGAGAGATGATGTCCTCCCTTTGAGGTTACACTGAATTGCAAATACTCTCACTTCCCAATTGATCTGCTTAAATAAGTGGAACTCATACCTGAGCATGGTCATCACACTCTCCACAATGCCCGGACAGGATGATGCATGCGTGGCCTGGACAGGATATCCACTCCACAAACACAGGAAGTTGTAGTGCTTCACACACGGTTACCTCAACAGAGGGTAGAAATAAAAAAAATGAAGTCATAGCAAGTGGCTACGTCAGTGAAAAGCCATGCTAGTCAAAACTTACTGTCTGCGTGAAGGATGCCGGCGTCTTTCCCATCTTATTTATGATTAGGGTGAACGCATAAATGGTGTCAGGGTTTAACTGTTTTCTGGGTACCGTCACAATACTACTGTCGCTCTCAATAGAAACTGTGGAATTCTGTGAATTCAAACAAAGGTAGTGAAATTAGTCAAAGCGGAGTGCCGTAGGTTCCAATATCCAACTTAGTATGCTTCGATCGAGAGGCAACCCACCTCTGTGGTGACGGTCCAGCGATACTGGAATGCATCTTCTTCTCCTTGGTCTGCGTCAGGGTCTTGAGATCCACTTCCATCCAGAACGAGGTCAAGGGTGCTTGGCCACAGTCGACGTGAACCTCCCTTGATGACAGCCACCGACGGGGTGCTGACCACGGTGACTTCAGTTTTTCGACGCACAAGCAGAGGGGTCCCTTGGAATGAAAGGGTGAAGAAAAGGCAATACTGTCCCACATCTAGAGAACGCTTTGGGAGATGGAGAAACGGTGACGTCGTACCATTGAGAGGGACTCGCTTCCCAGTCAGGTCCAGATTCTCATCAGTACAATCGGACGCTCTAAACATCTCCCACTGGTATGTTGCCTTGTAGGCAGAGCAGTTAATCGCCACGCTGGCTTCAAAGAAACTCACTCTAGATCTGAAGATAGTTGGCCGGTTCTGGATAAGTGACGCTTGAGGGCTGGAGCACCTCAACGCCACCACGTCTATGCGCAGTTGCGCAGACGTCTGGCTGACACCATTGGAGACGTTGACCAGAACAATGTAAAGCCCAGCGTTGTCAAAAGTATGATTGACTGTACTGAGATCCGAGGGCCAGTCTTTGACAGAGTTCCCAAATGACCACGCGTATCTCAGGTTGCTCCCTCCGCCGTTAATTTTAGCAGAAAATAGCACAACATGTCCAGCAAATATGGGTTCTGAGTGGCAAAGGAGCTGGACTTCCTTCACGGGCCATTCAACTGTCAGAGTTTTGTTTAGCATCTTGGAGCAGACGCCATTGCTTGCCAGCACGCTCAGCAACAGCGAGCCATTGATTGATGGGGTAAAGATGACCGTTTTTCCTTTGAGCCACAAAGGTTCAGTATCTTCCAAGTGAAATATCCAGGTGTAGTTAACCGAAAACTCATTTTGATCATCCACCTCAAAATGAACCTCCTTCAGAGCCTCGATGGCGTGTTGGTCAGGAGTTAAGAGTTTCACGGGTGTTACATTCTCGAAGATCTGAACTCGGGTTGACATCTGTGCGCTGCTCACCTGATTCCAAGCTGTCAGTTGAACAACATGTGTCCCTGCTGGAAGGTTCAATGTGGTGAAAAATCCGTCCACCACATCCTGACGATGCTTCCAGTCTTTAGTTTCAAACATCAAAACAAAGCTTGCATTGCTTCCTCTCCGGATTGCTGGCGTGAAAGTAACTTCCTCCCGAGTACAAAGAGTATCCCTGCTAACGTTGAGGGTGAGGCCTTCGATTCGATCCTGGACGATGACACGGTGTGTCACTTGCTGCCAGTTAATTGCATTGGAGACATTCAAGGACACTCCGTAGACGCCTTCGTGGAGAAAAGTGTAGGTAAACATGGCGTTGCTTTCCGAAAAAATGGCGGTTGTGGCGTTGCTAACTTTCCAGTCCCAGTGCAGATGACTACCTTGGCGGACAACACCTTGGAATGGCACGGCGGTGTTTGTGCTTAGATGAAACGGAAACATCTTGCCACCGATTTGAAAGCTCGCCTCTTTGACTTCCTCTTGGACTGTAAAGATTTTAGTGTCACCGCATCGACTGATTGTGTTCTGAACGAGAACTTTAACCAAACAATCCCCTGAGCTTGTGAACTTGTGACGAAAAAAAGGGGCGTCTGTCTCAAGGCACGCAAGCTCCGAATCCACATACCAAAAGTATTTCAGGTCAGAACCCGTAAGGACCGAAACCGAAATGTGTAAAAACTTCCCCACTGCCGCGATATTTGTCTGTGCAGTTATGCGCGCATCTGTGACCCGTTCCACAGCCACAAAAGAAGCAACGCCGGTGCTCTCGCCCAACATGTTCGAGGCATTTAATTGAATCGTAAGCAGACCAGGGGTTTCGACGACCAACTGAAAACGTTCTCCATCAGCTGGAATCTGATGCTTGATTTTTCTTGGGGTAGCGAGCCATTTATATGTGACATTAGATCCTTTTGTGACGGAAGCGACAAACACCACATCCTCCTGGGTCGGTAAGTATGTCATATTGGTCAATGCAGGACAATCCATGTGAAGACCTTCTATTCTCTCAAAGACTTCAACTAAAATCACAGCTTCTCTTCTGCTCACCAAGTTTCGGGCGATACATCTCACTTGGTACTGTCCTGCTTCGCGAAAAACA
Organism: Hippocampus zosterae; assembly: GCF_025434085.1. Taxonomy (NCBI): domain Eukaryota; kingdom Metazoa; phylum Chordata; class Actinopteri; order Syngnathiformes; family Syngnathidae; genus Hippocampus; species Hippocampus zosterae. The sequence continues at coordinate 7,303,203 of NC_067457.1, forward strand.
AATCGAAACTCTCGAGTTCCCTCTTGTGTTGGAACCAAACCATCCACTGTCCAATAATAGGTGGCGGTCCACTTGTCGTTGCTAACTGCTGTGATAAATGTTTCTTCTCCGACCACGCTGAACGGCTGCTTGGTTTGAAGACTGAAGTCGGAAACGGGATGCAAGACCCTCACCTTAAGGCTCGCCGACTCTCGACTAATTGCGTTAAACGCGGTGGCGGTGACTGTAAAATCACCCGTCGTCGTAAAGACGTGCGACACATTTTGTTGCTGCTTTGTCGGGGAACCATCTCCAAAAACCCAAAACACAGACACATTGCTGCCGGTGCAGCTAGCAACCCAAAATGATGCTGAGGTATTGACCGTCACGGTCTCATTAGCATGCGCCAAAGAGAAATTGCTGACAGGTCTTTGAACGGCGATGCTAGCGCTGGCTGTTTTGCTGCTTACGTTGTTACTCGCCGTGACAAATACTTTTTGAATGCCCTCATCTCTGAAAGTAAAACATTGTTGACTATGTTCTGTCACAGCAGCTTGAATGGAAGCGCTACTGAGCCACTTAAATTGGCAACTCGTTCTCTGCTCCGGAGAAAATAACACGCTGAAACATATTTCATCTCCCGCGGCCGCTGTATCTTGAGACGGCCGCAATAAAATGTCAGTAATTGCCGTTTGAACGCAGACGGTGCTATTGTAGGACGCGGTGCTAAGAGAGCTTTTCACGGTTAAGCTAACGTGGAAAATCCCTGGGCTGGAAAACGTGTGCCTCGCTGCGGATCGCCCTGTCACCACAGTCGCAGGAGTTCCCTCGCCAAACAGCCAATTGAAAACCAGCACGGATACGTTTCCATTCAGCAAGGCCGAAAACTCTGTGTTTCGACCCGTCATGACGCACTCCGTCGGCATCACTCCTATAACAGCTAACCTATAGACAACCACGCTGATCGATTGGTGAGCTTCGCTCACTGAATTCGAGACATTGACCCTCACTGTGTAGTTGCCTTGAAACTTGTAGATTTGCGAAACTGAGCCATCAGCCAGGTGTCTCTGCTCGGATCCATCACCAAAGTCAAAGTCCCAAATAAGCCTCGTACCAGTTGCAACGGTAGCTCTGCAATTTGTAACGGAGCCCAACTCACAGGGTCCGTTGCAACTGACACTCAGTCCGGTTATTTTCTCCAAAACTTCCACCACAAGCCAAGAGGTAAGGATAGAAAGAGTGTTGTTGGCACACAATGTGATGTTGTACGCTCCCGCAGATCTAAAGGTGTGTTTCGCTTTTGGGTCAGAACATTGGACGGCTTTGGATTGGTCACCAAAATTCCAAGTGTAGATGACGTTGTCCACGGCGGGATCGGTGAAGGCTTCCAGGAGATACGTTTCATTGACAATGGCCAACAGAGCGGAGGAGTTAAGGAAAAGGCGTTTTAACAGGTGACGGACGCTAATCTTGATTGACTTGTCTACTTCTTCATACTGGGTGGAAACTCCCACATGAAGGTCGTAGTTCCCTACAATCGTGAAAACCGGATATTTTTCAATTAGCTTGATTCAATAGAAACGACAAAGTCACAGGGGAGATGATGCAACATTTTGTTATTTGCGTCATATAGAACAACAGCACAAAAAATTGAAATAAATATAAGTTATTAATAGACGGGAGTGTTTACCTGGTGCAGTATAGGTGAAGTTCACAGAGTGCCGCACAAAGACTTGTGTCTCTCCTTTTTCTGCAAGCATCTCCATAGTGTCGTATGGAGCAGGCACGGTGTGAAGAACGCCACTGCTACCATCGCCAAAATCCCACCTACATGACAAACAGACATCAACTCGTGTAGGAAGTGATATCAAGTGTAAAAATTATTTGGGAAGGTGAGAGGTAGCCTCCCCACTAGGTGTTTTTTTTTGGTCTCAAGTGGCATATTTGGAAACAGTTGCAGCCAGTGCAATCATGTGGAAGGTATCCAAAATGGTGGTTGGTAGAGGGTATTAATTGGATATCGGCATTAAATCCAAATTAGGCATTTGGACCTGCCGTATAAATCCAGCTTTAGAATCTCCAACTCTCCGTAGCCCTCAAAATCACAAGTAAAAATAAAAAAGCAGGAATAGGTTCAAAATTAAAACAGTGACTTACAATCTACACATAAGCATCGGTATAGGACTCTCAGCAAATACATGACTGACTGTACAGTGCAGGTAATATTTTGGTTCTATTTTTTTTGGACTAACACGTCTCAAAATTATGTATTCTTCATTCTTTGCTAAGTAACATCGTCCTTTCAAATAATCACATTTTTTCTTCCAACTCTTGTGTTGGATCAGTTTAGATTGCAGGTGCAGCGTGTGCCCAGTGAGCGGACATATGAGAAGCATATTTTACCTGAAGGTCGTTGGCAAGGCGATGTCCACTTTGACCCTGAGGGTAAAAAGGTGTGGGGCACCCACGGCAACCACCTGCCTGACGTACATGAACTCAGGCTCGCTCAGTGGCTTCATTTCATCCGCAGTCAGGAGGAGCTGCATGCTCTGGGAGCTCACGGGGTTGGACGCCGTGACCTGTTATTGCAATAAATGATGTTGAAAAAGCACAATGACGACCCTTTCAAAGGTATCTTACCTTGAGTTTATACTCGGCAGGTTTCTTGAACACCACACTATAAGATTCTCCTTCATCGGCAAACGCCTCCAAGTTGTCAATCACCCACGAGAATGTCACAGATGAGCCACTCACCACTTGGGCGGTAAAGGACTGCGAGCACAATGTGAGAAAACGCAAAGAATTGGTCTGCAAAAATTCTTGAAAAGTGACCGACGTGCTTTTTGTAGTCCAACCTGAGGAACGTCAACAAGCGTCCTTTGGTGTCTGCGTGGCTCCACGCTGAGTCCCGACACTGCCTCATAGCTACGCAGCGTCACGGTCAAAGTCTGAGACCTAACGGCGTCTGCCACACTGATATTCAGCATCTGGACCCCCACTGAAGGTGAGACCAGAGTCACGGACGAGAACCACACATCCTCCGAATGCGTCTTGCAGACGGTCAGATCTTCGGGGCAAGACCGGCCGAAGGGGAGTCCAGTACGGAGGACCGGAGACGACCATGAACATGTGACTTTCTCTCCTGATAGTACCGTGACAACAATGAGTGTCGGAACATTGAGTGCAAGGTGGATCTGGTTCTTTTCATCCAGTGGAGGGTGGATGATCCTCAGCCCAAATGTAGATTTCACATGACGAGTCAGGGACTTCGCGTCAGAGGGTGTGGTTGTTTCCAACATCCGCCCTTGCTCAGTTCTTGCTCCATTCAGAGTGTCTTCATAAAGCAATCTCAGGTCACACACCACGCCATCCACCCAGTGTTCGCCTTGGGGCCTGACAGTGAGGCCTCCCTGCCACCAGCCACCCCACGTTGTCCCCAGGAGAGACAGGTAACTCTGTCGCCACGGGGAATTAAGGGGAACTTCGCTGGCGAGGCAGCGCAGAAAGGCTCCGCGGTCGCGCGTGTGTTGAACGGCAACAATATCGTCGGGGTACACATTGACGGCTCCTTCTGGGAGAACAACCTGCAGCAGGGGTATCAAACTAATTTTAGTTGCGGGCCAATTTGGAGTTACATCTTCCATCGGAGGGCCGTTATGACAGTGAAACCACACAATTATCAGTTGTACACAACAAATTAATAGATAACTAGTTTTAAAATAAATCAAGTCAATAAATACTGTTCAAATGAGTGGAAACAGGGTAACAATATTATTGCAAAATATCAAGTTATTTGACTATTTGACATTTTGGTACAGATTTTCGCAAGTTAACACACGTGATTTGCTTTCTAGGGGCTACATAAATAGACCCGGTGGGCCAAATTGGGCCCCCGGGCCTTGAGTTTGACACCTGTGACCTACAGTGATAAACGGCATGCAAGACTGTGTCTCTATTAATTTTTAAAAAATTTAAATTGCAGAAAACTGCGAAATGTGCTACCAGACGGTAAATTATTTTGAAGCGTGAAACTTGGACAGCATGTCGAAAAACATGTTTCAGGATGACGGTTAAATCGGTGGCTTTGTCATACGCAGGGGATGTTTGCCTGGTTAGTTACGTGTTTAAAATCGTTAATAGTAAGGTCATCGATACATTTTGCATGAACATTAATGAGTGAATACGTCATTTAGACGGCACACGTTCGCTACTCACACTTAACGTTTGGAGTCGTGTGACGGGGCTTATTTTCAGCGGTATGTCCGCTACCAAGTGGTATAAAGGTGCAGTCGCTGGATATCTGGGTGGCAACGCAAACCCACGTTCCACTGCCGCCAAGGTGTAAGGCGAACAGGGACGATCGTTGGCAAGGCAGGTTTCGAGAATATGACACCAGTACTGGCCACTGCCGCACCCTCCTGTCGTGTTGCACAGTGGAACCGTTGAGCAGCAACTGAATGGATTCATCAGAGAGCTGCAACCTAAAGGAGCAAAGAGAGTCTATTGCTCCTGGGATGTGTTACATCGACAGAAATCAGGATGACTTGTATTTTACCCGGAGGTACAAGGTGGTAGTTGGGGTTGCAGTAGGGTCGAAGGATTTGAATGCGGGCCGAAGAGGAAGTCGAACTGGGCTGGACCACCAGTTCCAGTGATGTCACTTGCCCGGCATGACTGAACCACAAACCAGGAAACAGCTGCATCTGTGGACCACAAACAGTCACGGTCAAACTGCAGGCCGTCAAAAATGAATCTTTTAAAATCTTTTTGGACAAGTGCTAGTTGTACTTGTAAATATGTGCTGATATTTTTCAGGATTCTGAAACCGTCAAATATTTGACCATCCCGAGTGTATCTGCATTGTTCAAATACTATTTTGTGAAACTCCATCTTATCGATAACCTGCACTTAACCGAACATAGTTTATTCTCATGAGTTACGTTTTTAAAGTACAATTTTTTGCTCTCCAAAGGGGAGCTCACTAAATAAGAACACCATTGCATACGTCAAATGCAATTTTGTGACAAAGAACTATGTTGAACTGAGTTTTGGAATTTCATTTAGACACCCTCCTCCCCCCAAAAATGTGCTTTGACACCATCTTGTGGTGTGTTTTGGCAGTTGCAGAACATTTTCTTCGTTGTCTTCATTCATATTCTCTCAATTGAACCACAATTCTGTGTTACAGAGTCATAAAACACAATTGGAGGGTGTGTGGGGGTGGGGGGGGGGCATCTTCTTAACCTTTTCAGGGTCGGCGGTTACTACAGTAGACAGCTTATCATGTTATGAGGTCTTCTGGTGCCTGCTGTGCCCCGAGTGCAGAGACTCCATCTGGACATTTTACTGACCTCCACTGCAAGTTGTTCAACATCAGGGACAGTTGCTAAGGGAGCAATCTGGATCCGCTGGAAGACGCCAGTAATCAGAACAATTCCCACGACGTAACTCTCCGGTTCTGGTAAAGAATCTGGGGCGTATTTAAAAAAAAAAAAAAGTAGTATAGTCTGGAAAAACTCGAAAATTGTGTTCCAATTTTATACTGTCATACTCAAGCTTCAAATCTTACCAGTTAAGTCATTTTGACAAAAGAAGTGGTATTGTTTAGCACAGGAGATCGTCCTCCACTGTCCGGGCATCCCCAAAGCCATCTGAGTGCATACTTCATGTTTGTCCCTGCCTCCATTGCGCCATGGAGGACCGGTTGACTCCACAAACCCGGCCTTGTGTCGTATATCTTCACTTACTCCCCGAATCCAAACCCACTCCGTTTTTTTTCTGGACAAAGAAAATGCACGTCTTAGCAAGGAGTTTTGCAAAAGTGTGACGACACGTATTGCATCACACATATGGATTGCGCATGTCGCTTTCAAGGTTTTCACTAGATAATTCACCCTTTTCTCAATGGCAAAAAATAAAATAAAAAATCACTGGGGGAAAAAAAAAATTGGGGAAACAACTCCAAAATTCAAATTGGTGTATTTTGAGATTGCACCCTGAATCCGTTTTATCTCAAATGGAATGACACAAAGAACCCATTTTCGAGTTCTTTTGATTACTCACACTGGGAAGAAATGGTGGAGGAAGCTTTGCAGCTCCAAAGTGTCGGCAACTGCCACACATCCTCCGCGAGTCCGCTGACAGGAAGCCAAAGCCTCAGACCACGTGGACGTCTTCTCAGAGAGCCAGAAGCATCGCAGGCTGGGCAGGTGGACGTGAGCACCTTCGGGACAGGAACTGACTTGTGCGGGGCGGCCTTCACATTCACACGCAAAAAAAAATGAACGATTGAGCACACGCATCATCAACTATTCAAAATGATTGTATCCTCAGGCAGTAATGTACAATGATTATTTCAATGTCAATTCAGTGTTTAAGGCTCTAAATACTTGGCCGTCTTATTTCTGAAATGAACAGAATGTATCAAAAACGGAATGACAGTGCCTAGAAAATAGCTGTGTCATTGAGAAAGAGCCAAACCCGAATGAAATTAATTCTATTTGTGTATCAACATCAGAGTGCAATGCAGCTGCTCATCCATGTTGAAAGCTGATGCAGATCCCAACTTATTGGGTGAAAGGAGGACAAGACCCGGGGCTGGTCCCCACTCGCTAATACCTGCCCAATGACATAAACAGAGCTTTAAAAATAGCCACCGCAATTTAAGTTCAACAACAAACTTCTCACCTCGTGATGTGCTGATCAAAAGCATGAAAATAATCTTCCACGCCTGCTTCCGTGGAGTCGGTATGACTCTCATCTTGCTCGGTATGAGGCGCAAAAGAAACAGCTCCGAATAACTCGACTTCCCTTACATCTTCAGTGCAGTTTTAGAGGAAAAAAGTAACAAGCCTATCCAATTATCTTGCTTCCCACTCTCCGCCATCTTCAACCTGATGTTGTTTCTTTACCCACTAACAATAATGTCCTGTGTCTTCCCACAGTCATGCCACAATCAGTTGTGTTGGTGTGTCTGTTCAAAAAGCCTCTTCACAGCGCCTGGGTGACATTTTACTTTGTCTCTCAGCAACAGCCATAGAAAGAAGCAGACTGGACAGAGGAGGCCCACACAGCTCATTAGCAAGTTGTAAACCCTCATGGACAGACACAACGTCGCACAAGGTACAAAGGGGGGCAACCGAGTTTGTACCAAAAAAAAAAAATATATATATACTGTATATATATATATATACAGTATATACACAAACATACACACACCTCATCACTAACCAAACTGTGACGCACGTACAAAAAAAAGGCCTGTTTTTTTTTTTTTTTTAATGAAAGGATGCCATTGCTGTTGCCTGGAGAGAGAGAGGGGGCATAAAGTTGAAGGGGGTGAGAAAGCAAACCTGAGCTGGAAAGTTTCAGTCCATCGCCAAGGAAACAATTGCGTTTTTGTTCTGATGGATCTGATTGAGATGCTATCTTATCGTTGTTATCAACCTTAATATCTCAAGTAACAATTCTAGGACACCGCACTGTCAGATTGACACTTCCATGCAGTCAATCAGTGGTGAAAATGTAACTGATGAGCCGATAGTATCACTTTCAATATTTTAATGTCCACTTATAGTATCATTTTAAATATATTCATGTCCAGATTTTTTTCAAAAAACCTAGTATTAGACGTATTTTTTTTAAATTGTATGTAATTTGTATTTTCTTTCGAATCATCGACAGAAAATATGTAATTATACATGGAGACAGGAGGGGCAGTAATGTACACTTGGAACTGATTTTGAACGTCAAGGCAATACCGACGAAAAGTAAACCAGGAAAAGTGTACGGCCTGCGGTAACGTCGCAGGTAAAACCTCGAAAAAAAACGATGCCTTTTCTGTTCAATGATCACATGTCAAAAGCAAAGATTAATTAATACACAGTAAGACGAGCTTTTTTTGTGACAGCGTTTTTTTTCCAAAACAAATGAACGGATTGCACGATTCGTGGGTGGTTTGTTTACATTTAGCTGCTAACGTTCGCTTTAGCTCAGGATCAGTCGTCATTATTTCCGTGATGGTAAAAACTAATTACAGAAGTAGATTTTGATCTAATTAATGCGTGAGGCCCTTACTGATGTTTCAATTAGCCGCTGGGGTTAGCGACATTTACCGCGTTAGTAAAGTTTATTGTATTTAACCAGTTTCCGATGGTACAGTATTATGAACGTGTTTTAATATTTAAATAAACGTACGCCGATGCAGTACATGTCAAATTAAAAAATGTCACATACTATACAACTATCATCATCATTATTCATACCTACCTGACATCAGAAATTTGGATTATATTTCACGACTCACAAAGTGGTAGGTCGGTACCTTTCTGTGTTCCAGTTGACATAATCTTTGCGTGTCTTGCCAGTAGGTTCTATGCTGAAGTTGAGGACCACAGAAGAGGAAAGTAGTCGTGAGATCTCCCAGCTCCGCCAAGCAGCGTTGCAAAACAATGAACGACTCCTGGATGAGATGCTGTGCCAGGAAATCTACAAGAAGGTCATCAACTATCGAGGGGGCTGGGGCATCGCAAGCACGCCTCTACACGCCGCGGTGTCCAAGGGCCATCTCAGCTGCCTGCAGGTCCTGCTGACCCACGGCGCCTTGGTGGACTGCGTGGACGTCAAAGCCCAGACGCCGCTTTTCACCGCAGTGCGTGGAAAGTACCTAGACTGCGTTTTAGCGCTTCTTCGGTCCGGCGCCGACCCCAACGGAAGTGTCTACAACATTTGCTCCCCCGTCCTGACCGCAGCTCGTGAGGGGGACGTCGAGATACTGCAGGAACTGCTCAAACACGGTGCCGAGGCCAACTCGCGCTCCAGAGTCCTGCTGTGGACCTCGAGCGCCAGGGTGTCAAGTGGCCCGCTCTACCTGGCGGCCGTGTACGGACACATTGAGTGCTTCAAACTTCTGCTCCTCTATGGTGCCGATCCGGATTACAACTGCGTCTATGCCAGACTGCTGAGCACCATCAAGCAGCCCAAAACAGTCCTGGAGATGTGTCTGAGGCACGGTTGCGGTGTTGAGTACATCCAGCTCCTCATCGACTTTGGCGCCAATGTCTACCTTCCCACGCTCATCATCGAAAAGTCCACCAAGCAGAACGAGGCCGTGGAGCTGCTTCTGCAGGAAAGAGGTATTGCATTTATTGAGCGGGCCTATGAGTTTTAATGATCCCACTGGTCGACAGCAGGTTGTCAGTCGCATTGTGGACTTTGCTTTGCTTTTAGGTTTCCTCATACATTCTCCAAAATTGTAAGTTAGCTTCATTAAAGACTAAAACCTGTACTGTGTATGTACAACGGCCAGCACTAGTTGTTTTCACAACTTTTTTTCCAGAGGGATGCTGAATTATTGAATGCGCGATGGGTCATTAAAGATACTTACAGAAAGGAATTAACATCTTGCTTCGTCTGCTGTTCCTCAGGAAATCCCAAGGCCTTGACTTCACTGTGCCGACTGGCGGTGCGGAGATACCTCAAAAAGATTAACAAGATGCACTGTATAGAGCAGTTGGACATGCCAACAAGTCTCATTAACTTCTTGCAGTACAAGCCGCTCCCAGTTATGATTCTCTAGCTACATGTTAAATCATGTGGGGGGGGTGAATTGTTAAGTGTCTTGTTTTTTTGACCTCGTTCTACTCATGCTTTGTGATCACAAGTCTAACACATTCAAACAAATCTACGTGTGTCTTTGTAGTTATTTATTCGGTTAGGCATCTCAGGTATGAGGTATTTAGAGCCACAATGAAAAGAAATTTACATTACGAAAATTACCGGTAAGTCAGACTCACAGGATTTACAAGAATAAATACTATGTTTAAAAAGCTGTCTTATTTTACTGATGAAAGGTTGTGTTGTCAAAATTTGAGTTATTTCTACAATAAAGACATTACTGGCTCTGCTCATTTGGTTTAATTACTTTGTCTGTGAAATATTACAGCTTTAATTTCGACAAGGACTTACCATATCTGAAAGAAGTACAACTTTTTTCTATTGAAAGTATGACAATACTTAAGATGTCTTTTTTTCAAAACGGATCTTGTATTGTCATTGTTTTTCTAATATTGCCCCTTTAATACTTCTCAGTACATAGAAGATATTAAAAACGGAACTATTCTATCGAAACCGAAACTTCAAGTGTGACACAGAAATAGTTTAAACAATTTACCGACAGTGTATGTAAAAAAAAGTTAAACAAAAAAACAAACATGTCAAGGATAAAATTACCATACTCAGATAAACGCGAAGCAACGAAAATGGTTACTACTAATTTGCATATTTGAATATGGGTGGTTGAGAGATTCATCGTAATGACGGCCTCTCTGATTAAATAAATGAACCGTGTATGATAAATCATCAACATATCATTTGTGTTGTGACTGGTTGCGAGCTGTTTATTTAAATAAACCATTCACATGTACAGTAAATCAGCATCATTTTGTTTTTGACGGAACTGACCACTATGGCCAGCAGATGGCAGTAGAGCGACAGAAAAGAAGGCACGACTATTTAATTGGGTCTGGCCAATTATTTTCACCAGTTTCATGTCCGAACAAGTCACATTTAATAAATGTGCACATTGCGGCATACCATAAAACAACAATGTGTCAAATATAAGATAAAGATCAAATTGTTCAAGTCCAATATATCCCAGAGTTCAAGTATTGCCACTATGAGGTACTCGCAACAAAACTGGAAGCTCAAACTAAAACGAAACAAAGTTGACAGTAATTTAACGTGTAAAATTGGACAACTTCGATCATCAAAGTCAATTGTTTAAAAGCAAGACTTTTAAATTATGCTTTTCCATCTGAAAATACAGTACATTTAGTTTCCTGATGTATTTGGACAGCGACAGCGGATTTATGATGTTGCCTCTAGACACAACCATATATACTATTTACAAACTATGGACATTTTCTGCAAAATATCTACTGTTATTTTTGGGAACTCAAAGCCACATAATTGTGAATACGCAGGTATACATAATTCTTTAACACCCAGATAAAAAGCTTTACAGTCAATGACAACAAACATTCTCGATAGAGATCATTCGCCAGCCACCTTCACTTGCAGTTTAATTGTGTTTTTGTCTCCCGTAAGCGAAAAGCATGCCTGACTGGGTTGAGATCAAGTGTTATATCTAACTGCTAGGAAGTTTTTAGTTCCCATTATTTAAAAAAAAAAATTAAAAAACAGTGAAATGTAATGGATAGTGTCTGGGACTGCATATCCAAAGCATACCACATCATCGTGGCATGATGTGGACATTTATAGTTGCGTGCGGAACAGACTCTGTGGGGTTTATTGATGATGTGGCTGCTGACAATTCATTGCGAGGAGTATAGATCTACACCCTCTGTTCACACTGAGCCAATCGCAACTTGACAGGAAGATTAATGACCCGAAATATGCTGAGAAAGTAACTTGTATAAATAAATGTCCAAAAGCCAATGTGCTGGTTATATAACGGCAAAAATCATTGAAAAAAAAAATACTGTCCAAATGCTTCTGGACCTAACTGTACAGAAATGATGTGGGCGGGGTGGGGGGGCAGTTATCGCAGTGTAAATACTCATGCGGATAAAATTGTTGGTACGTCTTGAGAATGAAAGAAAAACCCAAAGTGAATCTGACAATAGTTATTATAATGTTTCAAAATGAAAAGTAAATACTGCAAATCGAGGCCACAATCTGTGAGGTTGGCACCAGTGCCACAAATCTTAAATAACGGAATATATGCAACTATCGTCAACGGAACATCAAGCTGCCTGGAGATGTCGAATGATACCTTTAGCTTTAATGTGCTTGTCTTTCTAATCTGCTGAGAGAACTCCTTTACTTCTTCCGGTCCGCGTTTATTTAGTGTGGTACCACGGCTTCTCACCAAACAGCACCGTGAATCCCCCTCACCCTTTCAAAAAGCCAAGCGACTGACGACAAGTATGGAGACATCTGTGAAGCTAATTCGAGGACACACCGTGGATGAACAGGTCAAAATCGTCACCCCCCGTTTGGTTTTGAGAACAATTTTGTTGGACCGCAACACAAAGGCAATCGCTGATTTTCACTGATGAATAAATGTTTCTTTTGTCAGATTCAAGTTATTTCTTTCATTAACTGAGAGGGAACTCAACAATCTTGTCCACGTACGTGCGTCATCATTGCATAACATTTGTGATTCAACAATGTGCAACGTAATCACAGGGACGTTAATTTGCTTGCTTAAGATAACAGAAGCTATCCTTCATATGCTGTACAGTAAATGTGACATTTAGGGTGATGGCACATTTTTTGGATGCCATGGCAACGGGTTACACTGAGGGAAAATGGCCAACTAATTACAGTATTTACATCCTGACAAAAAATGTGACTTGGTCCCCTTCTTTGACACTGAGGTCAGGTATGTTGTGGTAATGATGGCTATGTGGGGGGGGGGGGGGGGGGGGGCTGTTTGTTGGCGTGGTGCCGGTCGCCATGGTGATTCAGCCTAGCCCCACGTCTAGTGACATCATTACAATAAAGCCCAAGATTGAGGTCCAGGAGGCCAGCTTCCCGTTCCCACTACGGACAACAAGAGTGGAAATGCAATATGAATCAGAATAGCATGTTTAGGCTGGTAGGGCCGCACTGAGCTGACTTCCCCTTTAAATCCACATTTGATTACCAAAACCAACATCTTAAATCTCTCACCTGACTTGAGCCTCAGGTATGATGTCATCCACCACCACGTAAACCATCGCCCCGGCGGCGAACGCCAAGGCGTATGGCAGCAGAGGTTCAGCCAACACCACGGCGACGGCGCCCAGCATCCCAGCGATGGGTTCCACCATGCCGCTGAGCTGACCATACCTAAGATGGAGACCGGAAACAGATGCAATGAATGAAAACTCATTGTCTGGCTCCGTTTTGAGTGTGCTCATGACTCCTGAAGAAGGTGTGTGGTTTTTCACCAAAAAGCTGTCCACGTTGAGACGCCCGAGCCTCGAAGAGGCAAGCTTACTGCAAGGCCTTCTGGGAAATTCTGGATGCCGATACCAACAGCCAAATTCCTGCAGGCAATGGGAAAGTGGAGATAATCATTCATTCATTCATTTCCGGATCCGCTTATCCTCACAAGGGTCGGGTCGCGGGGAGTACTGAGCCTATCCTAGCTGTCTTCGGGCAGGAGGCGAGGGACACCCTGAACCGCTTGCCAGGCAATCGCAGGGCACACAGAGACGAACAACCATTCGCACTCACACTCACACCTAGGGACAATTTAGAGTGTTCAATCAGCCTGCCACGCATGTCTTTGGAATGTGGGAGAAAACCGGAGCACCCGGAAAAAACCCACGCAGGGCCGGGGGAGAACATGCAAACTCCACACAGGGAAACGCCAGAGCTGGAATTGAACCCAGTACCACTGGACTGTGAGGTCGACGCGCTAACCACTGGACCACCGGGTCGGAGATAATCAGATTAATTTTTTTTCCAGTCTAATCTACTATTCGATGCCATAACAGTTTCTTTTGTAACCATGAGGCTACTGGATTGAACAAGCAGAGTACGTCACGGTCCAGAATGACAGGGTTGAAAAGTGCTATGAAGATTTTTTTTTTCTTCACTGTCGCAAACTATTCATTAATTATTTTTAAATTCAGGGTGTCCCCCGCCTACTGCCCGAAGACAGCTGGGATAGGCTCCGGCACCCCCCGCGACCCTAGTGAGGATCAAGTGGCTCGGAAGATGAATGACTGAATGAATGTACATGTACTGTATCTGTATTGAAAAGCATCAATGCAATCACCTACAAGTTGTGCAAGGGCAAAATACCAAAATGTAATAAAATTAAGAAATTAGCAAAGAACGGGAAAAAAAAAGAACACCTTGAGTGTATGTGTGGGTTTTTTCCCCCCAGCCCAGACCAAGTAAAAAGTCATCCGACAAATAAATACTCCCGTACAGATACCTGGAAACATCGACTTTACTTCTTTTGACGCCACATGCTGAAGAGTTCAATTCTTTGACGCTTGCCAACCCGAGAGACGCCGATTTCACACGATTCGAAGGAATTCATTGTATTTGTTCACGAAAACGGTCTTACCTGGCACTCTCAAGCGTAGCAGATGAAGTCTTCCCAATGGCCCCGAATCCAACTCCCACAGCTAAGCCCTCTGCAGAAAAGATCACCTTGAGTGTGACATAGTATGTACCGCCTGGGCCTCCTTTTAAGTTAATTCCAATTACTATCACCGTGGCACGAGGAAATATTCAAAAACAAGCACACAGCGGGAGGGTGACTTACAAATTAAAAAAAATAATTATACAGTGTATATATATATATATATATATATATATATATATATGCATGCATGCTAATGAGCCAGGAATTAATTGGTGTGCACGGATATCTTAATCCAAGCACTTGAGCATTTTTTTTTTTTTACGCTTTGCCCCTATGAGCTGTCACTGGAGAAGGAAAACTACTTATGGCATTTAAGGATCTGAACCTGCAGGCGCTTGAGCCACAGAAAATAAAATCCTATTCATGACACAGACAGATGCTTCACGAGAACGAGGATGGATGTTTACTTTCATGTCATGGAATATATTGCGATGTGGCCCACAGGGTGTTGTTAAGTAATCAGCTTCATGTGATCAGATAATATAAATTGCAAGCGAAAATATCAGTTCTATGGAATTTTTAGTTTAGTTTTTCTTCTTTTTAAGTCACAGATGATACTTTTAGTCTTTTTTTTTCTGAGTGCAATTGACATGGTGGAGAAGCAAATCCATCCTGCTTTGAGTGACTTGCAGTGCAGCAAGTCATTAAATAAGACCTCGCATCATGGCTCACAAGAGCTTGGGGTAAGTACAGACACGGCAGATTTAACAGTCTTCCCTGCATCTAATGCCCTCTTGTTCTTGCTGAGATGTTCCTGTGGCTACGAATGACACATGAGGAGGCTTCAGCCCGCCGAAAGGAGCCAATAGTCTATTTAGGGGAGTGAAAATTGACAATTAATGTGACCTTGTGGTGCAAAATTTACAACAGTAGCAACTTGCACAAAACAAAAAAAAAACTCAACTAAATTTTGCAGATCATAGTCGTAGTATTGTTTTTATATAGACCACAGTTTCGGGACAAATTTGGTTTGGTTTGTTTATTGAACATAAAACATATACAGTAATAATTTGACAGAAAATAAGGTAGATAAAAAAGTAAAAGAAAGAAATCAGTCTTCATTCAACACAGTTATTATGTTCAAGGGAGTAGGATGAAGTAAAAAAACTTATCTAGTCCTACCCCGTTATGTGTTTATATCTACTAAATCATTTTTTAATCAATCAGAAAAGAAAAAGTAATAAGAAGTCTCCATTAAGGCTCATACTTTACCCTTAACCGTGATATTTTCACAACTTTTGGTTTGTATCGGGATTATATACATCCTCACCCTGGCACTCTTGTGTCAATTTTCTCTTGTATTCATAATGGATATTGCAATACCTTTCTCTATTTATCAACTTAGTTCTGATTTATCATTTTAACTCTGATTGGTGTAGGTTGTTTGTACTATTTTTTTGAATTTGTTTTTGAACTCAGCAAGCGATTTACTCATTTTTAGGTCCGTTTCGAGATTATTCCACAGATTAACACCTTTGCTAGATACACTTCTTTGCTTGAGGTTTGTTCTTGTTTTGAGTTTTTTGAATAAGTTGGTACCTCTTAATTCATAGTTGCTTTCTCGAATTTCAAAAAACTTCTGAATGTTTTGGCAGAGCAGGTTATTGTGTGCTTTGTACATTAATTGGGCGATTTTAAAGTCAACCAGGTCATAAAATGTCATCGTATTTAATTGAATAAATAGTGGATTTGTGGGTTCCGTATATTTTGATCTATTAATAATTCGAATTGCTTTTTTTTGCAGTTTGAGAATAGGGAGTATGTTTGTTTTGCAGGCATTTCCCCATATTTCCACACAGTAGGTCATGTATGGTAATAATAATGAAGTGTATAATGTGTACAAGGATCTCTTATTTAGCACTTCCTTGGTTTTGTAGAGGATCCCTACGGTCTTGGCTATTTTTCTTTTTACGTTATCGATATGTGGTTTCCAACATAGTTTTGAGTCTATTACTAATCCGAGAAACTTGGTTTCATACGCTCTTTCTATTTCAATTGAGTTTACCATAATTTTAGCTTGGTGTTTGATTGGTCTTGTGCCAAAAACAATTGACTTCGATTTTTTCAGGTTAAGTGACAATTTATTTCTGTCGAACCAGTTTTTTAATTTGTTTAATTCGGTTTCTACGGTTGTCAGGAGCTGTTTCAGATTTATTCCAGAACAGTAGAAAGTTGTATCATCAGCAAATAGGACACATTTAAATAGTTTTGAGACCTTGCAGATATCATTTATATATAAGATGAATAGTTTTGGACCAAGCACTGACCCCTGAGGTACTCCGTGAGTGATTTTCAGTTGATTCGTTTTTTTATTGTTGAGTTGCACGTACTGGTATCTGTTTTCTAAATAACTTTTTATCCATTTATAAGCTACACCTCTAATGCCATATCTTTCTAGTTTTTTCAATAATATACTGTGATCTATTGTGTCAAAAGCTTTTTTTAGATCTAGGAAAACCCCAAATGGGTTAGTACGTACGGTTTACGGCCTTTACTGCCCTCCATAAGTATTGGGAACTCTGGTTAAGATGTGTTGGTTTGCTTCTAATAAATTCATAAATTTTTGAAAATAATTTAGGATTAAAAAAAAAAGGTTGAATCTCCACCCATTTATTCTGGACCAAATCTGGATGCTGATTAAAATGTTTTGACACATTTCGGATGCAACTTTTGTAGTATGAATGCCAAGTTATCCAAAAACATTCCCATCAACGTTTGCAAACTAACTTGCATTCGTGCGGTCCCAAAAAATAATAATAATAAAACAGAAGGGAAGAAGGATTCACGGAGTTCAAAGGCTTGAGTATAGCAAAGGATCCATGCTGAAATTATGAATGCGGCGTCCATTCAGCCGAAAGCTACAAGAAAAAGCAAAGTCGAGATTAAAAAGGAAACAAATGAAAGATGAAAGCATCTGTGCACAGGCAACTTGTTGGGGAGACATCAGGATCCTCATCTGTGTGCAGCCGCAGCTATCCAAGTGCCTGTAGGGTCTCTTCATCATCATCCAACGCCTGTCGTTACCTCGGAGAACGACACATTTGCTCCGATCTATTCCCCACTGTCCATACACTCAGACATAATGAAGAACCCTTCTGGGCGGGGCCAGGGAGCAAGCACTCTTCACTCGCACTCAATTCTCGGGATCCGTCTGAAATGCCACAAGGCCCTCGAAACTCTATTAGCACTTTCACACTAAGTTTGACGATACATTAACAAGCTTTAGTGTCTGCCGTTATACGCAACATATCTTTTTTTTTTATCTGATCTCTAAAGTTGAATGGCCCTTAAGGAATACTAGTCAAACGTGCAAATCTAAAGTCGTAACACCTCATAATTGACTTCCAGCGGAAGGAAGCATCTTAAGGTGAAAGTAATAAAATAATGATGATGACCACAGAGCTGTACAGAAACTTGGCACAGCTTAGCATAGTCACTTTGTCACTTAAATCAGTCCTGTTGTTAGATATGACCCGAATTTCCTCATACAAATGGAAAACAGTCGGAGGAAGCCAAGCGAAGTACTTATGCAAATTAGAGGCCGACCATCGTCATGGAACACGTTATCTTGATGTGAGAGTGTCCGCAGCCAGGTTGCCACTGCAAATGTGAATCTTTTTTCAATTGCCTTATCTGGCTGAGTAAAGGTAAAATAAATAAAAACAACTGATTGCGAAAACATATTTTGTAATTTATAATAAAAAATATCAATATTATCAATCTAGTGTTTTTAGGCCTTTTTTAGTTCATTTAGGCATCACCGTCGCCGATATAAAGCAGCAAACCTCTCCTCCTACTGTTGCTCGTCACTGCTTAGTTCACACTTCCGCACCTCGCCTACATTCTCGTCTGACAATGCGTTTGAACAAATCTATGTCAGGAAGAAGGGGTTCAAGAATCTGACGGGAGGGGAAAATAAGGCTTTATTCTGAACATGTGCGCTTGTATGTAAAATCATCATCACATGCCCACCGAGTAAGGGATGTACCGCCGCATCAAATGAATCACTCTCTTTCCTGCCAGCTTGAAGCCACTCGGCGGGGCAGTGAAAACATCATTTGCATCAAGAAAAAAAAAAAGCACTTAACTTATTCACTCCCAAAGACGTTTTTAAAGGTCTTTTCAGACTTGGACCAGAATTGGCTGGTACTAAATGAGTTAAAATAGTGGTAGGTGCGTTATGAAATGACAGCTGCAAGAGGTCCGCCCCCGAGGTCTGCCTTACGTGCGATTGTGTTGTTTCAGTGCACTTAAAATCCATGTCTAGAGAAGAGTTAGTTTTTTCGAAATATCGATTTGTGGATTTGTCATCAGGTTGCTGATTTCTAACGAAAATAACGTCACAGATCACATTTGCAAACAGACTTTCATGTCCTATACCAGGGGTCAGCAACCCAAAATGTTGAAAGAGCCATATAAGACAAAAAAAAACAAAAAACAAATATGTCTGGAGCCGCAAAAAAAAAATGAAAGTCTTCTATAAAACTTACAATGAAGGAATCACCTGCTGTATCTATGTAAAAGACTGGACTGTCTCAGGATTGTTTATGTTATTCAGTCCTTTGTTGTGTATTCACAAACGGCCCATAGAATTTATTTTGTGATTTCCTTGCTTAATTTTTTTTTTGTTTTTGTGCATTATTTTCGCTTTTCTTAGTGTCAGGGAAGTGATCATGAATTTCCGTTTTTTCGGACGCTGTCTTTGAACGCCTCTCGAGTCGAACGAGAAGAGAGAAGGCACGGAGTCGGACGCAGACGTGTCTGTGTTTGTCAAGACTGTTAAAAGCATAAATAAAGTGTACATTTAAAAAAAAAAACAAGACCAGAGATCTCCTTTTTTGGAGCTGCAACATACACTGTATCTACATCTATTTGAGCTATATTAGCCTACAATCAAAATATTTTTTCCATTTTCAAATATTTTTTTATAAAGCTCCAACGAGCCACTAGATGTCACTAAAGAGCCGCATGCGTCTCTGGAGCCAGTGTTGCCGACCCCTGTCCTATCCGAACGGTTTGTTCTCACCTGGAATGTTGTGAATAGTGATGGCGAGAATGAGGAGAAGGATGCGTCTCCAGCTGCTTCCTGAATGGCCAGTCAGTTCCGGATGTTCGCTTCCTGTTTCTTGGTCATCCGAGCTACCCCAATGAGAGACTCTCTTCCTCGGAAGTTGAAGGCCCTCCTCTGTTTTAATGGGGAACACCAAAAAAAAGAGAATAAAAACAAACCATGAAATCAACAACGAACAATCGGAGGCAATCTCAAGGGTGAAAAAGGAAGAACGTATATTGAAGACAGGGAAGGCACCAATGCACAATCTTCCAAAAATGATGATAGGAGGCTCTGATCACTTGTAGAATAATTCAAATAAGAAACATTGGGCGGTCTTATTTCTGTAATGTTGGCATTAAAAAAAAAAAACAGAGGGCAGCTCAAATTACAAACAATGCAAACACTATTGCCAATCTATTTAAAACGGAGAGGAAATGCACAGTCATGCGTCGCTGCTTTTAACACTTGAATTCTAAGCTTTGGTCATGCTGCTTTACACACTCCACTTCTTTAGAGATTCCGCCACAAATTCTCAACGAAGCCTTAATTCGGAATGCAGTCAAAACGTTCGCCCATCCCGAAGGAATCAAACTCAATCTATGAGCAAATACTGCCAAGCAGCCGCCCTGTTAGAGTAGCAACCTGTCATCTTGTATCCAATCTCATTTCGAAGATTGTGAAGGGCTAAAAGAGCTGGATGTGCTATGAGCTCTTCACAATCTTGTCTGTCCATCAAAAACAAAGACGATCTGCATCAGCTTTGTACCTGGAGCTCCTACCTTGCAGCTCACAAGTTGCCGCGTGTACGCAATTTCCATATTCATCGTCGATCAGCATGACGATAGCAAAAGTGCAACGTCAAGTCTCATCCTTGATCAATTTCATATCCTGTTCAGTGAGGCGGAACACACGGGTAGCAGGATTGACATTTGTGTCATCAATCGAGGCGTTGTCCTTTCTATGCTTGTTCCTTGTGGCACAAAAAATCCAGTTCCCAGCAACATAAGTTTACATACAGTATTTCCATTCAAATCTATTTGATGGCAAAATGACCTTTTTGGATGGCAACCCGAGAAGCCAGGTATCAATCATGTCAAAAGAAAACGGATTGGATGGCGTGGAGTTTGGGGGGTTAGGACAGCAGGGCTACCAAAACCAGAATAAAAGACGCATTCATTTGTTTTGACAACCACCATTCATCACATCTCATCAAGAAGATGATCAGTGCACATCGGCAGCTGATAAAAAGAGCCTGGCGGTCAAAGATGGACAAAAAGAGGCACGTTATACGGTGCTACAACTCGTATATTATTACAAAATGGAAAGTCAATAAACGCTGCAGTCGTCACATGAGCATTCGTGCAGATCAGGCTCTATAGCGTCCTCTTATTGGAAACATTCTTTTGAACAGGAATAGTCAAGAGCTATGCCACGGGGATTCTTGTTGCACCTTGGGAAGCTTGGAATTTTGATTTTGTGAAAAAGAACCAAATTAAAAGTGGGGGAAAGTTAGGATCAATAAAGTTTTCTTGTTTTGGTTAAATTTAGCTGTTCCTCCAGAAGTATAAAGTGATACCTCTACTTACGAAATTAATTGGTTCTGGTAGAAATTTCTGAGGTAGAAAATTTTGTAAGTAGAGACGTATTTTCCATGTAAATGCCCTAATCCGTTCCATTAGCCCTCAAAATTCTGATAAAAACGTTTTCTAAAGCATAAAAATGCATCAAACTATGTAACAAATAAATGTTACAATTAGATTATTGCACAATAAATTAGAGTTGTGCATGATGTAAAAAACAAAGAATAAAAATGAAGGCCATTTAACGATTTACTCATCATTTTTTGCCCTCTCTAGTTCATGTTTTCTCTCAGAAGTGGTTTTTGCCTGGCGTTTTGCAAAGAAATGATCCAAAGGCGTTTGCTTTTGTCAGCTTTTAACAATCCTTTGAAAATATCCAAGGCTGATATCAGCATAGTGAGCGATCGCCCACTTTATCAGAAAGTCTGACAATGTGCTCAGGGCATGTGCAATTGGGAGGACATGCCGGAGAGCTCTCCTCCCAGTAATGGTGAACATTGCTTTGTTCACCAAGTGACTGTCAGGTTGGAAGGGAGGAAAAAAAAAAACGCGGGGGTCGACCCCAAACTGTTCCCACAATGGTGCAAAAGTACAACTGTCTTGGTGAGCTGAAGAAATAAGATCTAGTGGGAAACTAATGGGTCTAGACCAGTCACGCAACAGTGAGAAATACGAAAAGAGACAAAAGGAATGGAGATGAGCCAAAGTCTGAGTAAGCGTTTTTGATCAACGGTGCAAGGGCAAAGCAGCAAAGCCACTGGCAACTACTTCTTTGCATTAAAAATCCACAAATTGAGTGTTGCTTTCGGAAAGACAAAGGAGTCCTGCTCCTGTTAGGATAGGAAGCTCAGCTGGGTAAAGTTTGGCCCATGCTGTAGCTGAAGGGTCATTTGTTCACATTGGTCTCTTTTATTAGTCCCAACTGATTTTTTTTTTTTTTAACTACTGTGCATCTCCATCCAAAGTCACACAATGGGGTATCTACATTTTTATTCTAATAGCTACTGTTTTAATAGGAACTTCAATGTTTGCTCTAGATAATTCATTTTGCTGTGAGTAACATGATAAGATATTTGTACAACATAATTTCCACTTTAATGCATTTTTTTAGAAACTTTTTATTTTGCTGATACGCCGCCATTGTTTTACATCGAAATGCATTCTGAGGAGTGATGCATCATGGTTGGGTGCTTTTGTTTTTAGCATTGAATTTGGCTTTTTTGGAACATCGTTTATAGCGAGACGCACATGTGAGCTCCTTCATAAGATGAAGCCGATGAAAGGCCTTGAAAGTGCCTGAGCTAAAATGACGAGAGCATCGCCGCTGGTTTTGTAGAGGTCAGTGGTGATATTTTTTGAGACACCTTTGTTGTCATGGTTAGGGGTTTTTGTAAAACCCGACAGCATAATCGCTCGGGAAGCATTCACACGAATGAAACATGTATTCCGATTATTCCACTTCTATGATCCCTCATGACGCAATTTCTATTTGAAAGCCTATTTGACAATTTCATTCGGAAAAAAAATTCAATTTGTTAACAGATTGAACAACGAAAAAAAATTTGATTTTATCTTAATTTTTCAACCCAAAAAGATCTACACAGCATAGCGGAGAGACGAAAATAATCCAGATTTCAATGCACCGTCACAGACGAACAAAGATTTCGTCAGCGCAACATAATCAATCTTTGCCGCTGCTGCAGTGCCGTTATTCATGATGTGAAAATTTGCCAACTGCATGATATGGTTTTTTTTTCTTCTGAAAGAGGAACAGGGGAAAATTCCTGTTGTTGACAATAATTGCTTTGCATTAATACCTGCTGAAGAGGTTTACAACCTTTGCGTAATTAGCAATTTCGGGGAAAAGAGTTACAGAGAGAAACGGACTCACCCCTTTTGTTCCATTTGAAAAACGCCAATTAGTCTCTTTCAGTCTCATCCATCACAATTAAGGTAAGGGGCACACAACATTTCAAAACATGACGGCGCGTGTTGAATAGGCTCTAATTTCAAAGCATTAAGGCCATGGCGATTTCACTGAATTCATAAAACAAAATAAAGCTGCCTACCAACTACTGCTAAATCCTTAAGAATGCACGCGCAGATCACAAATCTGTGACTAAGTCTGATAATTGTGATATTTGATCTAATTTCTCTGCAAGCCACTCTGAAGTCGCAACCCTGGCCAAAAGTATGAATAAAACTGGTTTATAGTCCGGAAAATACGGTAAGCTACAATATTAAATATTTTTTTAACAAATTATTTTGAAAGGAATAAGAGGTGGAAAAGCAAGTAATTAAAGTGTTGTGGAAGACTCACGGTTATTGAACCTTCTGCACAGTGTCTTGCTCTTTAGTATCGCATTTCATATGCTGGTACACATATTCTATCCAACTGGGAGGTTTAAGATTCTGGGCAAAGCCGCAGCACCGCTGGGATCTTTGATTTGTTAAGTTGTAAAATCAAATTTTCCTCACAGGAAATTATAGTATTTGAGATTAAAGTAATTTCAAGGGTAAACTGCTGGCATGCAAAAAAAACAAAAAAACACAGAACTCACTCGCATGTTCACTGCGTTGTTTTTCTTTGAACGCAGTCGGCGACTTAGCCGTGTGACATTCAATGGTCCGATTCAATTGAAACAAAAGGTTTAAAAGGTTCCACTTGAAGCAGCATGAAATCATCTACCTAAATCCATAAATTAATCAACAATCCAAAACAGGCAAATTAGTGATCCAAATGACATAAAACGGGGTCCTACAATGACTCTTGTAGGTAATTATACCGAGTGAATTAAGGAGATGACCATGTATAAGATACTGAATATATTTTTGGGGCCTAAGAGCCTCTTAAAAGAAGGGGAAAAAAATCAATTGATATAAAAAGGCATTTGGAGGACAGTTTTAGGCAATACAAACCATCCACATTCATATACCACACATTTCCGAAAGGACATTACTGGCTATTTGGTTATTCTTCTGTGATACAATACAATACAATACAATACATTCTGATTTATATAGCGCTTTCACAACAGCGGCAGCTGTAACAAAGCGCTTTACAAAACAGTTAACATAAAGTAAAATAATAAACACAACACATAACATAAAACACAAACAGTCGTGCAGTCCTAACCACTTTTCCGTCACACGCTTTGTTGTTTGAAGCGGTTTGAGATGAAAGAGGAGAGAATCAAAGTGATGGCTGAAAAAAGATGTGAGTTTCGACAGAAAACCTATAAATGACCAAAACAACATCCTTAAGTTAGAAAAATAAGGAAAGCTCCACCACCAATCATCTTGCCATCATCTAGACACACAAAGAAGCTTCCAAAATGCAAAAGATCCCAAAAGAGGGTTGAACCTGAGAAATGGAGGAGTGCAATCTTGGTTGAACATCTTACAGGGGCTTAATACTAATAATTATGAGGATCATTTTTTTTTCTTTTTGTGAAAAGCAGGAAAAAATAGATTGGAGGCGTGCTCTGAAGAAGGCAGGTGAATCAAAATGACAATCGATGATTAAACAGCTTTTGAGGACAAAAATGTCGGGGCTATAGGTAAAATTCAAGGGGGGAAAAAAACCCAGAACACTTTGCCAGAAAGCACAACCGGAATCTGCAGATTTTTTTGGACAGATGAAACCAACGTCAACAGGGGAAGACCCATTGGGAAACAACGGCGCAGTTCGGAAACGCAAAGCATACCGTATTTTCCATATTATAAATTATATATATATATATATACACACACATCTATATAATGCTTTTAAATGATGTACGTTTAATAATGTGAAGTTACCTTGTGTTTGAAGTGCACTATAAATCAAGCTTCCTGGCCTTAATGCCTGACGTTATAGTAATGCGACACTCTTTGTAATATGCATGAGAAGCTGAAAGCCAAAAAACCATTAGGGACAACTCCAATGTTAGGACACAAAATCAGGAAGGGTTAGGAGCGCACAAACACAAAGATCAGAAATGTTACCATATTGAGGGAAGGAAGCCATCCCAGAAGACTGTGACAAATGTTTTCAAGGTGACAATGCACACTTTTAGCGGGTGGGTATATGACGGGTGGCTTGCCTGTCGGAGGTCTTGCTCTACCTAACTTGACGGCTTGAGATTCAGAAAATGGATAAAGCTGCTCCTCCTCTTTCTCTTTGACGATCTTGGATTCCGAAGCAAGGGCCAAGGCGATGTTGGGGTCGGCAGACACACCCTGTGGACAAACGAAAATGGACATTGAAGATAAACATGATTTTTTGTCTCGGTCGCGCCGTTTGTTTGTGGCTCGCTGGTCATTGCATTGGCAAGGAGCAACGAAGCACAAGAGAAGACTGAAGTCATGAATATGAGACAGCGGAAGAAAAACAGGAGATTACGTTCAGGCACGAAGCAATGGGTGCGCAGGGGAATTGCATATGTTCTTTCAGCCATGCAATCAGATTTTCAACATTGTGTCCTTCAACGGTGTGGGTTATTTGAAATATGTTGAGGCATACAAGGTGACCCGTTCACGGAAAACTAAAATATTCATCATCTTATTCCATACAGTACATACTGTACAGTTTTATTTGGGCACCCGATCCCACTGTATGAGCTCAAGCTATTCACATGATTGTGGTCCCGTGTACTCGTGTGCGTCAGACATTTTCTAAAGGGGAGAATTCATGGCACAATATGGCCGCCTTCTTGAGTGACCTGTAGAACAATCTTATCGTCTGGTCCAATCTTACCATTAACAGCGTGTAAAATTTTAAATGCCTTTGGGCTTAATGCGGGATACACCTGGGAGCGGTAATGAGTCCCACCTTGTTTTTCACCCAAAACAGGACATTGTAAATTTCATACCAGTGATTTGTGAAATAGCCACCAGACAATACGAGACTCCTTTTGTATTGCCACTTTGCCAGACCTCTATTTGAAGTTCAAAAAGCTCTTCTTCTGAAACAACATTTTTAACCACTGACAGAGTAATTTGAAAATTACACCTTTCTTTCTGACTTGCTTGTCATTTGAACCTGACGACAAACTAGGCTGGAACCGTCCTTTCCACATCAGCGCTAATGGAGAAGGGCTGTCAGCTCACAATGACAGTTATTAGATGCCTTTGACACAGTGGAAATGCATTCAATGCGCAGCATAACATTATCGCATCTAAAAAAATTTTTAAAAACATTTAAACGCTGATGCGTGCTTCGTTTCCTTTGGTTAAATTAGTAGTTACCCTGCCTCTTTATTCGCTGGTAAACAAAGTAGGCAGTCAGAGTGGCTGTATGGTAAAATAATGGCATGGCCTTGCATTTGCCTCTGTGTGTCTTGCAAAAGCTTGACAGGACAGAATTACACAATTATAATGGTTAGGAAGAGAACAGAATTCTTTTTTTCCCTATAAAAATGGCCAGTAAAAAAAGTTATAGTCCCATAGAAAAGAGAAAGTCATGACAACCAACTCAGTATTGTGAGAATAAATACAAACCAGATTTTTCCGACTACTTGCACTCTCTTTTTCAATTACCGTTTTTTTTTAGTAAAATGTTCCAAAAACAAACGCACATTTTTTTCTGAACCTTTAACAGACTGAATAGCAGCGATTTTAAAAGCTGAGTGATGACCGACTCCCCGTACTGTCCAACAACTCACAACACGCAAAGCAGCACGCAGCCTCTTTCGCTCAACTTTAATGGCAAAGAGTTGAAGTCGTATCACAAAAATAAAGCAAATCAAACCATAAGCACTTTCTCTCTGTCCTGTTGACTGACCTTCAGACATTCACACACCCACGCGCTAAACCACATTTCAGAAGCCGCGTGTCTTTCATTATAATTTTTTTTTTAATCAATCATTTAAGATGGACTCATCATTGATGACAGCATGATTCCGTGCGCACCTGTGCGTATGAGTCTGTGGGCATGGCAAATGGTGATGCAAATGACACCCTGCCAGGTATTAAAAGATGCCCGACTCTTAATTAATGCGCTGACATTTTCAGCGCACACACACACACACACACACACACACACACACACACACACACACACACATGCGATAGGGTGGAAATCCTGTTGGCATCAACATGGGGGGCCATGGTGACAATTATGACGTTAAAGCCGGATGCTAAAAAGTGATTGATTATAAGATACAGTATGAGAGCTTTCGCAAACAATTCATTGTTAAATCGTGAGTAGAGACAGAGAAGATGATCCGGATTACAGTACGTTTCTATTTGATGGTGTGCCGTGAGATTTTTTTTAATTTGGCTTCATACACACTTGAAATACAGTTGGGTCAAAAAGTCATTTTCTGCAAACCAACTCTTTTTCTTTTTTAATTGGTTTATGTCGACCTGAGTGACAAGTCAGCCCGTTTTGACGGTAATTGGGTTATTTTTAACCCAGCTGTGTTTAAGAGTCCAGGTTGAGAAACACTGCGCAAAAGCTCCTTTTGAAGCAAGCAGCCAGTCCAGGCAAACTATTGGTCAAAATCGTGGAGGGCACAGAAGTAACCGAAAAATACTGTCGCGCAATTTGGCAACGTTTTATTAGCAGGCGACCATATGATCTTGGCACATTGTCGTCCGCTGATGGATCAACAGAAAAAGAAAATAACGGGAATAAAAACAGTTTTGTACGCTAAAAATACCCAAGTCCACTTCACGACAAACTTGACCATTTTTGACATGTCGACTGCCAACCGTTTGTTTCAAAACGTGTCGCTCGGCAACCAATAAAGAGATGTTTTATCACGCTATCGCTTCAGCAAAAATCTCCGTTGGCCACGTAAATTGCCCCCCAATAAAGATGTTTTATCACTACATGGTTTCAGCAAATGTTCCCCGTGGCCATTTACACCGTCCTTTTAACACTTAACACTCGCTTTGTTTTCGAGATGACGAAAGATTCACAAGACAGTGAAGGTAACAACAACCTTGGATAACGAACATAGCACAACCTTGTAAGTCAACTTGAGTGCGTGTTCAACATCCAATTAAAAAAATGCTTATCACACCTTGTTTTATAACACCATGTTTCAGCAATTATCTTTATTAGTCCCTGAAACACGTCCCAACGTTGTCGAACAACAGCTCTTGTGGTGCTGAACCAGGAATGAATAAATAAATAAATCACAGCTTGGAATGGATCGCAACATCTAGCAGCGATGTGTCTTTTCCAGACTAAAAATCTTGATTCAACAGTTCAATTGCTAAAAGAAGGAAATTACGTGAATAAAAGTGAACAAGAAATCTGTGGTGGGGGAAAGACAAGTGGACAGACTGGGGGGGCATGCTGACAAAAGCCGAAAACAAAAACAATGCTCCTTTTGAGAACAATTACCAGACGTGAGTACGGGATGAAATCCAAGTACAGTCTTGAAGCGCACATAAATGAACTGAGCCAAACACACGCCAGGAAAAGGCTGGCAAGGTTAATTCGAGGGATCCCGGCAGGAATTCATGATCGACGATAAAGGCTGCGCGCTTGGATGCAGCAACGAATCTTAATAATTCTGACTACAGAAAATAGAGGACTGAGTGTTCATTTTAAAATCACCTGTGAATTCAACTTTGAGCCTTTTTTGGATGGTAGCTATCTCGCAAAGTCCTGATGAGACGGAAAGCAGGTACATGATGTGTTCCTAAAAGGCCTTTTGACATTCGATCGTCAAAACACTAAAGAGATGAACTACAGGGTATATCAACTACGAATAGAAAAATTGAAACGTCTCTTTTCCCATTCAAATAACTTTTAAAATACCGTACACCACGTCCAGTCTTTTCGTCAAAAGTGGGGGGGGGGGGGGGGGTGGCGCTGTCTTCCCAATGGGCAAAACCAAAGAACCAACACAAGGACACGAAAATCGGGCTACATTTGCGTACGCCGACGTCGGCATTAGCGGAAGGTGCTATCGCTTTGTCTTTGAAAAGTCACAACGTTTGCTGACATTTATGGTTTGAAAAGCACTAGCATCGAACCAGTAACCCTTTAACTCATTAAACGTTATTTTTTTTCCCTCCGGATAGCGTTCCACTACTGTTAGAAATCTTATGGAGACCGGAAACTTGTACTCTGCCTAATGTTGAGACTATTAGCCATGCATGTAGTCCAGTCGCTGCACAGATCAGGGGTCAAACGCAGCTTGCATATTTTATTTATTTACTCATTCACTCCCAAAGACGTTTTTAAACGTCTTTTCAGACTTGGTCTAGAATTGGCTGGAACTGAATGAGTTAAATAATCTAGGTACACGTGTTGACTTTTCACTCTTATTTTGTTATTTGTATGAGCTTGTTTGCTGATTTCCACGTGGATAGGAAACAGGTTTGTTTTGAAATGGAGCAATGGCAAAGACTTAATAACATGAGCTATTTTTCCATTTTTCAAATGATCTGCCTCGGTTGATTATAATGTGGAGAAGTCTGCTCTGCGCACAAGATGGCTGTCCATTTATTCTGTTGCATTATTGTGCTGTCACAGGGCATTCCTTATAACCCCCACGAAAGTAAAATTATGTTTTTATTGTCAGGGGAAGATGTGACGCATGTTGATCCTGACAGATCCCACCACCCCCCTGGACCCCCGCCGCGCCAGATTGATCCCATTTTGTCAAAGCACTCACTTCATTTCCTCCACAGTCTTTGTTTACATGGCCGTTTTCAGTTTCATGAAGGTCAAATAAAGCCCACCGGCAACGGTTGTAGCTTGATTGTCAAATTTCGCCCTGGAAAAAAAATAAAAAAATCCATAACGTGTTGCAGTGTAAGATTAAGATATCCGTTATTTGTCACTCAATGGGGAAATTTAGAGTCAGAGTTCAGAAAGAAAAACACTGGGTAGGGAGAGGGAACATGTAAGGTAGATGTATCCATTTTTTAGTTTCCATTTTGTTATGCAAAAAGGAATTTCAGGACTAATTGTGCCATTTTATACAGTTTCACATCATTTCATGTCTAACTAAAAACAAAAAAAGCAAAGGCTAAAACGAAGATAGCCGCGAGGACAACTTTAATCTCAATCTCATGCCCATAGGAATACTTTTTGCCACAGGCAATCTCTGTCGAACAGCGTGTGGCTTGGTGACGCACCAATACAGCCAAATGCTTTATATGTCTTTAAAAAAAATAAAAAAAATGTCCATCCTTGAGTGGTGACATTTTGCTGCTTGCCAGAGGCATGGAAAACAATCCCATTGAGATGTGACAGCGGCGCCTCAATATCTTCGGCTTGTCTGCAACTAAACTGTCAAGAGACCTCAAAACTAATGAGGCGGCGAATTGTTCTGTATTAACCTGAGGCAAGAGAGTCGTGTAATGTTTGACTTCCTGGATCACATCAATGATCTCATACAGAGCCGATACAAAGTCATATTAAATGTAGTCCGAATGAAGGGACAATACAGAAGTAGTCCCGGTGTTTCTTGGCGTCTTATAAACATGTCCGCGCTTTTGTTAACCTAGCTTTTGAATAGAAGTTCTGTGACTGGTCTATAGTTAGGTCCTGATACATTAAAGAAATGCTTGTGGAATAGAAACGGGTGCTGAGATCTGCACCCTTATGTCAATTAGTGGAGCCCTGAGTTCAAGGACAACACGGTGAAGCAGCGTTTAGCTGTTATGCTGCACGCAAAATGGAATAAGCTGCTAACAGAAGGGAAGTCAGCCCCAAGTGTAAACGCTTTTAAACCCGCGTTCAAACCTTTGAAGGCGATTTTGGCAGGATTTGATCGAATGGTTGCGCTCAACCGCGGTTGCGAAGTGACCGGTTCACATGATATTAAATCAAAAAAATTGTAACACACATCGCCGCTTGAGTCACGCTCTGTTTACGTCAGGCTCTCGATCTTTCAGCGGTCACGTCAGCCCAGTTGCTGGAAACTCAGTGCCCCGTGGGATTTTGCCCATTTGTTTTCTCCGTATTCAATTTGACAATTTGAACATTTTCACTAAAGAGTGTCCTCACTTTTATGAGACATTGTAAAATGGCAATATAACTTGGCTAACCTTTGTTTAGTCCCACGATGCGGACATTTACCATACAAGTTTACAAGATGAAACTCTGGCATTTATCCAAATGAATTGTACATTTATTTTCATAAACTGACACGATAATACCGCATCCATCCAGTATAAACCAATACAAATGTATATCGTGGAAAGATAAACTCTTAATAAAACAGCTACAGAGAAAAACGACAACGCCACACTGGTGCCTCCGCTTACAGCACTCAGAATGCCACAGTCTGGGTTTTTCTCCTGATTAGTTTTTTTTCCCCCTCCCAAGAACATTTTATTGAAGGTGTTTTATACTGATATTGATCATGCGTCTACGGCGATATCTATCAATTTATGGCCCGCCCCTATGTGAACATGTTATCTACTCAAACACACACTGCAAACTTGCGCACACGGCGGGGAAAGAGATTCCCTGCAGAATTTCCATTGTGAGTCTGAGGGCCACTGAGTTTGCACGGTGACATTTCAGACAACAATGATTATTCAAAAAAAAAAAAAGAAGCAGCAGACGACACCCAGTGCAGTAGGGAAAAACAGAACACACACACACACCCACACACACACACACTGCCTTTTGTAAAGTGATATTCAATATGGAGCATGAGCTCCGTGTCCATGTTGTGAATAAATGAGGTGACCGACACTGCTGGCTACATGAATCATCGGGTTATGCTGGACGTCCGCTACCTGCAAACCCCCAAGCGGCTCCCGGGGTTACATTCACACCCGGTTGGCAACCATTAACAATGAACAGCAAATGCTGTGCATCCTTTGCAATTGATGAGGGTACGTCATGCGGAAAGGCCCCGACAGCTCATCACGTGCGCCACACTCTGTTACACACAAACCCATCAGGTGTTACATGTTTTTATTGATTTGACTTGCCATTCTTTGGATGGCCAGAACAGCGCAAATTGAGCGAGCCGTCCAATAAATACAGCTAAATATGAGTAGGACGCTTTGGTACAAATGTAGACGCCTATTTTCATAATTGTTCCCCTGTAAAACATCACAGCAGATTATGTGACCGCCAGATTAACTCATTCAGTCCCAGCCAATTCTGGACCAAGTCCGAAAAGACGTTTAAAGACGTCTTTGGGAGTGAATGAGTTAAAAATGCAGTTGCCTCGACACGTTTGTGTGCGATTAGGAAACGGGAACGATGACGATGACCAAAAGTGACACAACTCTCATGCCGCCGTTGCACACTATTACATAACTAGGACGTTTTGATGTGTGTCGTACCCTGCAGGTGTAGTTCAACCCCCCACCCTCCCTTTGCGCAACTATACTGTAGCAGTTTATTTTACATATCAGTGCACTCAAAAATGCAACACTGCGAAACAATTTCAACCCAAGGGTGCATTGTTCCGATTCCAAACCTGCAACCTTTTTGAGTAGTATCTTGCGTGGAAACATTTCAAAATGAGAACCTTTAGAAGACCACGCCTGTCTATGAACACGTGCCAAATGAAAAAAAAAACAGAATGAAAATGGAGAATTAAACACAAAATGTTTTGTTACGGTGCAGAATTGTGCCACAAAACTTTTGAATACAAGTTTTTTGGACTGATGAGCCTGAGATTCATCTCTAGCAGGAAAGAACAAAGTATCGCAAAAGAAATGAGCTGCTTATGAGTCCTGCTCATCTGTGAAGATCGGTGGAGAGTAATGTCATAGCTTGGGCTTGCATGGCTGCTTCGAGAACGGGCTCAGTCGTCTTTACTGATGATGGAACTCTTGATTGTAGCAACCAAATGAATTTGGAAGTTTACACAATTATTTTGCCTGGCAATTTACAGAAAAATAAATCCAAACGCATCGGGCAAAGTGACATCATCCAAACAAGATAATGACCCAAAACACGCTGCTAACACAACCACAGACATTATCAGGCTAATGGGTGGGATCCGAAGACCGATACACTGTCCAAGTCTATCACCGGACCTTAACCCAGTCACCTCCTGAAGAGGAGACTGAAGGGAGAAACCCGCAGAAACAAACAAGAACTGAATGAGGCCACTGTAAAGGCCTGGAAAAGCATTTTTGGAAGATGACTGCAAGTTATAGTAGTCTATCACTAACTTCTACTAATACAGAAGAACGATGGTATTTGTATTTTTAAAAAAAACTGAAGAAAAATAGTGAGTGCAGCAAAAACTGAGTGTGCCTCCTTGTTCCGAGTGGTGATGTATAATTACGCCGTCGATCAAACTGCAGTGCATCGTGATGCTCCATTTGGAACATGCTGCAGCTCGCTTCACCAATAAAGCTTGTACTTCACATTCTCTGAAAGGTCTGACATCGCATCAGGACAAACCTACATGTTCAAAAAGAAATAAAAATGAGTCAACGAAAAGACGGATGTGGATGCAAACACATCTATCGTCTACCGTTGGAACATTTCTTCGTTGGACTTCCGGGTAGAGTGAACGCTGGCGCGTTTTTGGCTGCCGCTGCTCTCCCACAAACTTTTGTGTTTTACGGTGTTTTTACGCTCGATTGTTTTACTGTTTCGCATGGAATCACGATCATCATCTCACAGTCATTCCACCCAGCCCCCATTCAGGCCTGTCTCGCACTCTCAACTATCTTCGACTGTTTCGTCCCGGCGTCTCAGCGTCCTACCTGTCAACCTGTCGATCCTCCATCGACCTGTCAAGGGTCTGCTCCAGTACTCGTTGGCCGAGCTCCTTCGGCTCCGCTTCCAATGGCTGGGCCCTCCTCCTGCGCCACACCGGCTCCCGGACATCGTTCGCTTTCCTTCCCGGAAATATATTCATCGTGGGTCTCGTCGGGGCTTCTGCCTCAACCGATCCAACACCATCGTCTCCTTCTGGTCTTCCTCCCGTCGGCCATCCAGAAACGCCGGCCGATCCATCGACCATCGTGCGTTAGCCGGCTTGGCTAGGTCGGCTAACGGCCCCCGCAGCAGCGAGACTGCCGCCGTCAACTTCGGGCTACTTAACATCCGTTCGCTTACTGGGAAGGGTAATCTCATTCAAGATATCCTCACGGACCGTAAGCTTGACATTCTCTGCTTGAATGAAACCTGGCAAACTCCCGGGGACTTCTCACAGTTGAACGATTCCACTCCCCCGGGATTTGTTTACATTTCCAAGCCCCGCGATTCTGGTCGCGGAGGAGGTCTCGCGATAGTATACCGCGAGAAGTGGAAAGTACTTTCGGTTTCACTCCCGCCACTTTCCTCCTTTGAATGCCTTGCCTGTCAAATATCCGGACCCATCCCCACGATTATTGCCACAGTGTACCGCTCCCCCAAACCCCACCGCGACTTTTTAAATGAAGTGTCTACTGTCCTCTCCCATCTCTCCTCTCTGTCACCAAATGTAATAATCCTGGGAGATTTTAATATACATATGGACAACACTGCTCTTCCTCTCACCATTGACTTCACTTCTTCAATTAACAGTCTTGGTTTTGATCAATTTGTAGATTTTCCCACACACATCAAAGGTCACACCCTGGATCTGATCTGCTGCTCTGGTATTTCCCCCTCCAACTGTACTGCTGACGAACTTCCAATAACGGACCACTTCCTTATCTCATTCAACATTACACTCCAGCTCTCAACTGCCAAATCACCCCGGACCATTGTTTACCGTAATATTAAAGACATTAACATTGACTCTCTCACTGCATGGCTGACCACCCTGACTCCGGACATTGACTCCACTCCTGATGATTTGGTTTTCCAATACAACTCTGGTCTCACCAGCATCCTCAATACGCTCGCCCCTGTCAAGTCCCGCTCTGTCCTTTTTACTCGGTCTGCCCCTTGGTTCACCCCTCATCTACGTTCCTTGAAATCCCAAACCCGGCAGCTTGAGAGACTTTATAGGAAAACCGGCCTCACTGCTCACAAGGACATCTATGCAGCTCAGCTATCCCTCTACAAGGATTCCATCTCTCAAGCAAAATCACACTACTACTCCGGACTCATCTGCTCCAATGCTGGAAATACTAAGACTCTCTTTTCCCTTTGGAACAGAATCACTCAACCTCCTGACTCCCTACCACCTCACTTTTACTCTCGTGACACCTGCAATGCACTTCTCCTCTTTTTCAATGAAAAAATCAACAGAATCCACCAGCATCTGGGCTCCTCTGTACCTTTCCCCTCATCTGAACCTCTCACCCCTTGCAAACTGTTCTCTTCTTTTGAACTCCCCCATCTCTCATTAATTTCAGACCTCATCATTAAATCCAAGACTTCCTCCTGTCAGCTTGATCCCCTCCCCACAGTTCTGGTCAAATCCTGCCTACCCTCTCTGCTTCCCTTCATCTCAGCCATTATCCATTCCTCTCTGTCGACTGGAATTGTTCCTGTACTCTTCAAAACTGCAGCTGTCACACCAATCCTGAAAAAAACTGGTTCAGATCCCAATGACTTCAATAACCTACGCCCCATTTCCCATCTTCCCTTCATCTCGAAAATTCTGGAGAAAACTGTCGCCTCTCAGATCCACTCCCACCTCACCGACAATAGTCTTTATGAACAATTCCAGTCCGGCTTCCGTCCCCGTCACAGTACTGAAACAGCCCTCATAAAAATCACAAACGATCTTCTCATGGCAGCAGACTCTGGCCTTATCTCCATCCTCATCCTCCTTGACCTGAGTGCAGCCTTCGACACAATCTCTCACCCCATCCTCCTCAATCGACTCTCTACCATAGGCATCACCAACACCCCTCTACATTGGTTCCACTCATATCTCACTGGCCGCTCTCAGTTCATTCAAGTTGATTCTTTTACTTCACAATCCCTCCCCGTTTCTTCTGGTGTTCCCCAGGGTTCTGTCCTCGGTCCGCTCCTCTTCATTGTCTACCTCCTTCCACTCGGAAACATTTTCCGCAAATTTGGCTTACACTTTCACTGCTTTGCGGATGACACCCAGCTCTATCTCTCCAGCAAACCCGACGCTTCTCTCCCACCCTCGTCCCTCTCTCACTGTCTCTCAGAAATCAAATCTTGGTTCACCCACAATTTCCTCAAGCTAAACAGCAATAAAACTGAACTCCTACTCGTCGGTACCAAATCCACTCTAAACAAAGCCGACAGTTTCTCCCTCACAATTGATAATGCCACTATATCTCCTTCCCCCCAGGTGAAGAGTCTGGGTGTCATCCTTGACAGTTCACTATCCTTTCACTCCCACATCAATAACATTACCCGGTCCGCTCATTTCCACCTTCGCAATATAAACCGCCTCCGTCCCTCACTCACTCCGCACACCACCGCTATCCTTGTTCACAGTCTCATCACTTCCCGTATTGACTACTGCAACTCACTCCTCTTCGGTGTCCATCAAAAATTCCTCCATAAACTTCAACTTGTTCAGAATTCAGCAGCCCGGATCATCACGAGAACCCCCTCCTTCCATCATATCACCCCCATCCTCCGACAGCTCCACTGGCTTCCTGTCAAACTTAGAATCAACTTCAAAATACTTCTCTATACATTCAAAGCCATCCATAACCTTGCGCCCCCCTATCTGTCAGATCTTCTTCAAATCTCCATTCCCTCTCGCTCACTCAGGTCCTCATCCTCCCTCCACCTTTTTCTACCCTCTGCCCGTCTCAGTACAATGGGGTGCAGAGCCTTCAGTCGCTCTGCCCCCAAACTCTGGAACTCACTTCCTCCCAACATTCGTAATATTGACTCTCTTTCCTTATTCAAAACCCAGCTCAAAACCCACCTATTCAGACTTGCCTACCCGCCTTAAATCTTTCTTTCTTTATTTATTATTTTATCTGTGTTTTATTATTGGTCTTGGCTGTACAGTGTCCTTGAGTGTTGTGAAAGGCGCTTACAAATGTGATGTATTATTATTATTATTATTATTATTATTATTTCTGACAACTGATTGCAGATTTGATTTAAGTGTATGCAAATCAAGTTCTGCGTGATGACATATCCTGTCTGCCGCGCACCCACACAAACACACACAACAGTAATCCAGTCCAGACGCAAACCTTAGCGGGGCCTTGGATTGACACGCCCAAGTTTTGGAAGGTCGTGTCAGTTTCCACCCGGTTTCGTTTCACCTCTTGACAAACGAGATTTGTGAAGAAATCATAATGGCGTGTCAGGATGTTAATGCGTACGGTGACTTTGCAACAGCTCCCAGCTTTGTAGTTTAAAATGCATTTCGTTCCGCTCGCGCTGTTGCAGTGAAATGAGCCATCTGGCCTGTTAGGTCGGCCTTGACTGAATAATGGCCCATTTTCATGATGCAACCAGAAATTGTAATGTATTCAAATTATGTGAATTTATGAATGTCTAACATCTAAAGACAAGGCAAGGGGTTATGTCAAGGATTGTAATACAAATGAAGTTTTTTTTTTCCCTCTTGCAGGTCAAGAGAAAAGAAGCCATGACTAATGCGGCGACTGGCGTCATCCTTCAAACGACCGTGCGCTCTCGACCCCAAAGTGACACGGCGGTGACTCTGCCTCATTTAAGATTGAACTTATTTCTTTTATTCATTGCCAAACACCTGGCTGGGCAACTTAGCATGACGTTATTTTGTATTCAAAACGAGATAGGGCGGGAGGTTCTAACTCACTTTAGTTGTTTGAACCATAATAATAGGACCTGGCTTTATTTAGCATCTTTTAAAAATGGCATTGCGGCAAATATAGTTAAAAGTAACAAAAACAATTCCCAGGGCTGACAGGTCTGACGAAAGGCCACCCAAAAGTGTGATCTTGTGATCTGGTACGGCAGATATATCCCATGAGACAGTTATCAGGGATGACGGCTGCCACACTGAAGATTCACTGTGCAGTCACAAAAAGATGCTTGATCCAAGCGCGGCAGAGCGCGGGCTGGAGTCTGTGTATATTTCATACACGGGAGCGAAAGCAGAACTGTTAATGCTTTGGGAGGCTTGGGCTAAGAATGACAAACGCTGAAGGCCTTTTTCTCCCCCCAAACAGATAGATCATGGGTCAATTGGGCCGCTTGACAATTAAGTAGATAAGCCAGTTTAGTCATTTTTATGCACGCATCCAGCGCCAAACAAAGCATTTTGCCCTCTTCCCCAATTTCCGGATATTTCAGACACTCACATTTGAATATCTCACCGCTAAAAAAAAAAAAAAAGAGTAAATCTAAAGTGCAGTTTCAAAATTAGGGTTTTGTTCACCATGTGGACCGTAGTGCCGGTACTGTTCCATCTCTAGGTTTGGCATTAACATAGCAGTATCGTGACCTCCAATGTAATAGCGCCTCAATTTCTGATGACTTCTTTCTAAAAGTAGTTGCCTTATCATATTTAACCACCGAGTCAATTTGCCACCGAGAGCTACGGATTGAAACTACGACAGACAATTATGTGGCAAACATTATAAAACCCAAACCCTGCTCGGCTGCTTAAACACTGTGACTAAGCTGCGTCTTTAAATTGAAGTCTCGAACACTGATTGTATTCATTTGCGGCTCGGGTTGCTAATGCGGTTGATTGCAAGTATGGCGCCAATAACGTAGAACCTGTAATAACTAGAAAATATTCCCTTCACATCAAAATACAAGTGCACACACACGACATATAATTCGAACAAAGTTAAATCTAGATTTTCATTAAAGGTCCACAACGTTCCGATTTTTTTTCTTGTCTATTTACATCTACCGTAAAGTCTAAGGCTGGAATTACACGACGTGGTGCAAGCGACACAATTTGCAGTTACTATATGACTCATGGTAGCCTGAAGAGAAAACTACAAATTGGATATCATGTTCATAAAAATCTAATATGTATTGAATATCCACCAATGTGACGGCAGTGTGAATGGCCAATTTATCAGGACTGAATGTTTTATACTTTTTTTTTTTGGTTGCTTCCGTGTTAGTGCTGCCTGGTGTTGAAAATTTGGCCGACTCAGTTCTTTTAACGAGATGTCTGTTACGCAACGGTATGTCAGTGAACTGACAAACTGGAGGAACGAACATGGATTGAAGGACGTTTCCCTCCAGCAGGCCCATCTGTTCCGCATATTTATTGTGTATAACAGTTAAGCACAGGGATAGGCAACTGGTGGCTTACGGGCACCGCCGGATCTGCCTCCAGCCCCAAGATTGTAGTTGACATCAGAGAAGACAACAGACAGCAGTCAAGGAAAAGACAATGGCGTCTTTCCGAAAAAGATTCAAGTTATGTATTTGTACTTCTTTGCTTTCCCGGAGACAAACACTCATATGCTGTGGAGTAAATCTTGCAAATGTGGTTTATGCAGGCTGTTTTATGTAGTTTTTGAGTTCAGTATTACTTTTCTTATCTTCCTTATCACAAGGTCGAGCTTCATTTTGTATGGCCAATTAGGGCGCATGCGTTATGAAATCACGTCAACTCAACTCTTTTGTGCAAGGGCATAAAGTCAGCCGGGGGATGCATTGTCAGAGCAAGAAAAGAAACAGCGCCCTATGGAAGGGACCTCTTTGAGAGCGGTAGTGGAAGGAGAGCAACAAAAGAAGGAAAGCAGAACAGTTTTGTGCAACATTCGTACAGGTATAATGTGGGCTCAGAAGAACACCTCGATGTCTGACTGCATTTTTTGAATATTATTGATTCAATACCGTTTCCATGGTGGCTCTTATGGGCTGCGAGCACAAGGCACAACTTCATATATGGTAAAAATCAAGGATTTTCTTCAAATCAAGCCTCAGTGCGGAAAAGTCGCAATTTACGTAACATTTACAAATATGACAGAAAATGGCATCATACTGTTGAAACATTCGAAGCCGTTAGTCTGACATTCCCGGAACACTAAAGATGCTATGTTGGGGAGACAGTCCGTTTTCAAAGTTTTGAAAATGGTATAAAGTCAGAACTGCGATTATTGTACTACTTGCCGTCATACTTGTTTTATTTGTGGCGTAAACTTTCCTTATTTTTAACCAAAACAGTTTACATTTTGTTCTAAGGTACGTGTTCCTTGTACATAAATGTAAAATGAAATATTTTTCCAGATTTGTGCTTGAGATTTAATTGCTTCAAACGGAGCGGGATTAGCAACATTGCTCTAAATTCATTTCACGGTATTAATTCAATCCCTCCACACTAATGTGTGTGTGTAAACGTCTAAAAATTGCAATGTAAGTATTTCTGAATGGCTTACTTCAATTTGAAGGGTAAATCTACCAGGTTCAAAGTCTCAGAATGGATTACATGTGCTCTCTCCGCTTTGTGTCATTCACATTTTGCATTTTCATGTAAAAGTGTCCGCTTTTTATCATAAACAAGCGGGCACAGGGGGTGGATGGTGGCAAAAGCAAATAACATTGCTGGTCTGATCAATATTTGATACACTTTGAGACCTCGAGATGCCTCATCATAGTTGATGTCAGCCGTTAGCATGTTCTCGTGTTTGAGCACGAGCTGATGTAGCGGTCAACTGGTTTGATCTCTTTGATAATATTTAATAATTGTCAGACTAAGTTTCTGTTCATAGTTGGTTGCTCTCCGCTTTTAAAAGCATGCCCGTCAACCAAAGCACTTATTTTGGCCTTTCCCAACTCTCCATATCGCATTCGTGATTACTAGCATTAGCGTCTCCATCTTCTAATCTTCTGGCTTCTTCCTCTGTGTGTTTGGATGCTTAGCGACTCTTCATCCGCTTTGAGTGAAAGTGTTACTTGCTCGAAGGGCATTTGTCGCCACGGAGCCGAGGATTAGTTACTTAAAGGAGAGCGCTATCTTGGCATCGAGCATTCTCAAGCTGGCGTTAAAGAAAGGACAACTCCGGAGATTTGAAATACCTCTGAAATTGAGATTTAGATCCCAGAACGATAAATCGTTCATATGTACAGTATCTATATGCACAGGAGAGAGCAAGAGCAATAGATATTTTCACAGTACTCTACCCATATTATGTCATTCATTGGTTTAAAAGCTGTGCCCCCACTGTGACGAAGTGCCTCTACTAGCACAGGATTTAGACAATCCTCACTTGCTTGGTCAGGAGCTTGACAGGAGAGGTCGAGAACATAACCTGTTTCCAGTAAAGTTCATGTTATCTTTTCGGGAAGCGTCGTCTTTTAGTTGCGGAGCCTCAACGTTCACCCTGAGTAACCATGACGAAATATTCAATTTGCTCACTTCAGTATACGACAACTCAAGACACGGCAAACACTGAAGATGCCGTTTGTTTGCTGTGCTCTGTTCATTGCTCATCCTGCCCAGTTGGCCAAATTGTTCTTGGATGCTCCGGGGCCAGGACCCCCAGGAGCAGTTGATATATTGTTGCACCATGACATCAGCCTCCATTTATTGGTGAGAGTTCTTGTAAGGTAACGTACAAAAGATAGCCAACAGTAAAATTTCACACATATCGGAGGAACCAAGGGAAAGACATTTTTGATGTAAAAAGTACAAGGAAAGTAAAAAGAAATCCATACTGTGAGCAGGACACGGACAAGGAAGAGGTTCGGGAAAGTTGCAGGTGTCTTGGCACTCACCATCAACCAAGCATTCCATGATGCTATCTGTCCTTTACACACCCACTTGTTAACTCCTAACCCTGCTTTTTGTCCCCTTATCGACTACCCTTCTCACAATCTCTCTTTTTCCCCTCAAAGAGTTCTTTTCATTCGGCTCTGGTGTTTGTTGAGGAACCAGTAAAATTGGCCACCAGCAGCTGTCCAAACACCGATGGTACCATTTCTGTTTGTGTTCCAGACCCCCGACGTTCCCAGTTGATTTCATGCTTGCGATTATCACAGCTCAACATTTCCCTTACAGTCACCATGGAACCAGGTAAAGAAAGAGCAGATAAAGAAGAAAAATGAGCCAAGAATATGAAGACGAATGAAAAGGGAAGAGGGCTCGCACTGCATGAGGTAACGAGGAGAAAACATGAGTTAATAAGAGTTCTATCTTAGGAGGACTTTAAAAATGCTTTATTGCTGAGAACGATTAAAATATGTCCACCAACTCTGGACACCAACTGTTGTTGTACTCTGGTTACAGTACAACAACAGTACAGTCAAGCATGTTATGTTTGAATTACAAAACAAAAAAAATTGATTTAACGAGATTCATCCTAAGTCCACATGATTGCTTGCAGAGTACAATTTAGTATGATCTACAAGGGACAATACGCTCTTACCGACTACTACTGATTTTTTCAGTTTGGCAGATGAAAAGCAGTCCTCCGCAGTGGTAGTAACAAATATACTCTGCATGTGCTACAACTGCGTGGCTTTGTTGTAAAAAAAAGTCACTGGCCTGGCAGCAGTCCAGACCTGTCTCCCATTGAAAATGTGAGGCACATTATGAAGTGCAAAATACGACAATAAAGACGGTTGAGCATCTGAAACATCAAGACCAGTTTAAAAATATTGAAAATCCCGAGGGAAGCCTACTTTTTCCAAGTTCATTTCTGGTACCGTAAATGTGCAAGTGTCAAAACAAACTAATCCGCATAACAAACAAACATGCATACACGATGAATGGGACGAATGTTTCTCTACTTTGAATCAGGGATCCCATTGTCCTCCAGCCGCCAGTGTCAATTACTACATTTGATAAGCGCGGATGACAGTGATGTGTCAGACGCTCCTTCAGATGTAATTTATGTCATTGCTCCTGTCCTAACATGACCACAGAAGCTCATGGCAAAAGCTGTTCTCTGCTACACCGACCAGCTCATGTTTCACTGCCATATTGTGGTCAAGTCTGGTCTAACCCCTGCGCCCTCACACTCATTCACTCCCAAAGACGTTTTTAAACGTCTTTTCAGACTTGGTCTAGAATTGGCTGGTACTGAATGAGTTAATATTTCTGAAACAAGCATTTTAACAGGATCCCAGTTGAGGAACCAGACAAAGTATGGCCAAAAGGGCCCGTTAGGATGAAAACATATTGGACTTTGTTTTCCCACGCCCAGATGTGGGTCACCGAAGCTCCCTCTGGAGCCAGGTCTGTGGGTGAGGGTCGGTGGTGAGCGCCAGGTGGCCTCACCCACAACCCGAAAAGGCAAGGTGGGTCTCCCTTCCTATGGGATCACAGCCGGGGTCAGGTGCATGAAGAGCTGGGCGGGGACCTTAGCGGTCTGACACTCGGCAATAGACTCTGGTTCTAGGGACGTGGAACCAATTGGGCTTTCGCTTACAGCACTTTTCTAACTTCCAAGGTTCTCAAAGCCCTTCAACAATGTTTCCTCATTCAACTATTTATAACACAGCAACTGTCCACTCTTACCACTTGAGCCAAGCTGCCGCCTTCTCTGCTGAGATCATGGATTTCCAAAGCTCCTTTTAGAACAACCTGTCAGTACAGGATGTTCTTTGCTGGTTCCACAGCAGCGATCGAGCGCATAAGATCCATCAATAGAATTGAATCTTACCCCACAGGCCAAGAAACCACTTATTACAACACTGGCTGAATTCAATATTCCCCACCATCGAAATTTGATTTAAATTCCATCTTTTGCATTCACTACAGCTTACTGAGCATTTGCACTACAAGTGGATGGAAAAAACTCCGATATTAAGACTATTTGTCTGGATAAGCAAAACTGCAGGAGATATCGAGCAAGGACGCTTGTATACAACATGGGGGACATTTTAATCTATTGATAATGGGAATCTCAGCAGGCATTTGGCCACGTGTGCGGTTTGGTATCAATCAAGCCTGCTGTGACAACATCTGCTCAAAAGCAACTAACAGGCCCGATCTTCAAGGGGAAAAAAAAAAAAACAATCCCGGTGTGTACAGTAAATAAATTGACAACTGTTTCAGTCAGGCAAAAAACTTTTTTTAATGCAAATACTTTCATGAACTTTTATCATTTGTCAGTGCAAATGCGTGTTTGGTTTTGTTTTACATACACTTCAAATGTGTACCTATTCCATCAAGTTTTTTTTGTTTTTGTTTTTTTTAATTCTGTCCTTGAATCTGTGCATGTATGAGTTATGAGAGGTGATTCTTACCAAGAAGGGCAAGGCCAGGTCAGCGAAGTAAACAAAAGCAGCCCCGAGTATGAAGCCGATGGCCACGGGCAGAAAAGCAAATGAGCCGTACTTCCCAGAATCTTCGGCCATGTCGATTGCTGGAGCCAACAATGACCAATAGGAAGCGGCCAACATCACCTAAGTGAGGACAAAAACGGCATAGTAAAGGACAAAATCAAGAAAGTGTAGTACTCGTCTTGACAATAAATTGATTGGAACAAAAACAAGAAATAAAAAGGCTGTTGACGCTTCAGATTAGAAAAGGCAGAGATCAGCATGACATCTTCAGCATGTTCCGACTTTTCATTATGTACTATTAATGTCAACGAGGGTTTAAGATAAGATAAGATAAGATATCCTTTATTCGTCCCACACTGGGGAAATTTACAGCCTCCAGCAGCAAGAATGTATGTAGAAAGAAGAAAGAGAAAAAAAACAACAAACATCTTTCAATT
This sequence comes from Hippocampus zosterae, assembly GCF_025434085.1. Taxonomy (NCBI): domain Eukaryota; kingdom Metazoa; phylum Chordata; class Actinopteri; order Syngnathiformes; family Syngnathidae; genus Hippocampus; species Hippocampus zosterae. The sequence continues at coordinate 7,347,427 of NC_067457.1, forward strand.
AAATGCAATATGAACACAAAATGGATAAATCGCAGTACTATTTACAATTTTCCTTCACATAATTTATTTATTATTATTATGATTGTTATTTTTTATTCATCAGCCTTTAGTCTCTCTGAACACATTTGATGTGATATTTTTAGTGATAGAAAACGCCCACATCATCTTTTTTTTTAATCGGCACATTTAAAATTAAAATCAGCTGCTTGATCAAGGGGCATTGCTGCCTTCAGGTTTGTCTTCAGAACGTGAAAAGCACAGCGGCGCTGGGTTGACATCAAGTGACTCACCTGCCCATGGAATTTTAAAAAAAAGGCCTTTTTTTAAACCCTTCCATGTACCCTGTAGGCTGATTAGCTGTCCACTGGAGTAACCGCTGTCCCTCAAAGGGTTAATTAACATATCCAGTTATGTTGGAACGGGCCGCTTTATTTATGGGGTTTTTTTTTTGTCCAATCCTGCATTTTTTTTCCCAAAATTTGTTTTCTTTCAATAGAGTTTCAACTTTTCTGCAATTTTCGAGATTCGCTGTTGGCCTTGGTCCCTACCCCCCGGGCAAGTAGCGTCGGTCCACTGTACACAGAGGAGCACAGAGACTTCCCTTCCTTCCTGTCGCCCTCCTGCAAGCCTATGGCTGAGGACCAAGCACAGCAAGAGTTCGCCTGCTGAGACGTGATGTGAAAAAATTTCCAACGGCAACAGACTCAAAACAAAATTGGAAAAAAACCCCCCAAAAAACAACATGCGGTGTTGCCTCAAAGATGAAGTGCTGCATCAAAGGCCGCTGCTGCCAGCTATGCTGCATTCAATATTGATTCCGCCGCCGTTGCCATGCAAAAAAACACAAACATTACTTTTCTGATATGGGCAAATGAACATTTTTGATTTAATGTGGCCAGTTTGTCTCGCTGGTTAACTCATTCACTCCTAACGACGTTTTTAAACGTCTTTTCAGACTTGGTCCAGAATTGGCTGGTACTGAATGAGTGAATTTGTTCAACATTCATTTCAGTGCAATAGAGTTGTCATAAAATGATTGAACACATTTTGGTATGGAGGTGACGCATATTTTAACCTTTACACATCAAATTGAGGACCGCAGGATTCTTGCCTCAGTAGGGAGAAAAAACAAAAAAAGAACAAGCCTAACAAAAGTCCAAAATATCCTTGAAAATAGGAATGAATATACAAAAAAAAAACAACTGTGACTGATAGTATGGAGTTTTTACCAAAAATGTGAAAACCACATGAAACAAACAATAACATGAAAGGCATATTAGATGAAAACCACAAAAACTTGCCTCGGGATGACTGATTCATCTGACATATTGGGAACACCCAGAGCCTCAGTACCCTATTTTATTTTCCCCTCCCGCCTTTGATTAGGTTTTGGCCGAGGATTAATCTGGCAAGACGGACAAGGTGGTGAAAAAAAAACTTGATAATCCATCGGATTGGCAGATAACATTGCTGAACCGAGATCCAGACCAACTGAAGCAAGCTCAGGCACCTTGGGTGCTAAGCACATTGCATGAATCATCACTGCACCACTTGATCTGTCTCTCTTAACCTGGTGTTCCCGCTGATGTGGAACAGGGTCAACGTGGACTCATCAGACCGTGACATTGCGGTGACCCAAACTCCATGTTCATTTGCAAATTGAAGCAATTTTTCACAAGAGTCTTCCTGATGAGTGGGTGTCTGAAGGATACGCAGCCGTTTACACCTAATGACTTCTTTTCATGTTGCACATGTACAAATCCTCTTTTTTTTAATCAAGGCGAGAAACAGGATATTGATCCTGTCATGAAGCGAAAGAAGCAAAGTGTTTATGACGAGCAAGACAATAACTTGACCGCCTGACCTCAATCAAAGTGGGCAGATTTATGAGAGTTTACTTTTTTTTTCCCCCAGTGGCGAATGTCTCTTTAGACTTGCATAGTCTCTTTAGACTTGCATAAGAATGGCCAATTATTTCCGAAAATATTTACTGTTATATCTGCAAATGAATTCACTTAGACCAAACTTGGAAGTTGTCAACCAAAGTCTAGCAACACAAAATTTAACTTTGTGGAGTTCAGCCAGTGAGTTATTCTCAAGGTGCTCAATTTTGTATTCGTAGAGGTAAACGTGATGTGTTCGCTCATGTGTTCATTTGGATCCCTGAGAGGAATCCATTTCTAATTTGGGTGTTGAGCCGAGAGATCAACAAAATCCAACTATCCATCCATTTTCGGACCAGCTTATGCTCACAAGGGTTGCGGGGCGTGCTGAAGCCTATCCCAGCCGTCTTTGGGCAATAGGCGGGGGACACCCTGAACTGGTTGCCAGCCAATCGCAGGGCACACATAGATGAACAACCATCCGCCCTCACAATCATACGTAGGGGGCAAATTTACAGTGTTCAATCAGCTTGCCATGCATGGTTTTGGAATGTGGGAGGAAACCGGAGTACCCGGAGAAAACCCACACAGATATGCATTCCAACGTTTACAGGTGAACTCAGCGTGAGCTCTAAGCTTTAGAATGCGCGTGTCCAATTGTCAAATGTTTCGTCAATTTTTGCACAAGTTTCTGTTCTCAAAAATTCACAACAGCCGATCCTTGAATCGACCGATAAAAATGTCCTGGCTCAATTTGAGCTGATATTGATGCTGCAACTCATTATGTTCTTCAGGAAAAATATATTTGGGAATCAGATATAACCAGAAGTTAACCACTGACCTGCAACAGATTGGCCATCACAGAGTCGAGACTTTCATGCAGTTGGGAAGCTTTACAACGCTGAACAAGACTATACAACTGGATGACGCCGACACATGCACCCATTTAGAAGAAAACATCTTTATCAAAGATTGATGCAACTCTAAATGGAATAAATGACATTGTATAACCTGAACAGGATCGAAGCTGTAGGCAATGAAATTGAATTTAAAATTTGGTGTGACATCATCTGTTGCCAAGTAGAGTAATGTCATTGGGGCCAAACTCAAGCAAAATTAGCAACAGTGGATGATTCTTTTTTTTTCCCCAGCTACTGAAAAAGCTAACCGTAAAATAACATCAAATACAAGGAAACAACATCACAAATTTTCATGCTTATTAAAATTCATCACTGAGAACTATATCGATGTATATTAAACATATTAGAGGATGTAATCAGAAGAAAAGTGGATGCGACTTTAATTAGGCTGCTGCTCCGTCATGATTACCTACCGGTAATCAGGGCCAGTTGTCAAAAAATCTGGGTAATTACTGTACATTAGAATGAGAGTAAGCAATTGCAATCCAAGATTCCACACACGACTAGATAATACCTCCCAACTTATTAAAAAGCTTTGGCGCGAGTTTACGGTACATATGAAACCAAGTGCAAGCTCATCCCACCTATTGGGTACTAGAAGGAGTAATTCACTGGAGCAGCGGGAGCATTCGCTCTACGCGCAGGTGTCCCCTCGTAAAGTAACAGTAACAAAACACAGATCTATGGAGGACACTCATTTGGCTAGGTTGACCTCGATAATCTCAAACGCCGTTTGTGTGTTCTTGCTTGCCAAGTGGTGGGAGAACAACGATTTATAAATCAAGAGCAGTACACAAAAAAAAAAAAGTAATATTTTTCTCCATCTAAAACAGTGTCCAGAAGTCCTAATTCAACATGTCCTTATCAATCTTTGCGCAAAATACAATGAGGACAAAGAATCGAATTAAGCGTAAATAATACTGTTGTTGCAATCACATGCTTCGTGGAGGGGAGCGCAATTGTGTTTCATGGAAATGAGCCACCGCTCACCGAGCCTTCTTGTGCCTTGCCGGGCAAAGAAAGGGTTTGACAATGAAAATTACAAGCAAGGGTGGTATGAGGACACTGCAATTCGGCGAGCAGCTACTTATTCGAAAAGCATCACAGATGGTGAAAAAAAAAAAAAAGCGAGTTGGAATAAAGAAACATTTTAACGAGTGGCGACAGCCCTTCATACATCATTTACTTGGTTGTCTTAAGTTCACAATTAAGCGCACGACAAGCCCTCCGGTGATCTATCTGCATAAACAAGCAATTTAAAAGTCATGTTTCCCTTTCCAATTACCAATAACAATAATTGAAGACAAAAGACAGAAACTCACCCCCGCAGCAAATCCTAAACTTCCATCCAAAATGTGCCTCTGTAGAAGGCAGAAAAGAGGGATTTCAATGACGTGAAGTCTGCGTGTTCATGAATACTGATAATGTTCACAGTTTATAAATTAAAGATATCGCTGGTCTTGAGCAGAATCTTCCCAGCATTTAAAAAAAAAAAAAAGAATATTTTTTGAGCCATGAAAATTTCATCTTGGTCAATAATTTCAAACAATGACAGACCAATAGTCTTGGTTTGTGGGAAAACATGAAATGGACACAATTTGGACAGTGGACAGGAGATTGCACACAATCAGAGCAGCATGCAAACACTTGCCAATTTTTACCTTGGATGTGTGAGAATGCTGACATTTCAAAATTTCGTCCAGATCAAGATCAGTCCGCGTGTAACCATCTTTAACTAAAATGTTTCAGGTGTGCATTGAAAATGAGGAGAAATGGGTTCACTGAACTCACCTGTCGACCGGAGAAAACAAATACCATCGCGGCCCCAGCAGCAGTTAGGCCCCAGGTAAACAAAGTCCCCAGTAGCGCCTGTGCCACAGGGGAGTAGCCTTCTATCATCGTGCCACCACACCTGGGACACACGGCAACACACACACAAAATATATATATATATATATATATATATATATATATATATATATATATATATATATATATATATTATAGGCAACACAGCTTTTCAGATTTCAGCATTGTCACCGTTACCCACAAAGAACAAAACACAAGGAAGATGGTGGCACGAGTCACCTTTAGTCAACAAACTGTTTCAGGATTGGTTTATCGTGTGTTTGTTTCTGCACACGGCAAAGACCTACATACAGTTGAACCCTGTTTGCTCTGGATTATACAGTAGTGCCGTTGGCTTCTTTTTTTATTTTATTTTTTTAAACATGCATTTTCATGGGCCAAACGGTTCGAATTAAATAATCACTTCTCAATCATCAGCTACAGGAGTTTGAAATATGCACTTGACTAAAGAGCATACACTAAATAATGTTTTAATAGGTTCCAGATTGTCCTCGTTTAGTGCTGATTACAACAATGAAGCACACAGTGAACATCAATGATAACTGGATCAAAATTAACATCAAAACTAGTTTGGGAGTTTTTCTGTTTTTGGTTGCATCACTTAAACCTAGTTAAATTTTTGAATTGGTCCACATACAAATCTGAGTAACTGTCATCGTGTGTCTGCAAATGAAGTGTTATATTATTCCCAAAAAGATCGTTGCTGAAATCATTCTCAAGAACTGCGACTTTGTAATTGGAAAAAGCGGATTCGAAATAATATCACTCATTTGCCTGGCAATAAATAGTAAACATATCTCCATCTGCTTCAGGTATGCTTCTATCGTATCTGCTTCCGAATCGAGCGATAGTTGGCGATAATAATATAGTCAAAACATTCCATTCATACCCTTACTCTTGCAAAGAAAACAACAAGCCTATTCACTGTGCTTTAAGTATGTCGCAAATGCACATGTAATACAAAATGCATCGTTTCATAAGCAACGTACTCATTGCAGATAAATGGAAATCAAACGTCAGTACTGCTTGATGTCAACTTATATCATATGTAACATAACTGCACAGTGCATACGGTCAGAGCTCGGCTTCCTGAATCTTTTGACAATGGGTACTTCTTTCAAACCGTATGCAAAAGCTTTAGACATGCATTACTGCTATTTTTGTCGAAAAAGTTACACTTCTCACCTACTGGCTTCCAAATTGACTTCGTTTCCCCTATATTTACTTCCTACTTCCCGGTACACGTATCTTTGACATGTAGCCCCGCCCTTTACTGCATTTGATTGGTCAAATGAATATGACGTCGCCATGACACCTTACTGATTTTTAAAGAAACATGACACTCACAGAACTTTAATAATAATAATAATAATAATACATTTTATTTATAAGCGCCTTTCAAGACACCCAAGGACACTTTACAATAACAAAAAACACAAAACAATACGGGTTGAGCAGCGGCAGCCAAAACGCGCCAGCGTTCATTCAACCCGAAAGTCAGAAAGAAACCACAAGGGAGGGAGGGGGGGAGGGAAAAAAAACCACGCTTGAACTACCCTCATTTTTATATTATAATAAATTATGATTATCATTATGATAATTATTTTTATATGAGTATATGATTTATAATAAATGTTCTTAAATAATCAGAAATGCCCCAAAACATGAATATATTACATTTTCTACAACTAATGCAATCAACTTTATACATAAGCCGTACCTTATTATTACAATTACTTATGAGAATTAAGGGGCTGGTGTGGAGGATATAGATTTTTGCTAAAACAAAGTTCACGCGTCAAATAGTTCCGCATAATATCTGATCAAAATATAATATCTTTACACCTTAAACATTGATCTGAACATAATTTCTCAGTGGTTTACTATGCCTGGTAGATTTGTTTGCTTGTTTGTTGAATGAACATATAAGCAGATAACAGAAATTTGACAGGAAGTGAAGCTTTAATCTCAACCTTTGCCGGTGTCTTCCTTGACTGCAGTCTGTGTCTAAAAGCATGAGATGAATGCCAGAATGACACCAAAGTGAAATATCGCCCATGAAATATGAAGCACCTCCACAGTGTTTTGCGGAATGATTAATAGGGGATATCGAGGTGGGCCACAATGTATGAAATGTTGGCAGCAAAGCCACGGGGCTAATCAGTGTCAACTCCAAAGGCATTTTTTTTCCTCACTTCACTGGAACTTGTTGCCGGTTCGGAAAAACGTCTCCATAAATCTTCTGATGAATGAGCCCCCGAGACGGTTTAGAGAAGTGTTAAGTATCTTTGGAATTGCATCCCATTCTGGATAAACACTTACGGCATGGGAAATAATTGGCCGGCTCGGTTATTTTGTGGAATTTAGATGGGCGGACACTCCAGAGGATTTCTAAGGGTATTCCAGCTATGCGTGTCAGAGTAGCAACAGGATGGAGGTCATCGCTCATCCATGGTCTTTAATCGCGCCCCCCCTCACACACCCCTTACTCTTGCCTTCCTATGCTTGTGGCCATCCTTTCCTGAACCGCTCATATCGACACGATTTTATAACATACCCCCCCCCCCAAGCAAAACAACACAAGGCGGTCAAAGACGCAAAAAAACGACATCCCATGTCAAATGTCACGACAACAAACGTCCTGAGAAAACAGATGTGAGACACTTCTTTCCTGTTTTGGGATTTACTCGAGTGAGCTCTCGATGGTATCTATGTGTGCGTGTGCCCCCCCCCCCAGCCCCCTGGCCTAAAGCTATGAGCTTAAGGGGTGGAGTGCATGGAGACATAATAGATAGAAGGGAGGCTGTGTGTGAAGTAAACAGAAGCAGAGGGGAGGACAAGGGGGTGGGGGGGGGAGTTATGAAAACAAGAGTATGGGAGCAGATGGGGTTTACCTTGGAAACAAGCATTACAGCAGAGAACCTGGAGGGGGGGGGGGGGTACAAGGGGGGCGGGGGGGCTTTAGCCAAGCTGGACTTTATCACAGCCTCTGGAGACTGATGAACAAGGGGGTGGACGAGTTCCAGGCACACACAAGCACACAGCAGCGCTCGTCACACACCGTGGGGGGAAGATATATAAAAAGAGCTCCCAGGGAGAAAGTGCGGCCAGTGAAGTATCCGTCCTGTTCATTTGAAGGGTGTTCACGCAAAGGCCCTTGGGTGCTGCGGACGAGTATACGTTTTTCTTTTGGGGAAAAAAAAAATAAAATAAAAGCAGCGAGCGGATGCTGAAGAGTAGCCAAAACTTGATTTGATCTTTTTTTTTTTCTCCTTTGGGTCTTTCACCTTCCATCTGAGTACTTTCTATTTTGAGAAGTGAGAGAAAGTTATGCAGGCGCACTGACGGCGGCTCGGTTTTCGTTTCACGCAGAATGGAAGCGGATATCGACAACTGGACTTCTGTGGATGAACACTTTGACTTCAAGGAGCGTATTGATGGTTTCGGTGTCCTCATGGCCATTCTTTATCTCGCGGTGTGCGTCGTGGGACTCGCCGGGAACTCGCTGGTTATCGTCGCCGTTTTGAAACTGGACAAAATGTCGTCGGCCACCACCGTGTACATTTTCAACCTGGCGCTTGCCGACGGACTCTTCATGGTCGGGCTCCCGTTTATCGCAAGTCAGAACTTTCTGAGCCGCTGGCTGTTTGGCGACGCGGCGTGCAAAGCGGTCATGGTGCTGGACGGCATCAATCAGTTCACCAGCGTCTTCTGTTTGACCGTGATGAGCATCGATCGCTACATGGCGCTGGCCGACCCGCTAAGGTTCGCCTCCTGGAGGACGCCGCGCTGCGCCAAGATCGTTTCGGCCTTCTTGTGGCTTTTTTCCATCCTCACCATCCTCCCCATGGCGCTTCATTTCACTGCGGATCGAGGCCTGTGCATCCCGGACGTCGTTTCGGAAATGTGGTGGCTGGGCGTCCTGTCTTACACCTTCGCCTTGGGGTTTGCGTTGCCGTTCACCATCATGAGCGCCTCGTATACGGCCTTGCTGCTCACCCTGAGGTCACAGCGGCTCCGGGCCACCGTGGCCGATCATGAGAATCGCCGGCCGGAGCGGCAGGTCACCAAAATGGTGGTGGCCGTTGTAGTCGTCTTCGCTTTGTGCTGGTTGCCGTTTTACACCGTCAACTTTTGCTCCATGTATCAATCCAACCTTAACTTTGCGCGGGTGTTTGAGTTCTTGGTCTTACTGTCGTATTCGTGGAGCTGCGCCAACCCCATCCTCTACACCTGCCTCTCGGAGACCTTCAGGAGGCACTTCCGGGCCCTCCTCTGTTTGGGCGCCAAGTCTTCTCCCAGCATGCAATGCAACACCGAGCAGTATGACCTAAATGTAACAGGATTGCAGGATGTCACTATTCTGGCATAGGGAGACGATATCCAAACTACTCCATTTATTGTAATGTACAACTGTGCGCACATTTGAGAGTGAGTATTAAAAAATATAAATACAAAAATATAAAAAAATACATATATATATTTGCCTCCGAGAAGGAAATCGTGCATTGTTTATTTCATTTGTTGTAAATCTCCACAGTTGGCATTTTAATTGTGTCATTTGGGGATTTTCGGGTTGGCTCACAAACCTTAATCAGCGGGATGTAGATTCTGTTCTATACAAGGTGACGAAATAGCTTGATAAATAATGTCGAGTATTTCCAAGAATTGTTAAAAATACAGTTAAACACAAGCCACATTCCAATTTGACGTTGAGGAATTTATCTTTCACACTTCTAGCTAACTAAAATTCTTCCCATAATTCCATGAACTGGAGGCTGCGCATTCTGCTGCTTCTCCTATTATATTGCATTTTTGGGTGACAGCTAGTGTGTAAAATGATGAATGTGCCCCTAAATCGAGAGTGGGGAACTTTTCACACGCATGCGTTCACACACGTGCACATTGGGAATGGTTGCATTGTGACATTTTATGTATTAAATAAAATTAAAATAAAAATAAAAATCTGACTGCACATTCTTTTAAATGACACTTTCAAAAACTGAACAATACTTTGTAATGGCTTTTTAGACGTTGTTTTTTTTTTCCCCTCAAAAGATTGTGCTAAAATGAAGTCAAACGGGAACACGGAGCGTGTCGGTCATTTAATGAATGAAAAGAAATGTGAGTGACAATCGGTATTATTTGAATGAAAAACAAAAAACGGATGTGAGATTGTTTGCTATGATCAGATTTTTTTTCTTAATCAATATATAAATGTGGATTGGGATTTATATTCACGGTTTCTCATCTGATATACCGGTCGTTGTTTTTTTTTTTCTTCCTCCAGTCGTTTTATGATATTTTGTGAATAAGGACTGTTTCTTGCAAAGCACATTAAGAGTACTTCAAGAATAATTTAAGACTTATTGCAAATAGCATGTCAGTCCATTCACATAGGCGCACATGATACTTGGCAAATGGGTCTGTTGATTCATATCCACACATTAGGCAAACAGCTGTGGGCACCCGCAGCGGCTCCTCTTGTTGTATGTTGTCCGTTTAAGAAGAAGGAAATTTCATCTGTGCTGTATACACGTACAGCACATTTGACAATAAAGTTGAACTTGACTTGACTTTTAACTCCAGAAGGATAAGTTTGCACTGCAGAAGTTAGTCCCATGGTAAGAAAAAAAAAAAGAACGAATCCTTGAACGTTCAAACTGGTGGCAGAAGATCCTTGACTCAGAACAGAAAGCGGAGGGCGGATTTAAGTAGAATTAGGCAACATTTCCAAAGGGAATCAAGGGAGATTCTATTTTCCACTGACATGTTGATTAAACGCGGCCCGGTAGTCCAGTGGTTAGCACGTCGGCTTCACAGTGCAGAGGTACCGGGTTCGAATCCAGCTCCGGCCTCCCTGTGTGGAGTTTGCATGTTCTCCCCGGGCCTGCGTGGGTTTTCTCCGGGTACTCCGGTTTCCTCCCACGTTCCAAAAATATGCATGGCAGGCTGATTGAACACTCTGAATTGTCCCTAGGTGTGAGTGTGAGCGCGGATGGTTGTTCGTCTCTGTGTGCCCTGCGATTGGCTGGCAACCAATTCAGGGTGTCCCCCGCCTACTGCCCGGAGACAGCTGGGATAGGCTCCAGCACCCCCCGCGACCCTAGTGAGGATCAAGCGGTATGGAAGATGAATGAATGAATGAATGAATGTTGATTAAACTCATGGCCACTAGCCTGAGGCAAAAACCGTGGCCCTCCATCCTGTGCCAGAACATTGACATTAATATTCAGGTCTCATTCAATTATGGAATCATATCTTCAGCCGGAAGAGAACCCACCACATAGTTAACGAAAATGGAACTATGAAATGCGGTTTGAAAAATACCAAAATCTGGCTGTGGCAACACTTGACACCTGTTCATGACGTGATTCGGAAGCAACAGTTCTTCCATCACTGATCAAGACTAACAGACTCATCTCAAAAGGGAAAACGACGCAGGTTTGGACGAGCAAGCTCAGGGTCGTCATTGCCGTATGCTCCTGCACTTCACCCTCGAGACACACTCTGTGAACCGTAAATTCTGCGATCCGAGAACCACTTGTGTGGAGCTGCTTATTCTTTAAAAGCGCGACGAAACCTTTCTTGCAGCTCTTCAAAGTATCAAAGAGCACAGAGGAGCTGACGACAAGAGGAATTTCACTGACGGCCGAATAGGAGGAGGCCGAGTGCAGCGGTGGCTTTCTTCCGAAACAATAACCTCACGCGGATGAATGCGTGACGGTACACTTTTGTTTGTAGAATATGAATAAAAACACTCAAACAGAATCATGGCTTTAAGTATTCATGACATCCCTGTCATAAACCCTTGCTGTTTAAATATACATAGCGTTAGCATGCTAGCATCTTATCGCGTATTCTGCTCGATCCAATTTTGAGGAGACTGGTGAAAGGTCCACAATAGTGGTGAATGTATAATTTTTGTTTGGAATATTAATGATATTATAAGCTCGGACATTTTGAGATGATGATGAGCGTCACCAGTTTACTTGGAGATGGGTGCGTGAGAGATAAATCTGATACACATCTGAATAACAGCTGAGAGCTAAAAATGAAGGATCCACCAAACTTTTTACGAGTGGATATATGGACACATTTTGCACAATCGGATTCTAGCCAATTGCACAAAAACTAAAGCCCTTGTCGAAAAGGCTATCCCGAATGGCGAAATATTGCATATCAACACTCCTTGAGGAAGCTGGAGCCGTGATATCAGCTCTCATTTCAGAACCACTTGACACAAGAGGTCCGACTGTCGATGTAATGTAATCATAGATAGAAAGACCCACTATTGAACCAGAATGTGTTGTGCAGTCGTCTTACCACCGCGTCCAGATTCGTAGACAGCCTCAAATAAGTGTTGTTCGCGCTTTCATTTTTGTTACCGCTGTATTTTAACACCACTGACGGTGTTAGCCGTCTTTTAGCTTTCGCCAGCCGATGCGTACCGCATAGCAAACAGATGCTGATCATGACTGATCATTTTTCACTGACAAAGAGGAGCAGGGCAGATGTGTTGGTGTATCTTTATAATAGAGCAGATGGAAAATGGATTAAAGATAATAGCCCGGATTTACACCCCAAACCTCAGAATTGTGAGGCGGGGTGTGCCTGCCTACCAACGCTAGATCATTGTCGTATTTCCATTTAACCTTTTCATGCACCCTGTAACTTGATAACATAAGATGTCCACTGTCGTAATCGCTGTCCCTCAAAGAGTTAAATTGTATCCTTATGTCCAGTGCACAACCTCCCTTCACGCAAATTAATCACGACCGTATTCGTGTCAAGAGAAATACCGCATGCGATGATTTAATTTTTACATGTGTGATGAATTCGAGCAGACATAAAAATGAATGACAGAATTCAACACTTATCGATGGACTCTGCCCTGGTGACGACCATGCAGCCTCTCTCAGGAGGGAAGCACAACTGATGCGGGCAGTTTAATCTCCTGACAGAAAAGCGCATCGAGATGGTTTGTGTTCCTTCAATCACCCCAGATTAAATCCGCCGGGGCGTGACATATTGCTCCGCTGCAAAGCTCGACATTGTTCAAAAGTGTTGACAGGTACGTGCGGGTCCTTATTAAAGTCACCCGGGGACGAATTCTGTTTATGGGTCTGCATCTCATTTGTGGGATAAAATACCAGATGCTAAGTGTCTGAGAGTTCCCTCAATGAAGAATATGAACGCATGAGGGAGGGTGACGTGGCAAAATGTGTTTATTAGTGTGTCGAAATGTCTGGAGTTGCTCACAACATGATTAGCGGCCCAGCATTGAAGGTCAAAGTTAATTAGCAGAATCCTCGATCTTTGTGACCTTCTTTGAGTCAGTGCTTCCATTTCCTCCCCCTCCTTCGCTTTTCTTCCGGCTATCTATTCACAATATTTCCACAAATCCGCTTTGTCATTTGTTTCGATCCCAACATTCACACTGTGCAACGTGCTACTGACAGATGACTGGATCATAAAATTTTAAAAGTCTGGCTCGCCGTCGCATCGTCGTAAAGGATGATGACAAAGGGTAATGACGGTCATAAGAATCCAATTCACGATTTGTCCTTTACGGTTGTTAATTTCGGAGTAGTTTGTCAGCTGCCTAATGGGCAAGATATTTAAGATGTTTATGGATGATAAAACTAAATTTAAAATTTTATCTTGTAAGATACAGGACACGCGTTTTTATTTCTTATGACGAGTTGACATAAAATAAAAGTCTATTGCATTAATTATTATTCTAATTGTTATTATTATGGGGTTGTGTCAAGTTCATACTGCGTATGGAAAATATATTCCAAATGTCACCCAAACACCAGATGGTTTACTTCAGCAGTGCGAGTGTTTCACGTAGCCATCTGGATTAAAAAAAAAACGAAAAAAAAACGCTTTTATTACATTTGAGGGTATAGCAAGATCAACAAGTAACGGAGCAGACCGACTTCCTGATTCTATCAGCGGTATGAATAGGATGCAGATAGGATGTGGGCCGCACTATGGGGAGAATGGTGAGCTCATTTGTGTGCCAAAAGTATCGTGCCTTATTACAGTCTGTCAGGAAAAAAAGCCCGTGTGGCAGTACTGGTTGAGGGGTGGTGGCGTGTGTTTCCGCCTTTTGGCGAATTAACGAGCACTCACCGAGTTTGAGGGGAGAGGTTATTGCAAGCTGGAGGCAAGCGTGTCACGGGGTTCACGTTTGAACAAGGTGAGAACGGTGGAAGCCTGAAAATGGTAACTCGTGGATCTGATCCGTACATTTCGCCGCAAGCATGCAACATCGACCTAGCGTTCGACTTCGAAATCAATATAGTCTGACAAATTGCGGCGGAAACTCGATTCTCTCTTTTGTCGTCAGTCAACAAGCGTTTTTTCCTGATAATGTCTCGGTGAGCGAGCTGTTCTGCATTTCACTGTTACGTACTTTCATGATGCAACAATATAGTGATATTTTAAAAAATAAAAATAAATGAAGAACCCATAAGGCCCTATTTTTCACATGTAAATCTAGTGCAAAGTCTAATTGTGCGCATTAGTGGAGTTGTCTTTTGGTATTTTCGTCGCAAACCCACTTAGAAATGGGTGCTTGCCCCATTGTGGGAGTGAACACAGCGGACTTGATTCCGGGCCAATTGAAGCGGTTCCACTTATTCCCTTTGAATTCAGGGCCGGAAAGGTGTGCAGTCTGCATGGCGGAAGCAGAAGGGATTGGCTACATGAGATTGAGGCCTGCAAATTATTTTGATTTAGAAGGAACTGCAATAAAATCTCCACCTGCAAGATGATGTAAAAGTTGGACAGTGGGAAGCGGGCACTTCTACCGCCATCACTATTGTCATATTTACGAGACCATCCAACCTCATGAGTGCCTCCCGCAATTTCAGTGAGCGCTCAGCATTTGATCATATTTCAACAGGAAAGAAGAAGTTCAATCTGAATTTATCATTTATATTTGAATTAAAAATGGCTCACCAAGCGTCTCAATGAAGCCAGAAGTTACAGTGCATTCGTTGCAAGAAAAAGCTTCTTTTTTTTTAAAGCAGCTGATTCATTAAGATTAAAAACTAACAAAAAAATTGAACTCTAGGACGATTTAGCGCGGTCTACCAAAATTAGTTTGTGCCTCGGACCATCATTATTAAGTCGAAAATTTCATCTGTAATTACAATCAGCGAATGATTTTGAACTACGTGGCATTGGAAATAAACCATCCCAAATGGTTTCCAGCCAAAAGTCAGAGACACCATCTTTATTTTTTTCCCTCCCCCCTACAGCCACAAAAGAGAGATTTGTTTATTTTACGCATGTGCCCTCAGTCTTCAATCCTACTGTGATGTATTGTGCTCATGAGAATAAACTGGTGATTACTTGAACACCTAAAGGCGAAAAAAAAGGGGAAAAAAAGACTCTTGCTTTTACACACGTCAGTGTGATGAAATAATGCGTAAAAGGCTGTAAATCTCCTGAGAATCCAATGCAGATATTTTATTCTGTCAGCCAAAAGTTCGGGAGCCATTTTTCTTACTTTTTTTTTGTGTTTGTTTTAATGAACCCGAGCCAAGCATTTTGCTCATTATTCAACAGAGCAGTACTTGACATTGATACATTTATCACAGGTGTTTATTTTCGGTTTCCACCTTTTTTTGTAACTTCAGTTCATGTTTGTGATCCGGACGTTTTTTTGTTTTGTTTTGTTTTTTTGCTAATCTGGATTGAGCTCTACAATGTAGCCGATCGGTTTCTGCTCGAAAGCGGAAAGCTAGACACGTGCCGCAATAGTTGCCCCTCGTACAGAGTCGGTCTTCAGCTTAAATTCGAATCCTCACGTCAAGCGCAATCGAGCAGATCTTTAGGGATTCATATTGAGCATCTCAAAAAAGACACTCATGGTTGGTCTGGGGACTCTTCTATCATGCTACTACTTGTCAAATGTTTCAAATTGCATCAAGATGACAAATGAGTTTTATTTTGAAAAATGCCAAGGGAGAGGATATTCCACTGATGACATGATTATTATTTTTTTTCCCAGACCTGTTCAAATAACAGTCAAATCCTCAAGATCACTGGAATCTCATCACGTGTATTTGCCTCAGGCTGGTTCTGATGCTTACGGTCATTCGTGACGTGCAAGGTTCACATGCAGTATGACATGACTTCAGATCGATACTTTCTATCTACAGCATGTCCATTCGAGATCATCCGTATCTTCAGTTACAATTTGTTTTGTCATAAAATATCTCAAGTAATAAAAAAGCTGGTGCTGGAGCCTATCGGCAGCTGTATTCGGGTAGCCATCGTGGGGGACACCCTGAACGGGTTGCCAGCCAATCGCAAGGCACACAGAGACGAACAACCAACCACGCTCACAATCACACCTAGCGACAATTTAGACCGATCCATTAACCTGCCATGTATGTTTTTGGAATGTAGGAAGAAACAGGAATACCCGGAGAAAAGCCGCGCTGGCACATCGGGAACACCCAAACTCCACACAGGAAGGCCGGAACCAGAATCGAACCCTGCAACATCTGCGCCGGACGTGTTAACCAGTCGACCTTCGTACACATTTGTGGGATTCGGAACCCGAACAAGACAAGGACCATTGTTTAAGTTAGGACATGAAAGCATTTTTCAATAAAGATTTAGTAGAAGACTCAAAGTGCTTGAAATCGAAATTTTGTCAGCTACATTATACTGTATACTGTAGTTGAAAATAAAATTCAATTCTCGCGTTCTTACACATGCCATCATTAGAAGTAAATCAGCACCCGCAGCGGCTCCTCTTGTCTGTTTAAGAGGGAGGAAATTTCATCTGTGCTATACAGCACATTTGACAAAGTTGTACTTGACATCTGGACAGACCCCGGCAGCCCATAAAACTAATATATACCGACACTTCTATATCTGCCTAGTCTCAAATGATTGCATCTTTTTAAAATTTTTCATGAGCACTTATTTAGTCATTGGAGGCAAAAATTTGTGATAACATCTGCAACATCTCATGCAATGAGATAAAAATGTATTCGGCCACGACATGTTTTTAACCTTTTAGGACCAATTCGATGTTCTTGTTTGGTTGCGTGTGTATGCGCTAGCATGCTGGGCCATCACCTGGTGCAAAGGTGCAGATAAATCAAATCCCGGTGAGCATTTCACAACAATCATCGTGTCAAGGGCTTGCAGCAGCATCGTATCAGTCACACTTTGAGCCTGCGATTTTATTTATTTATTTTTTGCGCTTGGTTTGTCAAGTGCCGTGAAATGCGCGCGAGGCTGCTCGGGAGGAAACACAAGAGGCGAAGTCAAGGAGCAGATGAAACAGACGTGAGGAGTCACGCTGGGAACAGAAAGTCAGGCACGTTTTGGCCCGAGCGCTCGTCTGTCCTCGCTTTCCCTTCTTGGTAACAACTTGTCCACGAGGTGACGACAATTAGAATCAGCACAACAAGCGGCCGCTCTGATTTGAAGGAATAAACATCCAGATGGGAAAAGACAAAAAATGTATGAAAATAGGTCACTCAGTCAATGTTTTCTAAAGGTGAGGAGAGCCGTCATCTTTTATTTCAGCAACGATGCTGTCAACGTTTTGTGTTGCCGTTTCGCTGTCATCTTCAAAAGCGGCAGGAAAGGTGCGAGAAGCTTTCATGTAGTCGGCCTTTCATTCCGATCCGAAATGGACTTTCTGGCACTACAGTTCCTTTGTATTGATTCAGATCTCAAGTTTTCAAAAAAAAAAGTTGAGAGCCAAATTTGGGCCAAGAAGAAAGTCTCAGCATCACCCCCGCTGAGGCTGTCAGTTTTAAAACGCATCATCGTGACATCCCTTGGTTTTACCTAACTGCTACTCTCATGGCCTCTGTCAGTGGTCTTGACTCGGAATGTAACTAGCATGCTGTGCTAACTGTCTTCGATAGCTGGAACAGTGGTACCTCTCCTTACGAACATTTTTTCATACTAAATTTTCAAGTTACGAAACGCCTCAACAGGAAAATACTGCCTCTTGTTACGAAAGAAATGAAAGGTCAAAAACACAATATGGGCTGCTACTCCTAACTCAGTTTCCTGAACGCAACAAACTTTGAGCTGCTCTGCCATTGGCTATTATCGAGCATCATTCTGGCATCCCATTGGCTAAGAGGGACCTCTACCGAATGTGTCGATGCGTGTAGATAGACGGATAGACAGATAGACAGACAGAGACAGACAGACAGACAGACAGACAGACAGACAGACAGACAGACAGACAGACAGACAGACAGACAGACTGATAGATAGACAGATAGACAGATAGATGTGTGTCGATAGAGCGTCCTTGTCAGTCACCCTTCGGGCCTTGAGGCCTTAAGATTGTTTTTACGTAAATGTGAATCACCCACAAAAAGTGTTCACCATTCGGGCGATCGCGCATTATGCTGATGTTTGCCTGGGACGTTAAAAGCCTACAAAAGCAAAAACGTCCTTGGATCAATTCTTGACAAAAGACCAGGCAAAAACCACTTGTGAAAGAGAACATGAACTAAAGAGGGCAAAAAAAAAACAAAAAACGATGAGGGCGCAGTTCATAGCTAAATGACCATTTTTTTTACATTATGCACAACTCTCATTTATTGTGCAATCTAATTGTAACATGTATTTGTTCTATATTTTGATTTATTTTTATGCTTTATAAAACATTTCTGTCTGAATTTTGTGTGTCTTGGAACAGATTAGGGCATATGCATGGAAAACGCATACCACTGTATTTTGTTTGAAATGTTTGCTTCTTCGCAGCACGTCGGACAAATGGTTCGTCCATTCGCCTCCCAGTTCTGAAGTCGATGCGATTGGCTGGCAACCACACCCACATCGGGATTTGCAATTGTCAACATTGGACAGATATAACATTTTATGATTTTCAGCGTGACCGTTTTCCCCAACCTGATCTATTGCCATGAGTAGCATGAGGCAGGTGACACGTGTATGGCCTCTTTTGCACCTCTGAAACGTATTTTATTTTATTTTTTTTTAAATTATGACCACTTCTACTACAACTCCTGTCATATTTGACATCAGTATGATGTGGAACTCGCATCAACCAAAGCTGAACGTTTTCCAGCTTGTTGGCTGCTTCTCAGCAGCTAGTTGACTGCCGACCTCACTTGACCCAGAACTAATAACCCTCGCAAACTGGCTACTGATTTACAATTGGGGTGGGGGGTGGGGGGTGCTCACGATCTGAACCTTTTAATATCTCCTCCCTTATATAGTGGATGACTACCCCCAGTCCCCGGGTGAGATGAAATCAACTCAACTCATATTGGGCATAAATAAAGCATGAAACTTGGATACAACGTCGTCCGGCATTAAAAATAGCGGCACTTAAGATTTTCTCATGCAGCTTGATCGCAAGTCATAGAAGAAAGACATCCTCGAAATGCACTTCCTTCTGGCATGTCACATGAGTACACCAAAATATATATTTTGAGAGGACAGATTGATCGCGATGTGATTGTCGCACATGACATCCATTCCGTCTCAAAACTGCCGCATCCCAATGTTCTGTTCGGAAAGTGGCACAAGTTCACATCAAATCTGGAGAGGAAAATGTCGACACGCTTTTTAGGATGATTATTCTTCTGACTTGTTTGCATTGTGCTTGAGCACAAACCACAAAATATGTTCGTAATTGTGGTAAACAAGCCATTACTCAGCCTCCACATTTATTGACTATAAAATAAAATAAAAAGGTAACATTTTGATGGAAAGGCGGTAATGTGGTTATGATGCTATGGCATATCCCCAAAGGGACGTTGTGCGCATCTCGTCAGATTGGTTTTTGATGCTTACAGGCATTTTGTCCCTACCATACACATTTTTTCCCCAGCTTTTAAGACTCCTAAGATAATCAAATCACACTCTTAACAGCATCTTAGATCATAAGGGCCCCCACCCTCCAAAATGCCCATTTTGACAAAGGAGTGGAAAATGCTGATACGCTCATCCAAAATCGCATCTGCCAAACAAGCAAAATTGCACTTTTTTTTCATGGACACGTGCTTTGATAAATCCTGAGCTGAATTGTGATGCGAATCATTTTGCGTTAGGTGCAAATTAGCACGCAAATAGGTGCAAGCATAGCGTAAAAAAATTAAGAGACGGCATGTATTCAAAAATTATTATGACATAATGTTATTCATCAAAGGGATTTTTCAGAGACTCGATTAACTACTGAGTTGGAGCCAGTCACATGACTTAACACTTACAATTCAATCACTCCAAACTTAACGTGGCGCTTGTGGTGCACCCATGTTCTCCCCATGCCTGGGTGGGTTTTCTCCGGGTACTCCGGTTATCTCAAACATTCCGAAAACATGCATGGTAGGTTAATGGAACACTCTAAAGTGTCTCTAGGTGTGAATGTGAGCGCAAAAGGTTATTCATCGATGTGTTCCCTGCGATTGGCTCGCAACCCGTTCAGGGTGAACCCTGCCTATTGGCCGAAGATAGCTGGCATAGGAGGAGATGTTTGGAGTGTGGTTTATATTTGGGTGTGCTCAATATTTGGGAAATTACGGTCATGGACTATCAAATCATATCAATGAAGAAATTTTATTTATTTTTAGAAGTAAATACATTTACAAGTTTGGGAATGAATTTGGTGGAAATCCAGAATTCTACACGCACATAATTAGAAAAAGAGTTTTTCTCATGAGAATTTGACCTTGGTTCAGATAATATCTATTTCTTCCGAAGGGTATTGATCGATCACTCTCTATCTCTCTCTCTCCCCCCCTGAATGCCCCTCTATCTATCTCTCTCTCTCTCCCCCCTTTCCCTCCTTCTCTCACTCCCACCCCCCATCAGTCGCAGTCTTGCGTGCGCCCTGTCACCGTGACGCACTCGTCGCTTCGCTTCTCCTCCAACACTTTGCTTGCTGAGGTTTATTTCAGCAGAAGAATATTTGCAGCCGCTAAAAAGAAAAAAAAAAACAAAACAACCCTCCCCCCCAAAAAAAGACTTGAGAGAGCTCTCGCGGGTCGTGATGAGGGTGCATCGTGGCTGCTAGAACCACTGGAGTCGTGCGTAACAGAGAAGGAGCAGGTGGATGGATGGATGGATGCAAGGAAGGATAGATGGACGCACTCCGTAAAGACACCTTGGCAGTTGGCGCGACGGACTTGACACAAGGAGGACATTTTCTATTTCATAGTAAGTCTGTGAGGTGAATACATCAAATCGAGTCAAATATATAATGATGCCAAAGCGTTTTCAAAGACAAAACCGGTTGAGGAAAAATGAATTTCAAAAACTGAAAAGTCGTATTAGTTGACATGAAGTCATGGATCTGCATTTTATGTTTTGAAGCCGACCTATAGTATCGCACCGGCCACATTGATGCCGTAGCATTGTGGATTATGTGACTGCTAATTTAATTATATCGATGGACTTTCCCGTCTGAGGTCCCCAGTGACGGCACAATGTCAGCCCCCCCGTGGCTGGCAAAGATTGCTCTAAGCGTGCCAAAAATATCACATATCATTAAAAAACACTCAAACTGCCACAGTACACGGATGTACTGAAATATTTCTTCTCTGCAGAGCCGTTGAGGGGCTGAAAGTGTCTTAGAACAATATGAATAATTGAATTTGTGGCTGCGGGGATTGAGTCAAATTATGTTCGATTGTCATTCTTACCGCTCAGGTACTGGAACATTCGCACACGTTCTTACTTTGCAAGTCCCCTTTGACATCATCACATATTAGTTGAATGTCACGATTTTTCTTTATTTAAAAAAAAAATGCATATCTAGCATTTTTCTTTTTCAATAAAATATGGCGCTTTCTATATGAGCTGTCACTCATGTAATGAAGTCAGATGACCATAAAAGTGAAAATGGGGAAATTCTTTCTTTATGGTGGATTTCAAAATAAATCAAGCCTTGCATTGTATTTAACGCATGTGCAAAAAAAAATTTTTTTTTTAAATCACGACTTCTCCCTCAACTAGGATGGTAGATCCTCCCACAGTGTCGGAGCTGTTTGTCCCCAAGATCGATTGAATAAACATTTGTCTCCGCAAAGCTGCACAACGCCCTCGTCTCTCGAACCTGCCTGTTTGCATGTATGCACGCGACTACATCAAGCCCTGCCGTCGATGCTTTGACCCCTAAGCGTTGGGTTTACGGTTTGGTTTGACAAACGAGAGCGGCGGTGGAAATGAATGATTTAGGATGAGAGTCGTTGAAAATTGCACAAAATGATCGCTCGCAGGGAGCCAAGTGAGAATCTGAATTTGGCCCTGAGCAGAGATCTTATCAGTAACTATTTATTATGACCGTCATTCATAATACTTGTCTCACTTTGTCATCTCTTCCTAGATGTATTCCTCCCTTCATCTGCAATGTGATACTCGCAGTTCCTTGTACACCGCCAACCCCTTCGGCCACATTTGAGCTAACTTTTGACTTGACGATTATGGCGTTGGATCAATGGTCTTTCCTCTCGCCTCCACCGAACATGACGATACCCGAGCCACTCCTATACGACAGCTACCTCCAAGGGAACGAGTCAGACCTGGACCTGAACCTGACGGGAGAGACCAGGGAGCCCCACCAGGACAAGACCAGCTCAGTCGTCATCACCTTCATTTACTTTATGGTGTGCGCGGTGGGGCTCTGCGGCAATGCCCTGGTCATCTACGTCATCCTACGCTACGCCAAAATGAAAACGGTGACCAACATCTACATCCTCAACCTGGCCGTGGCGGACGTTCTGTGCATGATGAGCCTGCCGTTCATCGCCATGCAGCTGGCGTTGGTGCACTGGCCCTTTGGTGAAGCGCTATGCAGAGTGATCATGAGTGTGGGTAGGTGGACGGCCGAGCACGCTTTACTTTGCTTGAGCATATAGCCACTTTGTGGCACCGCAAGAGGTAAATGCTTGAAAAAAAATATATCAAAGCTGTGGAGTCCACTGGTTGGAGACTGCAACGGGAAATTATTTTGAAGAATTGTCTGAAAGTGGAAAATGTGAGAGGGCTTAACTCATTCACTCCCAAAGACGTTTTTAAACGTCTTTTCAGACTTGGTTCAAAATTGGCTGGTTCTGAATGAGTTAATGATGGATGGCACTTAAAAATATATTCATTCATTTTCCGATCCGGTTGCGGGTATGCTAGAGCCCATCCGGCCGTCATCAGGCATTAGGGCACCCTGAACTGGTTGCCAGCCAATCGCAGGGCACACAGAGACGAACAACCATTCACACTCACACCTACGGACAATTTAGAGTGTCTCGTTAATCTATGGTGCATGTTTTTGGAATGTGGGAGGAAACCAGAATTCGTGGTTATATATATATATATATATATATATATATAATCACAAATTAATTAATTCCACGATTTATCTGTTCGCTATTCTTCATGTACAAACAAATATTATACAAAAATATCCGAATATGATTGTATTTTTTTTTGTTCATGCACAGGGGCGCATGCGCTTGTATAATCCTTCCTCAAATATAAAACTAATCAGATATTTTCTAGATTTCTGGAACACCAAATAGTCCTCTTGGACGTCAGTTTCACGACACAGAGTAATGGATTAAAAGACAAAAATCCTTCCTGCTACTTTAAGTACACGTCGTCACCCAGGAATGTTCTTGGCAACATCTTTTCTCCATAAAGTTAAACAGTTGCTTGAAATCAAGTGCCTAATATTCACACTTCCAACTCAGTGAGTCATCAGTCTGCTATTCCTCATTTGCAATTCATTGAATAAAAACGTGCAAGTGACTCCCGACTGTATCCGTTTCTCCCACTTAGACTCTCTCAATCAGTTCACCAGCATCTTTTGCCTGATGGTGATGAGCATCGATCGATACCTGGCTGTGGTTCACCCGATTAAGTCGACAAAATGGCGGAAGCCCCGGGTAGCCAAGTTAATCAACCTGACAGTGTGGGGAGTGTCACTGTTAGTCATCCTACCTACTCTGATCTTCAGCGGTCTGGACAAGGTACCGGTATGTGGGATCGTTTGGCCCGAGCCCCAGGATGTCTATTACACCGCCTTCATATTTTACACCTTCTTCATTGGATTCTTCCTCCCCCTGGCCGTCATATGTCTGTGTTACCTGCTCATTATCGTCAAGGTAAAAACTTGCTTCCTACACAAGTACTTCATTTTTGTTTGTTTTATTTTTTTGCCTTGCTTGTCAACTTATAATTGGTGCTGGGAATCGAAACTATTGAACCAGCTGTTGCGTTCGATCATTGATCTCTGTTTGCAATCGAGCAGCCTCATCGAACACGTCTCTCTCGCTGTCGAGAATATGCGTCACATCGGACTATGAGTTCAATTTCGAATTTCAGCCCTTTAAGGGTCGCCCTATTGCTACATTTGAACCAGGAAGTTTATAAGTCATATTGCAGATGTGGTTTTGTAACCCCCCGCCCCCCACCCCGCTTTTCATGCACCCTGTAACCTGATAACATGCTAAGCTGTCCAGTCTCCCTGAAAGGGTTAAGATCAGGGGTGTCAAACTTATTTTTGTCAAGAGCCACATTGTAGTTACGGTTTCCCTTGGAGGGCCGTTATGAATTTGGGAAACCTTACAAATGTTTAATCCCCTCCACATATTACATACACAGGGCACAAAAATTAATGGATAACTAGTTTTCAAATCAGAAGTAATGAATAATTACGTTTATTGTGGATTACATATGACAATTTGACATTTTGGTTCAGACTTTAGCAAGCATCATGGAACTTGACGGCCTGATTTGCTTTCGCGGGCCACATAAAATGATGTGGCGGGCCAGATCTGGCCCCCGGGCCTTGACTTTGACACCTGTGGTTAAGATGATGATGTTTTAAATGGTTCATATTTAGAACTGTATGAATACTGTCAAGAACAGCGGTAGTGATTAGCCTGCCCGTCTCACAGTTCAGAATTGGCTTGTTACGCCCATGCTTGTGTATATTTCCTCCCACTTTCCAAAAATCACACAAGACTACATTGTCCGTAGGTGTAAATAACGTCAAATGTGCCCTGCAATTGGCTGGCAACAAGTCCAGGGTGCAGCCGCGCCTTTTGTCTAACATTCGCTGGGATTGGCTCCAGATCGGTAATTAGGACAAGTGGGATAGATGACGGATGAATTCATGAATTAATTGTGGTTTACGGTTCATGTAGCGGGCGGCCCGGTAGTCCAGTGGTTAGCACGTCGGCTTCACAGTGCAGAGGTACCGGGTTCGATTCCAGCTCCGGCCTCCCTGTGTGGAGTTTGCATGTTCTCCCCGGGCCTGCGTGGATTTTCTCCGGGTGCTCCGGTTTCCTCCCACATTCCAAAAAACATGCGTGGCAGGCTGATTGAACACTCTAAATTGTCCCTAGGTGTGAGTGTGAGCGTGGATGGTTGTTCGTCTCTGTGTGCCATGTGATTGGCTGGCAACCGATTCAGGGTTTCCCCCGCCTACTGCCCGAAGACGGCTGGGATAGGCTCCAGCACCCCCCGCGACCCTAGTGAGGATCAAGCGGTTCGGAAAATGGATGGATGGATGGTTCATGTAGCATTAGCGGCTTGAAAGGTTTGAGGAGCTGACAGTTTGCCCTTTCCCAGGTGAAATCGTCAGGCATGCGAGTGGGTTCAACCAAGCGCAAACGTTCCGAACGCAAGGTAACGCGGATGGTCTCCATCGTGGTCGCTGTGTTCGTCCTCTGCTGGCTGCCCTTCTACATCTTCAATGTCACCTCGGTAACCAGTTCCATCAACCCGACCTCTGCCGTGAAAAGCACCTTCGACTTTGTGGTGGTGCTAGGCTACGCTAACAGCTGCGCCAACCCAATTCTCTACGCCTTCCTGTCGGACAACTTCAAAAAGAGTTTCCAGAAGGTGCTCTGTCTCAAAAAGGTGACGGGCCTGGATGAAATGGATCGCAGTGACAGCAGGGCGGACAGGAGTCGGATGGTCAACAATGCGCTGATCATCAACGCCAACTTGGAGGCGCACAATGCAGCGCTGCTCAATGGAGAGCTGCAGACCAGCATTTGAGAGCAGGGGAAAGGGAGAGAGCGTCTGCTCAGTCTCTCGGTTAAACTGTTAGACTGTTAAACTACCCTGAGATACGGAGGACTGACGCAATAGCCGATCGTCCCGTGGACTCTGGCACATGAAGTAAGTCAAATCACCCGGTAAACAGTTTCACAACAGAGTCCGGAGAAGGTACATTGACCCGAGCTTACAACTGTCCGACTGGATGAGGCAACGTGATCTCAACGACCCTGAACACTGAATAACACGCAGCAAGCCTCTTGACTGACATCAAACGTTAAGTTTCACCGATGCTGACGTCACCGTTGGCAAAAACGGACTCACGTTAGGCGAATTGTGACGCCTGGATCTGCTGATAGTGGGGCTACTTTACTCCTTAATGGTCTGTGAGGAAGAAACGACCCTTTTTGGTGGGAGATGTTTAGAAACACCATGTCATTAGGGCACTGTTTTCATTCAAGGGGAGGCATGCTGAGGAAGCCAAACATTTTAGTGGACGACGGCCTAGCAAACCTCGAAAGATAAAACTCAAACCCAGAGAAAATAAATAAGGAATAATGATATACGGTCATGGTCTGTTACACCAGCCCGCTCGTTAGAAAATGATGAGAGAAACAAAATGGCAAAGCCTTCACAACACCACGCTGATTTCCCCAAACGATGAAGGTTTGCTGGCGACTCGCCGTGGAATGCCGCACTGATCCGTAAACTCTTCCGCGGTGCGATGGTGAAAGACATTGGCAACCTCACTGGATTCAAAACAGCTTGCGCTTGTAAATACGAACGTGACTATTTTTTTTTGCCATCCTGGCGCATGTGCAAACATGGGTGGGCCATTCGAAAAAGGTCAGTCATATGTTTTCCTGCTGTGGCATGTCCGTGGAACCTTTCACCGGCATACTTGACATTTTGCCGAAACCTGCTTCTTTCCGTCAGTATGTCACATTTTTTAATTTAATTTTTAATGCAGTTCTCAGTTTTGAAATGGAAAGTCATGACGATGTAAAGGTTCCTTTGAGATGGCTTTAGCACATACCGACTGAAGTCAGTTTATGCCAATGAGTAGAACACGATACGGTGCGGGCACTTTGGTACAGCATACGGATTAAATGAAGAGTTTGAGTTATTGGTCAAATGTTCTCGTTATCGACAACATCTTTGCGTGTACATATATAATGTCTGAATTACAGAACATACTAGTTTTACCATGACCAAAGTGATGCATTTGTGTGCTCTATTGAAACTGTTTTATTGGGCCTTAACCGTGTACTGAATTGTTTCATTGGGCCACCTGAACCACGTATTGATTTTAATTCTGTGCCCCATTTCCGCAGTGGAGATCCATCCAATGTCGAGGCAAAATCTTTAGACACATCGACCATAATTTGATGGGATGAGGGATTTGTCGGGCTTTCCCGATGGCCTCACATGGTCGCAGATGATGCTTGACGGCTAGATCACTAGCATTAGCGCACAGATGATGTTGCGTGTCAAAGCGGAAGTCAAAGAAATGCAATTGAGGAACAAGTGTCATTCGTTTTTGGTCAAAACAGTTCATCGGTGTATCTGAGCTAAAACATGCCCTGGCTCAAACTGATCCAGGAAGACTATTGCTGTTCCTGAGAAAGAGATCTAACAGAAAGGTTCATCATATTGTATGCCTAGCAGAGCGTAATGGGCCCGAGTTTTGGATACCTGGCTTTAAACGATCAAATATCTGATCAACGTGATTTTGTACTCACATTTTTGCTTTGATATTTCTGCTATTTTTGAATCAGAATCAGAATCATCTTTATTGGCCAAGTATGTACAACACACAAGGAATTTGTCTCCGGTATAACACGCTGCACTAGTATCATCGTAAACAACAAAATCATTGAACCATTTTAGAGTAACCAGTAGTTTTGTAGCACCATTTTGTGGTGCAAGAAGAGTGACTACGTCAGTGACTGTTTAAGGAGTTAATGGCTAGAGGGAAGAAGCTGTTTAAGTGTCTACTGGATTTGGTGCGCATGGATCTGTAGCGTCATTATCATCAAAACAACATTATAATGAAAAAAAAATACTGTATATATATATATATATATATATATACTTTTGTTTCAATTTTGGAAAAAAAATGCAAGAAGCACGAGGATTCTGGCTTCTAATTCCACCGCATTACAACTCCTGCGTCATGTGTTAGCTTTACCTTTTTGATTCAAGAAAAAAAAAACTGAGCAAAGAGTATCCCTCACTTTTTCGGATCATCGTGGCTCCTCCCGACACGCAAAGCTCTTAGAACAGTCGAGGGGTTTCATTCCATCAGACTTCCTTGACACCTTTTGTTACTTTTGGGCCAGTAAATGCTTTGGCACCATCTCAAGGCAACTGAGGACGTTATAGAAAGAGCACAAAAACCATGAATCAGTTTTGAACCCTTTCATCCACCCTGTAACCTGATAATTAGAAAAGCTGCCCACTGCAGTAACCGCCATCCCCGAAATGGTTAAATACCGGTAGGTTTCACAGAAAACATGTCCAACTGTACTACTGAACTTTTCGACCATTTTCTCCGAATCATCATCTTCCTATCAAGCACCAATGCAAAAATATCTTTTGAATGACATTCCTTTATCGATATTTGAATACTGCTTGTTTTTCAATTTAAAGCATTGTAGAATTTGTTTTATGTTGAGAAAACAATGTCGAGTCCCAAATGACCATCGCCGGACCAAGACTCACCCACGCCCCTGATGACTCATCTTGGAAAATAGACATGGACCTTTGCCCAACCAATATTGTTAAAATTGCATTTTGGAGGGGGAAAAAAAATAAGCAACTCGATGAAATACGATTGCTCAATTAGCTATTGGCGTGTATCGTGACTTCTTCTTTCATGTCAATGAGAATGTTTTCTGAGACTCCGATGGGGAAAACAGGGTCATCCTGCCGTGTCGGGGTGACTTTGTCGCAGATTGCTGCTTTCATTCGGGACTCATCCATCGGTGAAGAAAAAAAAAAAAAAAGAAGATGGGTGGACAAGCTCGATTTATTTTATATACTGCACCAGACGCTGCGGTTGTATTTCTTACGCGCAATGATGACAAATTTGACAGCCAATTGTGCCAGCCAGCTAATATATTTCGAACCAAACACATCAGCCCCCCCCCCCTCCTCCAGAAGTATTTTTGGTCATGTATCGGTGGGGGGGGGGCATAAAATGATGAATACAAGGGATCCGAATAATGGATGAGACTGATATCACAGGTATGTATGGAACTCTGCGTTTTTTTTTTTTTTTTTGCTATTGTTTGCACACCGGGAGGCTACATTTGGGCTCGATCCAGCTTGGCCTGAATAGTAAGTGGTTTTACACAATGGAACACAAGCTTGCACGTTTGCATAATAATGCGCGCAGATGACGATAACTGGCTCCATTCAATGCATCACACAGATGTAAACCTCCCCGCAGCATCCTTGTCCCTTAAGCATTCAACCACATAACAGGACTCGGGGGGTGTGGGGGGGATTGTGCTGAAATGCTCCACGACAGGCTGTGTGGTGAATCTATTTTACGGTCTAATGCCTTTCTGTATAGAAAAAAAAAGATATTTTTTAATCATCCTTTTTTTGAGGGGGGGCTGGGGTGATATCCATTATCATTATTTCCAATTACTTAGAATCCCCTTTGTACAACCCCCCTCCCCCCCCCACTCCATTTGCTTTGCACGCACAGAGTCATGTAAAATGACAAATGTCTTGTGAAGGAATATGAGTGAACCATTCCGAAAAGAAAAGCATCAAAACTTTCTATGCCGTTGGGCTGTTCGGTCATAATGTACTTAATGGGCCGTTGTGACGTTGAATTCACTTTGACAAGGTAGTTTGAACCAAAACTAATGTCAATGTAGCACAATACTACCGGTATGTTGCATGTTGAGAACCAGAGCTTTTTTTTTTTTTTTGGTGTACAAAGAAGTCTTAAATATCTCTCGAAATGAGGCCATGTTATCAAAGAATTTTCCATGCGTTCGGTCAGATCAACATGTAGCTCGATGACTCTCTGTTGCACTCTTCAACACCATCTGCGTAAAAGGGCGTTAGTCTAGATGTCTGGCTACCGATGTATAGTGTAAAAAAAACGTGAGGAAGAAGCAAAGGCTTTCTAGGCGTCTCACGTTTTTGTTTTTCATTTGTAATATAGCTATTTGTGAAGGGCTACAAAGAGGATGCACTATTCAATATTAAGTCTATAATATACAGTCATTGTGAAGAAGAAAAAAAAAACATGGCTTAATCTTGTATTGGAAGGCGTTGCACAGCTCACCCTATGGGTTTTATTTTCATATACAGTGCGTCTGCGCCACTCAAGGGTTGGTTAGGGGATGTAGCTCTGGACATTTGGCAGTTACAAGCAGCTGGCGATTGATCACAGTGTTTGTCACATTAAATTGACTGCAAAGAGTGGCACAAAAGAATGAAAACGAGGGAGATTATTGAAATTTAGAAGCATAAGGGACGATGTCATTTACACACACACAACTAAATACTACTACGACTAAAGAGAGTGCAAATAGTTTGTAACGTTTGTCAAATGTAAAATTGTAACAGTGTTGATGCTTGTAAATACATTATTTTGCCATCAAAATGTCATTGTTGCTGTTATTTTCGACGAAAGGGACTGCATATATTTGAGACGTCACTAAAGCAAAAATTATTGGGCATCGGAGTCCATTAAATATATCTTTTCACAAAAAGCTTGCTTTCTACATTTTTTTAAGTCCAAAATAGGTCAAAGCAATCCATATTCCACAACTGATTACTAAAAAAAATAAGGTAAAAAGACGGCCTTTCTTTCATTTAATATTATCGGCGGTCACTAATGTGGTTATGGTGACTGCATATACGGCATCTAACGATGCTTAACTCATTCAGTACCAGCCAATTCTGAACCAAGTCTGAAAAGACGTTTAAAAGTGTCTTTGGAAGTGAATGAGTTAAAGTACATAGCACACCCTCCTTACGCACAAAGTCGAGCACACGCCTCCTTCGCCCACACTCACTCGATGCAGCAGAGGAGACAAACGCAACTATTAATGCAACTGGATACCATTCGCCCATATAAAATCCATTACATGTAAAATTATTCATGATATAAAGCATATCAAATACAGCATATTCAAATTGTGTAAGATGCACCCTTGGGGAATAAAAAAACATGAATGCAACCGTTAACTGTCCGCCATTAACATACTACACAGTGTCCCACTTCACTCCATAAAAAATTAACAAGGGCTTCTCAATTCACAAGTCAACGTCTTGAACAAAGTAATTTTGAAAAAGTTCGAACTAATGTACTTATCGCAACATTATTTAGTCTGCACTTTTACCCCAAATTTAAAAAAAAAAAAAAAAAAAAAAACGTATCACGTTATCAGATTACAGCAGGTTAAAAAAATGCATTTGTCCAAGTAAAGAAATGCCCGAGGCCACTGGCCACTATGAGCAAGGGGAGATGAATGAAACGATCATATGAAACGCTACGTATGGTTTGAAGCATCCATGCTTAAGATATTCTCATCCATGCGCATGAAGACAAGCGGGTTTGACACTTGACATGCATGAGTGAACTCTTTTCTCTCGTGCTGAGTTGTGACTCACGACTCTTCCTGCCGCCAGGAAAGCGAGCAAATGTTATGGGGGTAATGAATGGCGGGGGTTCTTGTGGCTGTGCTTTTCCATTGTAGCGGGTAGAGCAGAGGAAGATGAGACGAAAGTGACGTTCTCATTTGTATGGCCAAATCGAAAAGAAAAAAAAAACGTCCTACCTGCTTCTTCCAGTTCTTGCACGCTCTGAGAGTCAGACATCTCTGCGTTATGCTCTTGTCCTCGTACTGTCTTCGTGCAGCTTTCTCCACCTTTAACGGACATTCAAATGTTTTGTAAGGAAGTCGATATAAAGCTTCAAAATACATGTATACATGTCTAAAGGTTAATACATATGTCCATCTGTGGAAAAGCAGATATTTTTAAATGACAAGGTGTGCTATCAGCTATTGGCAGCAGGTTAGCTAACGTTAACGTGGGTTTTTAGCTCATATTTTAGCAATGACAACGATCTCATCGGCCACTTCGCGATACAGCGATTCATAATTAGTAGAGCAATCAAAGAAGATATACAATAAATCCAAGATTCACATAGTTCTCGATTCGACACAAATTCTTCAAAGCTTATGATGAAATGTCACAAACAGCCCGGGCCAATCAAAGGAGCTAAAATGCGTTCCCAAAGCTACTCGCTGTCAAGACTTCACAAAGCATTGACAGAGCTTGTGAACACCTTTGTGCCTCTGGGACTCAGCAGAAAACCAACCAATCATGGATACTGAGATAGAATATGTAGATAGCAAAGGTAGAATACAGAGGGGGGTAATAAATGGCAAAAAGATCCCACGGGGGAGGACATTTCGGGACTGCTGTGTAAAAGTTTTGAGTGCCTGTTCTCACTCACTCGCACACGAGCAAAGTGTGCTCACTTCAAGCAGTTTGTAAAAAAATAAAATAAAAGTGGAGCTCAGTTGTGAACCTTGCTTGTTTGTTACGTTGCATCGCTTCCAGTAAATCTCAGGGTAGTAACGTAAGGAGACGGTGAACCGATTGCGCACAATTCTAAATTGTGACTTGCCTGTATGTGTACTGGGGGGTAAGAAACATAAAAAGACTGCTTCAAATGCTACAATGTAGCAGGGTGTGAAAGATGGATAGTGGGGGGATCACTAATTTATAAGATAAGAAAACCTTTGTCGAAGCCTTCTGAGTTCTTTTGTGTGTTCATGAAAGTCAAATCATGTCTGGCCAACAAAAAATCATCAATTATTTAACTGTCACTACTTTCAAGTAGACCCACGCTTAACTTAATCATCCTTTTTTTAAATTGAAATGACGTAAAGGTCGCCATAACTTTACAGTCCGTTTGTCTTTGCGACTGCCAGTAATTTTCATTACGCATTATAAAAATAGAAACTGCCCTGACCATGAACGCCCACTTAAGTGTTTTACGATAAAAAAAGGGAAGCTGGAGTTACATACATGGTTGTTATAGACACACTCATAACATATCAATGGGGTGCCTTTGCTGTATTACTCGTGTAAAAGAAGAAAAAAAAGATGAAGGCGCATTGTGGTAAGCAATAACCAAATAAACAAAAAAGCGAATTTGCCTGCATGCCGTAAAACAGAACTAAATCCCAAATTATTATCGTGCTGATGTCCATAAAAAAATGAATAAATAAAAACGCCCGTGGAAGCGGGCAAGAGTCTGTGTGATCTCAGCGTGTGGTTTTGCGTGCTTTGATCTTGCATGCACATGTTTGCCGGCAGGATTTATGAGACAACCTTCATCTCGTCGAACGTTCTACTTACAACCTACTTCATGATGTCACCTGCCATTTATATTTAATGTGTGGCAGTACAGTACAGTCAATTTATGGACCAGGTAAACAATATCGCAGTAAAGCGATTGAATGAAAACATTGTTGCGGTTATGTGCGGGGATAAATATCTGATAAAAAATATATATACCGGGTTCTGCAAGTACATTCAATGCGTAACAGTTGACCTTCATAAAAAACCACCCCACACTACAACCTGATTGATTTTCATAAGTGTTTAAGATTTAGCTTGAAATTCATAAATTTTCAAACACTGCAGGATGTCTCCATCTACTGGCAAAAGTGGTGTACTTGCGCATATTAAGATTTTTATTTATTTATTTATTTGTTGCTTTTGTTTCCCCTGATCATTTTTCCCAATTTAACTCTATTTTGTTTAGCACTGCTATTTACAGAGTCAGAACATACGTTACAATTTTGGGCAAAGATATTTACTAGCGGCCAATGTCGTTTTGATCTCCGACCGAAAGCAGCTTTTAGCAACTTCCCCATTCACTGTCAGATATTATTTTACAAGAAAAGCTCTTCATCCAATTGAGGGGATGCATTCATATTTATGAATTCGATGACCATTTAAACCATTTCTTCCAGTCAGTGGTTTGTTGTAAAAAACAAAACTACCGGTAAACTTTTTGCAACTTGTCACCACACACTTTCCGGTCTGTTCTCAACAGCTGGGCTGCAGCATGTGAAAAAATCGGTCCATACGTGTCCCTATATTAGTCACCATTTGAAGTTCAGTTTGCATTCATTTAAATATTTTCATACTAGACGAGACATGTTGGATGTGTTGTATCAGAACCTTTGTTGTGACTAAATCAATGAGTCACTTCTTACGGTTGACAAACTGGACTTTTTATCATATAATTCAGATACAACTCATGCTCGGTGTTCTCTTTTGAGCAAAGAAACAAACTGTGGAATTTCCCCTGAAACTTGAATGCAACTGTTGAGGAACTGAATTTGGTTTGTCACTTCCATTCCAGTTAAAGTTAAGGTTCGAATGGCATCATTTTAAACAAATAACTTCCTTGTATGGGCTGGAGTGGCCAACAATCACGTTTACTTCACCCAAAATCTGCTCGCAAGAAGTCCACGGAAACTCTCTCCCCCGCAAACCGAAAATCTCACGTTTAGATAAAATCTCTCACACCACAAAACCTGTTTCGAAACACAACAACGAATTGCAACAGCAAATCAAAGAACACAGAAATCAAAAAGCACAAAAACAAACCAAAAAAAACTAGCCTCAACAGCAAATAAAATCACAAAAAAAACTAAACACAACACATCAGAAAACAAACCACTAATTGCAACAGCAATTCCAGCAAATCCAAAAAAAACACATTCACAAATATTTTAGTTTTAGCACGATTTTTTTTTGGGGGGGGGGGGATTTTCTGTTGCGATGATTTTTTTGTTTTGGTGTTTTGTGATTTGCTCTTGTGATGACCTTTTTGTTTTTGAACTTGCTGATGATTTTTTTTTTTTTTTTTTTGCTGTTGTGTTTTTTTTTTAATTGCCAGAGTATATAAAGCGAGAGAAAAAAAACACCCACGTAAGCATTTGGAGCACTCACAATTTTTGACACAGAAAACTCAAGAGCTCAGATTTGAACCCAAAACCACTGAACTGTGATGATCAAGTTCTCACTACTCAGTCCCACCGTGGAACTGATTTCACACGTCCCGTATACTGTATTGGGGAAGTCCCAGCCTACACCGAGAGTCGATATGCAAATGAGCCGCCAAGGTTAGAGACAGACTAGTGTCACCCGCATGTTCAAACAAGGCATCAAATTCATCTCTCCAGGTAAGACCAAAAACATCATGTGATTGCTTGGCAACACCATTTCACGTTCTGCATGTCTGAACAATACTATCTCATATTTGGGGGAAAATTGGCTGAACTGGAAAGAAATCAATGCTAACAAAGACCTTATTGGTTATATTTTTTTGGATGAAAATGTAGCAATGAAATATGGACATTGCCTATTATTCTACAGCATTTTGGAAAATCGGATGTGTTTTTTGTTGTTAAATTTTTTTTCTCATGTTGCAAGTGCAAATCAGGCGTGCAAGACAGTGAAAGAAGCGGGGGGACGGTTGGAGTCTTTCACAGCTGACCGAGCCCGTGCTTCGAGAACATATATCTCAAGGATATTAATTCAGAATTGAATCGATGAGAGGATTTTCATTTTTGACAAAAATGGCAGTTTTATCAATTACTCACTGATTTTTATTTTTTGGCATGATAATCTCAGCCAGGTACGTTTTTGTGCATCCTTCGCTGTGTTTGTCACTATTAGGGAATCAGCACCAATGGGCGCCAAGTGCCATGCGGGCCAGTACTGGGACAGTTTGATTAAAAAATGCCTGCATTGCAACGTGATGTGCCAGCAGCCTCTGGTCATCACCAAATGCACCAAATACTGCGGTAAGTAAATAACTGGCCGGTAAAGGCCAGGAAGGGAAATCAAAGTCAGGTCACGTCTTCAAATAGAAAGTGTGCCATTGTTGAATCGAGCACTAAAGGTGTCCCGGCTGGTCCAGTGATAAAATAGAACGCTATCATTGATAATCGAACAATTGCGCCGAAAAAAAAGTGAACTCTTCTTTTATTATTTGCTTTGTACATCTGCCCCCGTTAGTGTTAGCCAATTGTAAAACGCTGCCTGGCCACTACTATGATGGGCTTCTGATGAAGTGCGTCAAGTGTGGTGATGTTTGTGGGAGACATCCAGCAGAGTGCTTCCTGCACTGTCACGGTGAGTATTGAATTGACCTTTGAATTCACAAATTTAAGTCATTTTAAGATGCTATCGTGGGTAATTCTTTTCAAAATAGCTCAATATATGGAATTTTTGGCTTCATACCAGTTCTTTACATTTTTGTTGTAATTGCTATTTTTCTTTAATAAAAGTAGAACACAATGGCCTTTCTCGTCATTTTAATGGGGTATTTGATAACCCCCCACCCCCTTCCATCACAGAGGTTCAATTACAGACCACCCCTACAATAAGTGAAATCCGGTGTATAGAAAATTCAATGTAACTCCATCCTAAAATATTGTACATTGTACCAATCCACATTGTGTTAATAAACAAATCCAATTTCCCCCAAACTACCAAAATCATCATCTCACAACATCCATCAATAATCATGACAAAATATTTACCTTATGAAATGAACCTTCAGCAGTTGCTTTCCGTAAGTATAAAAAGCAGGATTTAAAAAGGAGGTGGCATTCCACAATCTTGGGTAAAAATAGCAAGTACTTCCTATTTCTTGTTCTTCTTCCCAATTTATACCTCATCAAACTAGTGTGCCACCTAGTGGTCAACCGGGTGATTACACTAAAAATGAACAGGAGGCAGCATGAAGTAGTTTAAAAATACGTAGTGACAAAGAAGGACCGCAACTCGCTATATGCGGCGGGGGTGCGGGGGTTCCCGTGTTGTGCATTTTACATCATAAGTTCCCTTTCAATTCGTACCTTCTTCTCAATCAGCTCCTGTGACTCCTAAGAAGCTCCCGGTTCAAGTGACCTCACAGCCTCGAAACGCCAGTGGGGTCTCCGTACAGACAGCCTTGGAAGACCCCTCCATCCTCCTCTATGCTTTCCTGGCCCTCTGTATGGTTCTGCTGGTGTCCAGCCTGTGTCTTGCCTTGGTGATATTCCTGAGAAGAAGATCTGAAACCAACGCCGACCAAGCGGTCGTCAAGCAGGGCCAGGGAAGTGCTCAACAAAGAGGCCAGCTGAGTTCAAAGGTCAAAGGTTAGTGTGCTGATGATACAAATGATATTCCTTTTTGGGTGTCCTGTAATTTAGACACGATTTCATACTGACAGATCTCATGGCACATGCAAGAGGTGCTACTGAGCCGTCAGATGAGTCCAGCCCCACTGAGACCTGCGTGTGCGTCCACTGCTACCCTGATCCCATCACGGTGGGCAGCAACAATAGGGCACCTACCAGAGCACCAATGGCGTACGACCAACAAGCTGTGCTACACCATGCCCTGAAGCAAAATCGGTATTCCCCTTGGACACGGATCGTATCTCACACCTCCGCATTGGAGGTACATGATGAGTCAATGGTGGGATAACTGAGACTTGTTCACTTGAGGTAATTGAGAGTGCATTATTAAGCAGCAACAATGGTAATATAGAAAATGCAATTACAATAAGGCTGTTCTTCCTGGGATGAGTTGAAAAATAATTCCAAATCGTACATTATTGACTGAAAACTCACTTACCTGCTGCTTTGGTGCTGAAATGTTCATAGGAGCGTCTCAGCTTCATTTTGTCAGATAATAGTCAAGTTTAATAGAAAAGAGTGCTTTGCTGCTATCTGGTGGCGGCAACTCGTAATTACAACATTTTTTTTTATTTCACCAAAAATGGCGCAGCCTGTGTTGGTAGAAAAAAAATCTGTATTATAATTCTGCTATTATATTGACAATTTTTGTCAACTGAAAAAGGAGATGAAGAAATGTAATTTTATATCTTCAATCATGTTCTACTTTTGAAGGGAAATCCTTTGCAGCTCCTTTGCATCTGAGGGATTTATTTGTGGTATTTTGGTTCGCAACAGAAGTCAAATGCACCTGACTTTTTCGACCCCCACAATTTGAGTCAATACATTTGTCTTGTTTTGGATTTTGTACCAGTGTGACTAAAACTTCTTGGGGAATAAATTTGGTCTCTTGGTCTTTGGCATCAAGGATGTTCGTTGCCTGCCAAACAGAGAGAGCCAAAAGAGACCGTTAACAAAGACAAACAATTGCAGTGCAAGGCATTTTGGAAGAACCGTTTATCTGTCTTGTTCATGAGGACGGAAAAACGCTCGCTTGACATCTTCAAATGGCTCAGGCCAATCAAGAGGAATCAGTTTGGATAATTCTACCTTGCTTTGACATCTAGCTCCCCGCGACCCTCTGCAGGACAACTGCAGCAGACGTGGCAGGGATACAAAAATCACAAAGACAAAAGTATATTACAGATAGATTTTTGTTGTTGTTCTTTATTTGAGTGTCTTGCCATCAGTGTGCGTCCAGTCTTTGCAGTCATTTTGTATTCAAGGAATGACTTCACAGGTCAAGACACCGTTTCGACTCCCGTGGCTGAATCCAGCGACATAGAAGAACAAAAATAAAAACAAAATCAATATGGAGGTTTCACCATCTTGTCTCTTACGTACAAACTGTACATTTATATACTTTACATACATCTTCAACGTGTGAAAGGAAGGAAAAATTGAGAAAAAAAGAAGAATATTCAGCTTGGGCAGCATGCTGAACTCAAGTACTGATTCAGTACACAAACACACACAACATACGCACGCGCACCACACGTGCATACAAACCCTTTGAACGCACAAGACCACATTTCTTCTTTTTTTTGGTTTGTTTTAACAACCAGTTATTTTCCCCGCAGTCTTTTTTT
Source organism: Hippocampus zosterae (assembly GCF_025434085.1). Taxonomy (NCBI): domain Eukaryota; kingdom Metazoa; phylum Chordata; class Actinopteri; order Syngnathiformes; family Syngnathidae; genus Hippocampus; species Hippocampus zosterae. The sequence continues at coordinate 7,386,012 of NC_067457.1, forward strand.
TTTTTGTGATGAAGACGCACGCACACCCAAGCACACAAACATGCAGCCAACAATTATACACTGCAGAATCAATTTGTGATCCTTTGTACATACTGTACTATTCTGAGGATACATCCCATAATGGTTCTTATTTTTGCATTTAACCACAAGCACATACCTTGAACATGAATATACAGTATGTTTCTAAACTGCCCGAGACTTACGTACTTATAAAGAAACTTCACACAACGCCCCACCCCTCCAAAAAAAAAAAAAAACAAACCAAAAAAAAAACAGCTATTCCAACTAAACACAAAGCTGCCATAGCAGCATTTTCAGGTGGGTGTACTTAGCTCTTTTTTTTTTGCGTATATCAAACAACACGGCACAATGAAACACGGACGGACGATGTGAAAGTGAATGCAAAAAAAAAAAATCTGTAAACGAATGCTTTTTGAATTACAGTATTGATATAAAAATATAATATTTACTGAGTAACGTCCGCCCCTGCAACCGTTGGAAGCAGCAATAGAGGCGGAAACATCCGGCGGAACCGAAGCTTCCGATGTTGACCGACAAGAGAAAAACCTCACAAGTGACATAAATAAACAACTGTATAATGTTTATCAGACAACTTGTAAGGAGATATTTGCTCCTTGATTTTTTTCTTTTCTTCTTCTGCAGTGCACTGAAAAATGCATAAAACGACAATATTTGGTCATTTCGAGACTGCGTGTGTATAGGCTACTATGTGACACGTGGTGTGCTTGTGAGTTCAAATGACTTTCCTTTGTTTTAAAGAGTAACCATTAAAAAAAAAATTGAGCCTTGCCTTCAGATAGAAGCAATTCGTTGCTGTTTGACATTTACAAGCATTTAGCAGAGGGGTGGGGAAGCTTTTGGAAAATTGACTTGTACACCAATAATCGGGCCTCTCTAAGTGCCCGCCTGACCGTCGTGTACGAAATTACAGAGCCACTCAAAATTGAGCAATTTGTGACAAGTGGAGAAAGCCGTGTGTGTGTGTGTGTGTGGGGAGGTAATTTTTTTATCCTTTGTGTATTCTGATCGAAGAATATCAAGAGAGCTTTTTTTTCCTGACACCCGGGAATATTGCATTTCCCTTTAAAGTCGTTTTGGGCTATACGAAGACATTTTTAATGCTGCGTGTTTGGAGATAAACGGTTCCTCTGAGGTTTTTACAATTGCATAGCAGCCCAGAGCATTAATAGGTTCCCCACCCCTGCTTTAGGACGCCGTAGGTAAAAAAAACGGTATTCAGAATCAAGTCCAAAAATCCGTCCGAAAATAAGAAAGCAAGGGAGGAGTTTAACGTTGATGATGGCTACCGGTCAGTTCCGACCTCCACGTGCAGACCGGCTTGGCAGATTTACAACCAGCAGATTGTTGCTGCGTGCGTCCTGAATTCCAGTGGAAATGTTAGTTGCAGTAGTGCGCCGGGGCTCGTGTGCGGGCTGCGCTATTCGTACTCCAGGAACTGTTTATGGTAAAACAAAAGGTACCTGGAGAGAAAAACAACACAATCAATGCTGTGTATTCGAGTGATTCTCAACCGGTGGGTCGGGACCTAAAAGTGGGTCGTGGGTGACTACAAGACTCATGACACCTGGTGGTGCCCCCTCCCAGGGCAGTTTTTAGTTTGTGCAGTCACAAGTTTTCAACGCAATGTACATCAACAAAAACAGCAAGTAGTTGAGTTTTTTTTTCAAAATAAATTATGATTGGTTCCCATTCTGCAAATGGACCAATTCCTGAATGCCGAACCAGGAAAAATGCCAGGATTGATTGTATTCAAATCAAATATGATGCAAAAAGTGATGGAATGTTGCCAAGATGCGGCGATGGATTCGCGGCGGCTCACCCTTCACTGTCCAGCACGGCCTCGATGCTGGCCTTGGTGATGATGGCGTCGTCACACTTGAACCACTGGTCCTTGTGCTGCCTGATGAAAGTGGTGTAGTGGCCGCTCTCTAGTGTTCCCTGGTGGTTGACTACAGCAAAAAGGCTGTATCTGATTGAGACAGCAGGTGGGAGAAGTGACACATCAGCAGCTTTTAAATCGAAAGTTGATCTGCAGGATGGGAATTGTTTTTGAAAGAGTCTGAATTAAGTGGTTGTATGGATCCGTAATTCACTTCATTTCAATGGGGAAATTGAGTTGCAGTTTGCCGCTTAATAGCTTACTTATTGTCGTTGTTGAAGGGCTCCACAGTCTGTTGGTACTGGCCGTTCATCCTGCTCTCTTTACTGAAACGCACAACGGAATATTATTTCATATTCAGGGAATTCTTAATGAGTCGGAATTAATAAGGAGGAGGCAGATATCTGTGGAAAGGTGTCACAATTCGGTGATCCAGAACAGATTGAAAAGCTCTCACCTGGAGGCCATAAATGGCGTCATGTCCAGCTCCAAAGGGAAAGAGACGTATGTCGTGATCTTTCGCCGTAGTTTGGCAGAATGCTCAAATCGCTGCAAGCACACACACGCACACACAATACAATATAATACCATACAAACAGGATGTCAAGCAGTTGGGAACCGTGTTGAAAAAGACAGCTCCTACTTTGAGGTGAAAGCAGGCCACAATGGGCAACTTCTTCATGGTCAGCTGCTTGGTGGACTCCTGGTAACTGTGGCAACCGCTGCACTTGATCTTGGCGCTGCTGCCCAGGTGCTCTGGTCTGGTGAACCTAAGCGAAGAAAAAGGTGAGACTGATAAGTCCGTTGGCGATGGTGCCACTCTGTGACGAGTGCAAATTTTTGTGGATAGACAGCATCAGAGATGGTAAATACCATCGAAGACATAATTCCGCGGATATGGACAAATGTTAACTTAAAACTTCTTGCACCGATTTCCTCAGGTGTTCTGCTTTTCCTTTCCAATTTTATGTGCAACAATAATCAAAGCAAACCCAGGCTACCTTCGTAGGCAGTCTGTCAGTGTCGTGGCTCCAGTGGCGTGACTCTCTCCGTTTAGCGTCGAGCCATCTCCGCCGGGACTTAGCGGCCAGAAGGGAGTGGAGGAGCCCGGCAGGTCCAGGCTGATATCCCAGAATGGGTCTATGGTTGTTGAGACACCGCTGGAAGGAGGATGGAGACACAGAATGGCTTGGAACACCAGCATGAGCTGGGCTGCCGACACACTCAAGTGGAGGCGGCCATCTCGAAGTGCGCGATTTAAGATGACACCAACCAGCACTCTTGTGTTGCAGAGGTTTTTTTTTTAGTAACTCAGAAAAGGAGTTGGTTATTTCCATCTGTGGCAATAACCAATATGTGCGGTATCAGCTGGAAGAGCCTGTGCAGTTTCTGACCAAAAGGTGGAGCTACCGTTCAATTTGAAAGCGTTTTCTCTCTGCTGCAGGAGACTGTGCCTATGTGCTGACGTGCAATGTGCAAGTGAGGGGCAACTACACAAAGCCCAAAGACACACTTACTGGCAGACTTGGCAGGTGACATCAGACTGCAGGCCCCCTGTGAAGATTTGGTCAATGATGCAGTTACAATGGTTTGGGTTGTTGGCTTTTTTCCCATTGTCATCTGGATGAAACACACAAAAGCACACCGGCGGGCTGCTTATAAAGTGGGGACACAAAAACCCATGAGTCTGATCAACTGTCACTTAGATTATCCACCAGTTTCACAGCCCCAGCTCATCTTCCGTCCTTCCTCTCCTATTTGTTCTGCATCTGCTTCTTTTTCACTATTTTCATTGTGATTTTTTTTCTCTAGTTTTTATCATCCTTGATGCTTGTAGGAATATTTTGTTTGATTTAAGTTTTGCAAGTATCAGAGGTGAATGCCAGTATAAATCATTTTTTACCCCCATTTTATTGTTTCATGAGTTATGACCTCCAGACTAACTTTTTATTTACAAGGAGCACGGTGGCCCCTAACTTGAAACTTTATGGGTGCACACTGTAATTCGACTTCTCGAAATCAAGATGTATTGCACGATTGTGTCAATCTTGACATTACCACTCATTTTCATGATATTACTGACAATTGCGCTGCAGTGTGGGAGTTTTTCAGCATCCGAAACATATGAAAGAATAATTCCAAAAAAATAAAAATATATATAGGCAATCTACTTGCACTGTCTCCAATTTTAGGGGCATAATGCCACCATTTGGGCACATGTATGGATATATAGCTGAGGCCTTTTCGTCTTGTTAAGAGTCATCTCGTTGGGACTGAATCAAGAGTGCCTCTGCTGGTTGTAGCTAAGAAGTGCAACTAATTTAGCCTCAATCACTTCTTTTATTTTTTTGCTCCTGGGCGGCACATTTTGGATATGCGTCATGACTGCTTAAATCAAAAAGAAGAAAAATAGAATCAGATAGCTTCAACTTCGAAATGTGGATACCAAGGATTTCATTTTACATCCTATTGACATGAAAGAGGGTTTACAAAATAACTTACAAGAATCAGACTGACCTTTGCAGTGCCTGTGTAGTACATCCAGTGCAGCGATGAGGAACTCGTGGGCGTCCTGTTGCTCGTAGCCAGCCAGGTGACGGGCGTGAGTCCATACCAGGTGGAGCAGACGGAACGGGATGTGGGGTGAACGATGGCCTGAGTAGAACTAGCAAAGTACCATGTGCGCTGTCAGCAATTGAGATGTGCTCCTCCACACCTCCAAATAATTTCTTAGCTGAGATACAAAAAAAATCAAATAAAAATAAAAAGGTACCTCCTGAAAGAGTTGCGACATTTCACACACCAAGCAGGAGTTGCTCTGCATTTCACATTTGTGTCGGTCGGACAGGAAAAAATCCCGCAGCAGCGGTGTGTGTGTTAGCGCCTGGACAATGCAGTTCATAAAGCATGTGTTGCCAAGGTTGATCAGACCGCGTAGGCCTGGAAACAGAGGAGGGGACACAGAATGTGAGGCTGCATCAAAAATGATACACATAAAATCATCCATCGTCATTTGCAATCATTTTTGCGGACCTGGCCAGACCTTTTGGTCTGCGGCGGTGTATGCATGGTTTTATCTTCAAGCAACACATTTGCTTTGTAATAGCGAAGACTCAACTAGCTCGTACTTAGCTCCGTACAACTTCAAACTAAACACGAGCCCCAAAAAGTGGAAACTAGGCTGAAACAGCGCACGAGATTGACAGGTTGACTGCTCAATGGGACCCACTCCTCGATTCTTGACTGACTGGGTTGCTATTTCTGGCTGCCGCCTGCCCTTTGATTGCATGTTGTTCTAGACAGGAGGATTTCACTTGTTGTTTCCTACTGATCGAAATTACAGATCTTAAAAAAAAGAAAAACATTGATAGTATTTATCCATCAATTCTCGCTGTAATTAAGATTATTTTTCAATTTTTTTTAATTAAATTTTGCTTAAATTAAGCCGTTATGTAGTCCTATTCTAAATACTTTTGTATATGCAAAATAATTTGAGTTATTTTAAATTCTGACTTTAAATCACATTATTTTGTTTTATGTCCAAGCATTGACTGATTATAGATAGATTTTCAAATTCAGAAATTCTACAATTTTAAGGTGATCCTGCCTATGGGCTTTCTGAAACTATAAGGCTCAGTTTTAATCGGGACGGAGTAGTCAGAATTTTCATTTATTTTATTTTATTCTTATTATTTTAAAAAATAAATACCAAAAAACTCACGGGGGGGAAAAACATGTTTTCTCGCTCTTTTTTTCCCCCCTCATGCAACATTTGTGCATATGCCCGCCCATTTGCTGAATGCAGCATAATTAGCATTTCATCTGTGAAGTAAAAATAAAGACAAGTGAGAAAGTGGGTCACGGCGTACGCGCTTCATATGTACATTTCGAGAGCGTCGCTAACCAATAGTGCAGTTGGAGGTGATTCTCCTCCTCTTGGGATTGTGGCGGAGAAGGTCCAGCTCCCTCTTGGTGGGCTCCCATGATAAGTACTTCTCACCTACGCCTGCAAACCACCACACGGGCATCCAAAAAGTCATTTTCAATCTATCAACTTCAACCAGACTGTGGTGCATATTTCTTATGCAGATGCTGGTTTTCATTTTTTTCAAGGTGCCAGTGGGGGATAAGCAGTGAAAAACAAAACCTTTCAGGTTCATCAACTTTGCATCTATTTTGCCACAAGTCCAATTTTTAACATATTTAAAAAAATAATAAAGAAAAGTGAAATACATTTTTCATGTTTCTGAGAATAAACAAATCCCTTTCTGATGAGCCTACCTGTTCACGGAGAAGCGCCATTCAAAATCAAATGATATTAGCATTTTTAAAACACATGCTTAGCTGTTGAACTTGTACGTGTACATAAAGAGTTTCTGCTTCTATAAATTTGGGGAGCAAAAATGTGGCCATGCAGTGATTTTCTTGAAATGGATGCTCCACAGTTTGAATTGGATTGACATTTCAGCATGGTGGCCACACCATGAGTTTTTCCTCTCTCTGTACCCATAGCGACTGGAGCTTCAATGGTAATTTTTAGCAATCCTTGCTTAATAATGCTGAAACAACCTCGTGATTTTTTTTCTTCCCCCTTCAGTGACATGAATCTGGGAACATGACATTCCCAAACAAAATGTGCAGAATTTGAAACGCGGTGTAGACGCTAATTAACCATTCTGAACGGGAACATATTTTTGAGGGGGTGGGGGGGTGGGTGATCTTTTCACCCTTAGCTGAGATGAAATGTGAGTGAATGTGCTTCCAGACCTTGCATTTTCCAGGCTTTCCTTTGTTCCTCTTTGGCAATCTGTTCCATGTCTTTGTCGTAAATGTAGTCTTGGCACATGAAGCAGTAAATCCCCCCATAGAGCAAGTCAATAGCTGCAAAGTCAAGACAAGGAGAGGATGAGAAAAAGAAGCTAAAAAAAGAAGAAAAATGCACAAGGGAGCGTTTTCGCTTTCATTTTATTGAAATGCAAGGTTGCTCTCACAGTTTATCTATTTTGTTTGTCAGAGGCTAATGGAGGGCTGTGAGTCAGTGCGAGCCGTATGAGCCGCTCGATGATTCATCTCTTGTCCTCCCCCCCCCAATTCAGGCAATGTTGCTATGGCATTGCAGTGCCAAGTAGAATGGATTTATCAGCAGACATATCTGCTATCTGTTAACACCATCCAAGTAATGGCGGAGGTGGCGCCCGGGGCGTGGCGGCGAGAGCAAAGAGGAGTCAAAAAGTGATGAGTGCGCTGAAAGAGGAGGTGTCCTCTCTTTCGAGAAATTTCACAAATGTCGAACTGAACCTGTGCTTCCAATCATTGCCTTGTTTGCTGTCGCCATGACAACCTGGCCTTCAGCTTCCTTTAGCTGATGGTGTGATCCTCTGCATGGGGGTGCGGAGAAGGTATGGCTGAGGGCAGGAGGAGAGGATGAAGTACAGCCATTGTACAGTACATAGTCCGAATCTAATGAGATTAGATAGGATTGTCTTTACTTTGATGCTAGGAATTGACGGCCACTGTCAAAGTGGTCTGAAGTTGAGCTCATTGCTGTGAGTGACATTTATAGCCACATCGAAGTGCGCTGAATCATACTGGAGTATTTCTAAAATTTTGCCCACCCTGATACCTAAATATGGAAAAGAAACGCCTCTCCCTATGCGGTACCGTTTTACAGTCCTGCAATATGCAATCACACATATTGTTGATGAATATATCTTGAAGTGGGAAAAATGAGAACGAGAATACTTATGGTTGGTAGAAATGGGAAGACAGGAAAGTCCTTATGATTCAGAATATCAAAAGAGATCTTACAAAAAAAGTGTTTCCCACCCTTGCACGAAGTAGGACATACCCCCCCCCCCGCCACCACCCCCTACAGTACAAAGAAGTCAGCTGATGTGAAACGCTGCTCTGATGCAGGGAACTGAGGGAATAGGTGGAAGCAAAGTCGAGTAAAAACTGGCTATTATTTATTTTTCTGTTGAACACGCAGGAGACCTTTGTTCAAAACTCTCTCATAATAATTAATATCCTTGGCCGCAACATTTCATTTGTCAAAATAATTTGTCAAAAGATCCTTTATTGTCAAAAGACAATATAAAAGACGTAGCACCTACGTGGTCCACATTGGAACTCACTCTCGCCCAAAGTCAAATGGGAGAGACTCCGAAGCAGATTATTCCTCCATTCTCAATAGCGCTTATCATCGTTATGGCCACCGGTGAGCTGAAGGACTTTGTGGCGAGGAGGGGGGGGGGTACACCTTGGTCATGGTCAGCCAATCGCAAGACTCAGAAGACATTCACATCTAAGGAAACGTTAAAGGCTTCTATTTCCCCGAACAATTCAAGATTAATGATTGTTTTGGGGACGTGGGCGGAAGCTTGTGTATCCGCGGAAAACACGACAGCGTGGAGAAGGCGACAACGGAGCGGCAGAGGCGCTCAGGAGAAGGAGGGGGAGGAAGGGCTTTGTTAAACGGGAGGCTAATTCCAAAGGGTTTGTTTAAGATGACTTAATTACCTCCTCAACAGTCTTTGGAGATCTGCCCCCCTCCCATTTTCTCTTCTCCGTTACACTTTTTTTTTTTTTGGAGGCGGCTAACCTAATTAGGCACACAATTACACTTGCCCAATTACACACGTGGGGAACACCGAAACAGACCAGAAGGGGTGTTTTCCCAAGCCAAAAGGATAAGGAAAGCTACCAAGTGACTGAACATCTGCCAAAGTGTGCTTTGTCATGCACACCCGAGGTGTCTCTGCTGCGGCGCGCGTACAACCCCCCCCCCCCCCCCCCCCAACACTGCGGTATGATGCTCTTAACTTACAGCTGCAAGAGACTAATTCCGTTATGTCGAGAGCAAAAAGAGAACCGCCAGGAGATTAGAACGAGAAGGCAAACGGGCTGGCGTTTTGCGCTTTTGCACACGATCACATTTTTATAATTTACAAACGCAAAACAATGTCACGAGCTCCATCCGCTTCGTCTCCTAAATTTCTCTGCATGTTCATCTACAGTGGTGACGTATCTCACACCCAAAGAATAAAATTGCATTTGGGAAGCGGCGGGCGTATGATGCGATTGGCAATGAGTGACAATTACTCTTTGGAAACTTGAGTTTGTAGCATTTTTTGTCGCAACGCAAAGTGCAACCATTTTATGACACAAGTACTGTACAACACGACACTCAATTTGAACTTCAATGGGAAATGAACAAGGCGTAATTAGAAGGTGATTTGGGTCACAACCGCATCTCACGTGACTTTTTCAAAACATGTTAAAGGAGACATGTTTTTGTCCAAATACGGCGAGGATTAAGAATTACAGCACATTTAAACACACTGCTTTTGTGTCTCGCAGGGCGCGCAAAGGATTTATGGGTTGGCGACTGGTCGACACCTTGAAGCTCCCAAAAAACAATATTGGTTGCATTTTCACTCGGAGAGGCCGCACCTCATCACCGAGATGCCGGATTATACGTCCTTTGATGAACTCGGCTCCTCTCATGCATCTTTTTACCTCAAAATTGGCTTTAAAGACATGTCAAAGCCAAACGCTAAGCAGCGCAGCGGCTTGGACGCACTGATTAGCGTCCGCTAACAGCGTTATCAAGCATGAGCTTCTGAAACGGGGCGCGTATATGTTACGTGTAACGTTTCCGCGGCTAGCTGTCGGTGGTGACTACCAAGGCGTTACGTTCCCCAACTTCTTACCCTGGATGAGCAGAAAATTTAAGCACGCTGAAGCAGTACGCCCGTTCCCTCCTGATGCGACGTCGACACAGCTTGAATATTGCATCAGTGTTTGCAGAATAACCAATACCATTCATAATGTGATTCTTAATAATTTATGATATTCATTTACATAAAAGACACTACTCAGGTTGGCGATTTCTCAATGTCAACATGCGACACCATTTTGCGACATCTCTGCCGGTGTTTACGGTTTCAAATGATCATTTGGAAAGCAATGCTCGAAAACCACAAATGTCCCATCGCCGGTGACCTATTTTGAGAACAGGCTCGCGGGCTACTCAGCCGCTCAAATCCGAGCGCACGGACACCATACCTAGGTTATGTCGTTTGCTCTTGGCGTGCTCATGGATGTGTTTTTTGGCAAAGCAGGCGAAGAAGACGCAGTAAAGGCAGGAGTGGAGTCTGCTGAGGTGAGCGCCGCACATGTGGCAGATGCACGATTTGGCCTGAAAAGGGGGCGGAGACAAAGGCAGAAACAACAGAGAACACGGCGTGATTAGTGAAGTGCTAGTTCAAAACGTGCTCTAGGAGAGACATCTTGATGAACACCAATGCACTAGCTTGTCCAATTACTATAATTATATATGGAACACATATTCTGACACGCTCACAGCGAAAGGGCAGCTCGCCTCACGTTCGGAGAGCATTCATTTTATTGGCCAACCGCAACAGAATGAGGACCACAATTATGCTTCAATAATTTCACTGCATTGATAAAAAAAAACGATTTAGTTAATCCCGTTTTTCAAATAAATATAAACTGCATGAATTAATATTTGACAAATAAATGTATTAATTAGAACACAAAGGATGATAGTGTCGCTAAATGAGTTTAAGTGTAAAACATAATCTGAAATAATAGCATTGACTTCTATTTTGGCATTGATTTATGATATTTAATTTCCAATGCAATAAAGTAGATGGATGTTGTCCGTTAGGAACTATAATTTGAAATGTGAACGGTCGAGCCCAACAGATATGGATTTTTTTATTTAAAGGTCCCATAATGCTTACAACAATGAAGATATTAATTGCAGTCAGACTGCTTTAGATTACTGGTCCTTTAGTTTTTTTGTTTTTGTTTTTTTTGGGGGCGGGGGGGGGGGGGGGGGGGGGGGCAAAAGCGTACCTTTGCCGAGACAAAAACTGGCCATTTTTATCTAATTAAGAGGCATTTTAACCACATTGACACAATTGATGCATGCAGGCAGCTTTTCCCATTTCCTCCCCATGTACTGAATATGAAATGGAAAACGAAGCACATTTTTGTACAGTAATCTTTTCCTGCGTCTTGTGGCTGTGTGTGCCAGCTAACAAGTCAAGCAGCGAGTGAACAGAATGGAAACGAGTGTATGTAGCAGCTGCAGTCTTGTGCGATTCTTGCATCCGTTGTCATTCAGCACTTTGCTTCCCTGTATGACCAATTCATTATTGCGCTGACTGATGGAGTGCTGTAGTCGGGTTGCAGGCAACACGTGATGGGCATGACAGTGGACGGCGAGTGCTTGGAGCATACAGGAGAGGGGGATGGGGGGAGAGAGAGAGAGACAAGGGCAAAAAAAAAACAACAACAACAGCGCCATAGCTCAATGTTGATTTTAATGCCAAATGTAAGGTTTGGACCCATCACCAAATCTAGATGGACAAACAAGTGGACGGCTACCATTTGGTGAGTGATAGAAGATGAAATGCAATATATATATACAATTATGCATCCATTTGTATTCTACAGCGCTTGTTCTCATGAGGGCCATGGGCAAGTTAGCATTGAGAGGTTGAGAATTCCAAAGAAGTGTCCAATTTTAAGTGAAACGAGTGGTTTTGTTTTGGTTTTTTAAAGCCTGGTTCTCAAATGTGATCACTATAATACTCGCATCTTTCTATTGTTGCAAAGTCACGACCCATTTTCTAAAATTTAGAAACAATACAGCATTTTGGGGTTCAAAAAAGAGCCTTTCAAAATACATTTACAGTGCGTTACATTTTTAAATGCAGCTTCGAATGAGTTTGACATGCCCCCAAAAGCACATTGCTAGGTATGATGTCCGCTAACTAAAGGCTGAGCCGCACTGTATTTGTTTGCAGAATAGTTAGTAGCGAAAGGACAGGTGAGTAACACGGGTACCCATTAGCGTACAATCTGTGTGAACACGCCTTACTATTGATCTAAAAAAAAGAAAAAACATCTCAAAACAAATACATGCATTTCTTTTGTTTTTTTAAACGAAACCAGTTGAGAATCACAATTCTAAATTATTTGGTGGTTATTCGGCAATCATTTTGTGGTCAATTAATGGTTGCATTTCGATGCTAATCCAAATGTAGTAACTGCTTGGTTAACTCTTCTATCTGTTTTGATGTTCAGAATGCTTCACATATGAATAGGCAAATGGCATATGCACCTTTGGTGTTCAGGTAACAGACATATGTGCCAACGACAACTCAATAATACATCACCCATGTCACCAAACATCCCACTGAAACACATACCGTATTAGTGTTTTTTTCTGTGAAATTCTGCCTGTTGGCCTTCCTGTCTCCAAGGGACACATGCAGCACTGGAGTGCCAAGCGAGCCTGCTCTTTGGGTGGGGTGGCAGCACGAGTCAAGAAATTGGCAATTATGTGATGAGGGAGAACTTGAACATTTTTGACTCTGCTTATTTTGGTATGCTTGCCCCTTTCCTACTTTCCTTCTAATCCCAGCCAGATATGCAGCCGGGGATGCCGTTTGCTCTCCATCACCTTGGATGTGCATGCAAACGCATTGGATACAAGACCTGAATGTGAACAAATCTACATGTGTGAGCCGCAGAAGCAAAAAAAAAAAAGGTCAACAAGAGGGTGATTGATGACTGCAATCAAGAGATGTGGTCAGGATTTCGGTTGTAGGATGTGCATGCAGGGTGAGTCATCGGATGTTTTATTTAAAGCCTATGAATGGCCAGAAAAGCGAGGGAAGACCCATCTGCAAAGGCTGTTGCGTGGAACAGATGGCTTTAAGGCGCAGTTCTGAGGCAAAGAGACGTCGGACACAAAGGACCGTTTTATTTTCATGTTTTAGGGAGTTCCTGCTGGCATTCCGCTACTGGGGTATCTAGCGTGTTATTTTTTTTTTACCTGGAAGAAAGGGGTTAGAGCACACAAGCACGCACACGACCTTTCACGTTCACACATATACGCGCATCTCTTACGTTCAGTGAACCCACTACGTTTCCCAGTCTCTCGTTACCTTGCGTTTCCTGGTCTCAGCCGAACCGCTCCATACGAAACACTGATAAATAGCCCTCAGGTTCTGCTTCCAGTTGTCCACTTTGAAGCAGTTGACATGGGGGCAGCCGGCGGGACTCATGGTAATCACAGCATCAGGCTCGGCTGTCCACTGGGCGAGGAAACCTGTTCAAAAGCCTCAAGCCAGTCCAAAGCCCGGGGTGACTGGCTAGCTTGCCAGGTTCGTTATCCACCAATCGCCGCGGAACAGCTAACTGGACATGTTCTGGTTGTAGTTACGCCGACACGTACAGAACAGCGCCAATTATTTCCGAATTCCAGTTTCGTAACCAGCATATTACCTGTCAATTCGAATCATTTCCAGTGCCATAAATGCAGTTAAACCACATTCGCTTAATTACATGTTAGCAAACTGGCTAAAGTTGGTTAGCGTAGGAATTTCAACAGTAGCTTTCACGGTAAGTGTGGACCGACCCAGTTCATAAGGACGGACCAATCAGAGGCGACTACTACTCACCAGTGGCGTATGGTAACCGTTCCAGGACTTAAGTCCAGCCTCTTCTAAACGGATGGTGGACCATGATTGGCTCAATCTTCCAAGCGGCGACATCCGCCTGTGTGAAGGAACTCATTGGTTTACATCGTGAATCACCTCCTTTGTAATAAACTTTGAACATACATATTTGACAGAAACGTGCAGCCAATTATCGACCAATTTATTACGGATCCACAACTGCAAAGCAACCAAATGGCATGACGGTTTGGTTATTTCCGTTGACCTGGGCCTCTTGTATATGACAACCTGTCAAAACGATTTTATGTACAGTGCTCTAGTGACCTCTAGTGGATCAAACTTCTTTAAAAAAATAAAAATAAAACAGTGCGCCAGATTGTGCCTCTTTGCACACAGTGTACTCAAAGATTGACTACATTCTACACAAAAGCATGAGGGAAACTATCATTGCCGTTACAAATGTAGATTATAGTCAGATTTATCCCTTGCCAGCCATGTATTACCTCATATGGAATACCTTCTTCTAGTTACAGCCATCATGCAGCAGAATGGTGAGATTATTCACAAATATGCTTGGAACAAACAAGTCCAGTTTTTATACTTGTGTTCTGTGATAATGTAGCACGGTCACTCCAACCTGAACATTGATAAATAAAACACTGACAAAATCGTAATCTTTTTCAATTCCTGTAAAGGTTGTTTTTATCCTTCAGAAACCGTGAAGAAAGAATAACCAAATTCACCACCGTTCCACACAATTAGATTTTCCTTAACCAATGTCTCTATGCAATAGAATATTTTTTTCCTCTTCAAAAAAAAAAAAAAAAGTCCAATGCATCCATGGAAGAATGTATTTTGCGCTGCAGTATTTTCTGGCAGTCTGAGGCCCCTCAGGAGTAACTTGACGTTTTGCTGCCAACATCATCCTCCTGCGTTCCCATACTCTTAAATGAAAATAAAAGTCACATGTTAGAAATATTTGGCAAACTTCATTTCCAAGGACAGAGAGACTGTTGATTCGACAGATGCTATAAATGCTTCAAAGATGAACAGAACTATCCCTTTGTTCTTTGAATGTGTTAAAAAACAAAGACTACCAGACTTTACATGATGTATCAACCTAATTTATTGTGGGCGAAATTATGTATAGCAACCTCCCTTTACACTTAATTATTTGTCAATAACAGTCTCACTTAAAAGTCTTACTGGATGGGGCGCCTAATAATATGGGTCACCTTGTGTAGGCACCGAGTTCCAAAATCTGTGAATGTTGTTGTGTGACTCTGATGAGGGATCTGCTCGACTGACTGATGTTGTGCCGACACGCTGCTTGTATAGAGGAAAGGCGGACGTAACTGAGCATGTGGATGTGAAAGTGGGAATAGTGGGCGTGAACCAGGACGCCTGCGTAAAATAATACAATGCGTCTTGTGTCTGTGTTAAATACAGAAATTGCACCCGTAACTGACACTCGGCCTTTTAATGCGGTGTACGGTATGGTCGTGAAAATCTGGTAAAAATTACCCTGAAAGCTTGTGGTGCTGTTGAAAATGTATAAAACAAACAATATTGTGAATGTTGTCTCACCTTCTGCACAAACTGCGGATTTACTGTGATTTCTTGATCCATAGATTTTAGTTTCTCATCCAGTTCTATACATTTCAACATCTGAAAATTAAAACACAAGGTTACATTTTAGGAGTATGTTTGACGGGTTGCGCTCCAGCGATTCTCACCTCTTGGTCAATTTTGTGTAGCATTGCCGGATTGTTGTATTTTTCCGGGTTGTCATGGAAACACACCATGCCGTCCTTTTGGTTAATGCTAGCGTAGATCTCTCCATCTTCAATCTGCTCAAAAACCAAAAATCCACAACAGAATTAAAACGACGACGAGATACTTTTGTGTCTTGCCGTTGTCATTGTGGATCTCCTCACCATGTGTAAGACGTATTTCTCTGCCTCCTGAGGACCTGAAAGCTGCACCCGACTTGCCATGTCTTGCAAAGACAGTGTCAGGAAAGTCTGTAGGGGACACCGGCATGATGGATGGTGAAATAAATGCAATAGGAGATGAAATGAAAAGCCATCTCAATCGAGTCTATTTTTGTTCAAGAAACAATAATCTTGGTGTGACCAAATAAGAGTCCACTTTCACAATTTTACATACATTAAAGTGTCATGACAATCAATGTTATATTTTTACTTTGACAATTTCACCAATTATATTAGATGGTATCACCCATCATCACCACACACACACACCTTTGTTAGCCTCTGGATGTTCTTTTTGTAGAGGGAGGAGAGGCACTGCTTGACCAGGCCCGTGTTGTTGTCTCGCGCGAACGTCTCGCTGTGCTTGTTGACAACGCTGCGCAATTCGGTCGGGTTGTTGGTGGTGTAAATCTGAGCCAGCTCATGGTAGGCATTGCTCAAGGGCTGAGGCAAAGCAAAAAGAAGGAAATAAACAACTAAAGTCCAGACGGCTTTAAATTCTTGCCGCTACTTTTATGTGGGGATTTTATTAAATCCACCTTTACAGGCCACTCTACCTTGATAAACCTCCCTACGATTTGCGAGGTGTATTTGGGCAGCGGCTGCACTTTGCCGTGGAGGATGAGTGAGACCAGAATGTATTTCTTATAGGCTTCCAACATGATGTGGCTCACTGCCATGGCCGGAGTGGTTATTGCCTTGAACGGCGGGGAAAAAAAATCAAAATCAAAACATTAACAAGTGACAAGCGATGACAGATGAGGATTCTATTGAAATCCAAATGGTGATACAGTAGAACTAGTCACGATCCCCAGAAGTTGAAACAAAAAAAAAGGCTTTAAAAAGAAAAAATGCTTTCAAAATCTGACAGAACGGCAGCAAATCTTGCAAGAGCGACTCATCTCTGGCTGTTTGTTTTGCTATTCGTGTTTGCTTTAGTTATTCTGAAACATTATACTGCACTCTACCTCCTGAGATCTTAAGTCTTTAAAAGGTTATGGTTAGTCTGACACTTATTCCAAAAGGACCAGTCTAAGCAAGGGGTGGTCAAGACAAGACGGGACGTTACCATACGCACCGTGACACATTTGTACTCTTCTGTTATTGATACGTTTTGCACCTAACATTAATCTGCAATCGACCCTCGCCAACTCAAGACTGAGTGTTTTATGGTTATTACGGGCATCGATTGAGTTATTTTCGCACAAAATGTGACTTCAGTTCAAGATTTTATGATGCCCTGCGGAACAGTTTGTGGTAAACTTGAAAAACACAGTTTGCTTTTTTCATCATTATTTACACTGACGAAACGAAAGGCAAGAATGTTAAAATGTTTCTCAATCAAGGTTCAAATATGGACGTACCTGTTCATAAAAATACAGTGCTCTATCGAAATTTTTGAGGCCCATGTAGATCATGCCACCATAGTAGTAGTAACATAAAAAGTGCTTTGCATCATAAGCTCCGTTCTCCTTGCAGATGTCCATCATGTCAAGCTCCAGGAAGGGCAGGGCCGGCTTGAAGCACTTCGCTAACAAGCACAGCTGGAGAGAGGACACGGAACAGGGGAACAGGGCATTTGTGACTGAAAAAAATTATAGTATAAAAATTGTAAAGTAAGCATTAAGTTTGATTAAACCAAAAATAAGCAAGAAAAACAAACCACAAAAGCACAAAGATAAATAGTACAGTCTAAAAATCCACACATCCTGTTTTGAAGATGCGATTTAAACCACGTGTTGTCATGTTGGATACCGTTAGGTGATAGATACATTTGGCCCAGAGACTCACCTGACACAGGTCTGCATGAACTGAGGTAAGTTGGTTGGTGTTCATCTGCATTTTGTCTATTGCCTGTTTTAGGATGACGACACCCCTCAATGGCTGTCACGGCGGGGAGAAGGAGAGAAATGCAACTTGAATATTCAAACTGAGAAAATGCGTGCTGCACTTTAAAATGTATTAAAATATTTAGCAGGGGAGGGAAAAAAAATAAAAAGAGAATTCTGGTTATGTAATATGACTCAATGACATAAACTAGAGCGAGCATCAGTAATGGTATAATGAGAAAATTAGAAATAAAATGCAAATCTAAAACAAACACTGCAGAGAAATCGTGGCTAAATGGATTCCAAAATATATTAGTATCTATGCTAGGACATAGAGACAATGGTACATTAGTGTTTGTTCAAATTGCTCCGTGCAAGTAAGCAAATAGTGGCGCAAAAAAATACTTCACTCAGATAAAGTACAGGTTTCGGCCCTTTAGGTTTTTTTTTTTTTTTGGTGGTGGGGGGGTTGCTTTTTTTTTTTATATATATGTTGAATTGTTACGGTTATATGGCCTATTTTTTTAAGTTGGTATCTCTTTATAATTCTATTTATATTTAATTGAATTAGTCAATAATTGCCCTGTGATTCAGTGTAAATGTGCCGGCTTACCTGTTTCCGCTCCACAAGGGCATTTGTCAACTGGTGGCATAGACCAGCAACTAAGGACACAAAAGGAGTGACATTTTTAGAAAACAATAATCCAGCAGCTCCTCAATTAAAAGTGAAAGAACATTCCAAGAGGTCTACCCAACTTTAAGGTTATCTCTTATCGGGTGAAAGAAAACAAAAAATGCTAACATACTGGAGTTACTGTCTCAATCGATGGATGCAAAACGTTTGGTTGAGAGGACTTACAAGTGTCTGTTGCATATCTAATGTGCTCGCCATTGCAAGTACTGATGAAGAGCTGGACTTGAGAAAAGAGTGTCTCAAAATCAGGGATGTTTGGCATGGAGAACTTTACAAATCTGGAACACAGACAAGAGTAACAGATCAGCATAAAAAAAAGCATTCGGGATTATTATGTTTCGTTGTTTTCATTTTTTTTTTTTTGCTAGTATGAAAAACAAAATGTGAATACCCCATCAATCCACGAGCACAGTATATCAGCTAATCGTATTGAGCTGAATAGGAAAACTTATCAAGCTCATTAATTTTTTTTGTGAGATATGTAATTATTACCAATGGTATAATAATGATTTTTGTACATTGTAAATAGTTAATTTCAGAAAACTATGTACCGTAATACATAACTTGGACTGAAATAAAATGTAGAAATAGAATGGTAAAAAAAATATCACAATTGAATAATGGATAAAAAAATTACTGCATAATGTCTATTTTCATGAGTGGCACCTATGTTGTATCCAACTCGAGCCCCACATGACAGGAGGCCTGAATTTGAAACAAACACATTTTTGGAATAATAATGTCATTATATTACAGTTCATGTCAAATGAAATAAGGGTCGAGATCAAATAAAAAAAAAAAAAAGAAAAAGAAGAGAAGAAATTCTGCAGTTTTCTGGCATATGAACATGGATGCACCCAATACTGTGGTGCAATCAAACAGCAGCAGACCTCTCTCTGAGGAATAAGTCATGACTTGCACTTGGAGCACTTACAGGACAGCCAGCACACCGAGGGAGTGCTCCTGAATGTCCAAGGCCCCCAGCACCGTGTCCAGGTGCGACAGGTTCTTGGCCAGCAGCTCCCCGCTCTTGTTGATCAACTCGCACAGCTGAGTCATCTGGCCTGTAGAGGAAGAAATGACCGTCAAGAGTACACTAACAGAGACAATTCACTCATGCCGGACATTTGTATCCTTTTACATGGTCGAGTACAACATCCAAGTTCATTTAAACGTTCTAAAATAAAAATGTGATAGGACAACCGATGCGGCTTGCAGTCAGCAAACAAAGCGTTGTCATCCATGTTGACGAACAAGTATTTCAACACGGCTGGCGTTGACCTGACTCCACCAGACCAAAACATATATGAAGGCTCGTTCGGTGGTATCAGTGTTGTAGTATCTGAATTGTTTTTCTTCTAATAGGAAGCGAGTACTGCCGTATAGTATTGGCGTATGCCAATCTGTATTAGCTACATCACCAGTTATCTCAAAATGTATTAAACCATTGACTTTTAATGTGATGCATTTCTTTGCTTTTTGGTTTGTGTCTATTTTGGTAAACTCACGTCTTCTGTGTTGATTATCATTACGATATACGAAAAACTGAATGACCGTGTTCATGGCAATACTCTTATTTGTATGACTGAGTCTCCAGAGATCTCGTGTGATGAAAAAGAGATTCAATTTAAAGCATCTGAAGAGAAAACATTAATTCTGCAGTCATGCAATTGAATCAATCATTAAGGCAATATAAGATCTCGCCAAACAGACCGGGAGTCCATTCTTTGACCTGCAATGCTATTTAGAACCTTGGATGTGTGATCAACTGCAGATATACAATTTTAAACCAGTCGGTCGGTCAACTGCCCTGTCAAGGCCTCCGCTAAAGCCAACTGCTAGACAGATTGACAAGGCACCAAAACCAATCAAATAAATCCATTCTTGAATTCCAGCCAATCACGCGAGACTAGGGTGGGATTTCCGGTAGACAGTGCCCAGATAATATTTTCCAGATCAGAACCAAAAAGTATCATTTTGACAATTTGGTTGAAGAACTATCACATATCCACGTTAGTCATCTATACTAATAAACACCGTAGTTATTTTTCGAACACTTGCATTGGCAACGAAAGAGTCTAGCGATGTGTTTC